>NC_059437.1:56938037-57238037 GCF_021028975.2 Sphaerodactylus townsendi
GAAAAGGTGCACAGGTGGAGTAAATCTCTGCCCTTCTCCCTTGCTGAACTGTTTCAAGAACTCTTCCGGTGAACACAGGTATGGTGGTCTCATTCCCTTCTCCTCCTCCTCCTGATTCTCCCACAAGACCAGCCTTCCCTGCCAAGTCTTTGGCCGAATGCAGTAGCGTATCTTCCAGAGGAACAGGGAGGTGGGTTTCCAATTGACCCCGGGTGCCACCCATTAGATCCAGTGGTGGGATCCAAAAATTTTAGTAACAGGTTCCCATGGTGGTGGGATTCAAACTGGCGTAGTGCCAATGGGGCTGGGTGGGGCACAATGGGGGCATGGCATTTTGGGGGCGGGGCATTCCTGGGCGGGGCTGTGGCAAGGGCGCAGCTGCTGCGCCAGTCCTTGGGCGGGAAACGAATGCACGCAGGCGCAGGCTGCCACTCATGCCGGTGCACCTCCTGCTAGACTGCTTCAAGTTCTGCGCGCTACTGCTGAGAGGAGGGGCGTAACTAAGGCCAAAATCATGTGGCAAAATCACCAATTAGTAACCCCCTCTCAGCACATGCAAATAATTAGTAACCTACTCTCGGGAACCTGTGAGAACCTGCTAGATCCCACCTCTGATTAGATCATGGGGGGGGGGCGGGGGCGGGTGCAAATTGCTTCACATGATCTAATGGGTGGTGCCCAGGGTCAACTGGCTCCCCCATGTCCCTCTTGCAGATACGCCACTGGGGGCACCCTGAGCAGGTGTTGCCCCAGGTGCCATTTTCCCCTGGTATGCCTCTGGCTGAAGCCCTGAATGTTCACACACACACACACACACACACACAGCCCACACACCATAAGCCACCGTTCCTGCTCACAGTCCTCCCATATCCCCCTCCCCCACCCTCTGCGCAGTATCCAGCCCCAAAGCATTCCCAGGGCACTTAGAGCATTCCAGGAGCTCCACAGGCATTGATCACCACTAAGCAGACCTCTGCGGCAGCTGGGAAGGGCCACATCTATAGCCAGGGGATGAGTCTGTGGCAAAAGAGTGTGTGGGTCACATTTCAGCCGCGGTGCTATACCAACCCTGGTGGTGAAGAGATGGCCCCCTGGTGCCCTCCAAGGCCCTGAGAGCTCCTCTGCCACTCACCAAAATAGAAGTAGCCGCCCTCGTCCTTGGGCTGGAAGAAGCGGCCCCTGGCCTGCGCGTGGACATCGGCCCCTTTCTCCACCAGCAGCTCCACGTAGTGTTTGCACCGCCGCTCAATGGCGATGTGCAGAGCCGTCTGCCCTGCAGGGAACACAACCCACACCACTTTTCCTGCAGCCTGGTTTCCCAGCCAGGCTGCCCACCGACCTCTGCTTCTGCCCCTCCCTGCCCACCAGGTCAGCCAGCACCTATGCATGAAGATGGTTTCACAGGGGAGCTGTGCTGGTCTGTTCCTCGCTCTGGACCTAACCCTTAAAAACCACAACACTCAAAAACTAGTGGAAGAATATTTAATCTTCCGGGAGGTTACATTGCTGACCTAAGAGTGCCAGTTCTCATAAGAACATAAGAACTAGCCTGCTGGATCAGACCAGAGTCCATCTAGTCTAGCACTCTGCTACTCGCAGTGGCCCACCAGGTGCCTTTGGGAACTCACAGGCAGGAGGTGAAAGCAGTGGCCTTCTGCTGCTGCTGCTGCTCCCAAGCACCTGGTCTGCTAAGGCATTTGCAATCTGAGATCAAAGAGGATCAAGATTGGTAGCCATAGATGGACTTCTCCTCCATAAATCTGTCCAAGCCCTTTTTAAAGCTACCCAGGTTAGTGGCCATCACCACCTCCTGTGGCAGCATATTCCAAACACCAATCACACGTTGCGTGAAGAAGTGTTTCCTTTTATTAGTCCGCATTGCCCTTCTCTGCACTTTTTCTATCTCTTCGATATCCTTTTTGAGATGTGGCAACCAGAACACAGTACTCCAAGTGCGGTCAGACCACGGCTTTATATAAGGGCATGACAATCCTTGCAGTTTTATTATCAACTCCTTTCCTAATTATCCCCTCAAACAGAGAAGCTTCAAAGGGAAGTTACAACATGAAATTACTGAACTTGAGTTAATTCACAAGTTCAAAACAATGGATCCTGCCGGGGTTGAATAGGGACACAGGGTTCTTATTTCACTACAGATGCTAATTTTCCACCCCTAAGCATTTCCCTTCTTGTCTAGCCAAGCTGGTTCCCTTTTGCATTGTCCTTCTGCCTCTTGAATCCTTTTTCTGCAACACCCGTCCCACCTTCAGACAGGGCTATAAGGACACAGCGATCTCCATTCTGACTGGATCTCATCAAGGGACCTTTGACTCTCAAAAACTCATGCTTCAAAAATCTTGCTGAGCTCTAAGGTGCAACTGGGTTTGACTCAGAAATTGGGGGGGAGGGGGGTCCACACAATGGGAACCTGGGCCTTCATTTCAAAACAAACCAGGCCCCTAAGGCAGAAAACCAGATTGGAATTGTCAGGCGAGAATGCAAGGCTTCGCGTTTTCACGGACCCCTCCTTGAGAGATCTCCAGCCCTCCCTCTCCTTGGTTGCTGGCAGCAAAATAAGTTGATCTAGGCCAGGGGTAGGGAACCTGCGGCTCGAGAGCCGCACGTGGCTCTTCTGCCCTTGCACTGCGGCTCCACGAGCCGAGCTGCCGGCTTCATCCTTGCCTGCCCTGCAGGCAGCAGGGCGGGTGCACCAACTGCCCGCAGACGGCTGGGCCGTGCCGCGGGCTTCCCCTCTTGCCCACCCCGTTCGAGCGGGGCGGGCGCTTTCCAGGCTGCGAGTAAGGCCAAGCCGCTGGCCCCATCCTTGCCTGCCCTGCAGGCAGCAGGACGGGCGCATCCATGCGCTTCTCAGAATGAGTGGAGTAAAAGGTTAAAAAAACCCCAATATATACAGTGTTATCTTTATTTTAAATGTCAAAAATTATTTGCGGCTCCAAGTGTTTCCTTTTCCCGTGGAAAATGGGTCCAAATGGCTCTTTGAGTGTTAAAGGTTCCCTACCCCTGATCTAGGCCAATGATGGCGAACCTTTTCGAGACCGAGTGCCCAAATTGCAACCCAAAACCCACTTATTTATCGCAAAGTGCCAACACGGCAATTTAACCTGAATACTGAGGTTTTAGTTTAGAAAAAACGGTTGGCTCCGTGCATTACTCAGGAGTAAGCTTGGTGGTAGTCGGTGGTTTTGCTTTGAAGCAACCGTGCAACTCTTCCAATGGGTGAATCACGAACCTAGGAGGGTTTACTCAGAAGCAAGCCCCATTGCCAGCAACCGAGCTTACTCCCAGGTAAAGGATCGCGCTTTAGTTCTTTGCATGAAAATCAGTGGGGTTTAACAGCGCTTAACAGGGTTACCGACACTGCTTCCCCAAAACTAGGTCTTAGGTTTAAGGCTAATAATTGAGCCCAGCAGCCCAGGCCAGCCTAGATGTGTGTGTGTGGGGGGGGGGCGATCCCCCCCCCCATGATGAACTCTGTGCTGGGAGCTTACTCCCAGCTAAGGGATTGTGCTTTAGTTCTCCGCATGAAAATCAGTGGGGTTTAACAGCGCTTAACAGGGTTACCTGCACTGCTTCCCCAAAACTAGGTCTTAGGTTTAATACTAATAATCGAGCCAGCGGCCCAGCCCAGCCTAGAAGTGTTGGGGCAGGCATTCTGTTTGCGCGTGCCCACAGAGAGGGCTCTGAGTGCCACCTCCACCACCACTGATCTAGGCCGAGGAAGTTGACATGTTTACTCCTTCAGAATCCAAGGGTGGCACCTGGGCCATGTTTGGGGGAATTTTACAATAGGATTGAGGGAGTTTGAGACCCGGGGGAGGGGCTCTTGTGGCTGAGGCCTCCTTTGTCCAAAACCTCCCTGGGAGCCGCCACCAGCCCGGCCAGGATGGAGCTAGTCCTACCTCGGTAGTAGACGTCTCGAAAGGGAGAGTTGATGAACTCCCGCCTGCTGCCCGTTTTCTCCGCAATGTCCAGCAGCATCGGGATGGTGTCGTTCTTGCCGTTGTTCAGGTTCAGCAGGGCCTTGGGGAGGCAGGTTTTCCCCGTGGAAGGTTCTTGGCAGAGGGAGACAGAGAGCGGAGGTCGGCCTCAAGGCAGAGCTGGTTTGCATTTGCACTGAGCATGCACAAAGTGCTATTTTTCTACTACACCATTCCTGTGTGCTACCCGCTAGCTGCATTTCTGACCCATTTGTGAGGAGTGTCGCATTTGCAGTTGGCAACGCTTGATACCTTCCCCTCTCCCCTGACCAGATTTACGCTCTCTTGCTCTGACACAGCAAACTGTGTAAATAGAGAGAAACGTTGCTTCCCATGGGATACTTTGTCACGGAAATGTCTTTAGTCAAACAAGTGTTGGAGGTTTTAGAACAAAGCTGCCAAACCTGCTGAAGCAGGTTAAGTGCACAGACCACATCTGACCGTCTCCCACAGAAACGTCTTTAAAGTATTGTCTGTCTCCCATCTCTGAAGAGAGTGCGGAATGAGAAAGACCCACCCCCATATCCAGGGGCTGCCCCCCCCTCTCCAGGAGGCATAATTCTGCTGTCCCCCCCCCACTCTTTTTACAGCCGCCCCCAGCGCTCCCCCCACGTTCTTCCCTTTCCCCAGTAAGTCCATGCCAATTTCACACCCCCAAAGGTGGAAGTGATGATGCCCCACAAGGCCAGTGCCTCGGGCGCAATGCAACCCCCTCAGCCCCATTTTGCCCCCCAGGCCCGCTGCCCCCAACAGTGCCCAGCAAACACCACGCCTGCCCCCACCTCGGAACTCCTCGTCCGTCAGGTGCTTCTTGTGGGTCAGCAGGAAGGGGAGGAGGCCGTCCAGGTCCGCCGTAGACCCCCGGGAGACAATGTCGAAAAGAATGGGCCGGTTGAACACCTTGACGATGGGGGGTGGGCTGGGAGCAGGACCCTTGGTGCTGGGGGCTTTCTTCCTGGGGAGGGGGAGGTGGAGGAGACCAGTGAAACCAAACGCTCGCCTTCTCCTTCTTGAGACCTCCCTTTCTGGAAGCAACCTGAGCGCTTCCCTGTGGCCCGAAGGAGCCCTCCCTGTGATTAGTCTGGAGGGGTGAGGCCCATTCCTGAAGCCGGCCTTTCATCCCAGTGACCTCCCCCTCTCCCCCCTCCCTGCAGGCCCAGCCACCCCCTGAGTGACGCCTCAGCAAGGAAGCTACACACAGAGAGCCCTTTGAAGGGGGAGCAGGGCGGGCACAGATGGCACCTCAGGGCGACTCCCAAACGGCTGCATCATTACTTAGGGTGGGCAAAGGTCTGGCGATGAAGTCGGGACCAAGTGTCCAGGAACTCTTGCGTGCCACCCTAGGAACCCATGGGCTGCAGCTTCAATATGAGGGTTTTCAGAGGGAACAGGGGAAAAGCACTCTTCACGCGCTCAATAATGCTCAAACCTCACATCACGCAGCCACTGATGGGGGCTGGAGGGCCCCAATTCACACTTCTGCCAAAAGGCCATGGCAGAAATCAACTCTGGTCTCCGTAAATGCAGAAGGTGCGACACACACACACACACACCCCACACACAAACAGCGCTGTTTCCCATCATGCCATCATGTGCTCCCTTTCTTGAATGAGCAAACTTCTTAAGCCAGACCAGTTCACACAGATACTTCACAGATAGGAAAACAAGAGCCAGTGTGGGGTCACGGGGTGTCATAAACCCCGGTTCAAATCCCCACTCCTCCATGGAAGCTTGCTGGGGAATCTCGGGGCAGCTACACATGCTCAGCCAAGCCTACTCACAGGGTTGTTGTAAAGATAAAGCGGAAGAAAGATGGATGATATGAGCCACTTTGGGTCCTCACTGAGGAAAAAAGGCAAGATGTAAAGGTAGACCATTCTCGCCGTAACACCTCCCTTGGATGCTTGCATGGCGTAACTGTCTTGTAACAACACTCCCATGGGGAGGCCCTTGCAAGGGGTCCTGCCCTGTAAATGCTGGTTCTTAGCCCATTTTCTTGGTAATGCAAACCACAAAAGACCAGTTTAGAGACCCCTCCCCACCCCTGTGCTCATCAAACGGAAGGGCTGCCGAGCAAGAAGCCGGTGCGCAGAGCAAGCGCCACCCCTGCAATGCCGGCATCTGGGGCTCTGATGAGACCTCCTGGCCATTGCAGAGACCCCCCCACTTGGTGTGCTTTCCTACACAACAGGTTGTTAGAAAAACCATCCACAGGGAAGTATCCGTCAGGCAATCAGTCTTGCAGTGCATTTTGATCTAGTGATGAAGGACCCCCAATTGCACCTGCAACCAGCCCCACTCCGAGGCCAAGCAAACACCGCCGCGGGCCCACCTCCAGGAAAGGGGGGGGGGCCCTCCATACTCACTCCAGGGCTTTCTTGCGCCTTCGCTTGTTGTCAGTTGGGTGGTGGTGGTACGTGCCGTAGTCAAAGAGAGAGTCCATGGGGGCCTTCTTGGGCCCGGGCACGACGGACGATTCATAGATGGTGGATTCCAGCAAGTCCATGGGGTTCGGGACCCCTTTGCGGAACGCCCCGTGGAACTTCATCCGCAGGTTCTGCTTGCCGTCCCCTGACCCTGGCGGGCTCCGGGCAGCGTCTGCCGAGGAGGCCCCGTCCTCGTTCTCAAAGAGGTCGGCCAGCGCCGAGAGAGGGAACCCTTCGTTCTGCGGGGAGGCCTCGTCGCTGGGCGTCTCGCTGGCCTCGCCAGGAGCGGGTTGAGGGGGGTCCTCAGAATCCGCCATGGCCGTGGGCATCAGGGGCTCGCTGGATCGTGGCTGGCCTGGCGGGAGAGAAAAGGGACCAAGAGTCAGGCAGACGGGCATCGCTGAGGGATGTGGCGCCTGATTTATCCCTGCTGGGGCTTCAACCAGCGCTGAAGCTGCTCCGGAAAATCTTCCAATATGATGGGCAAGCCATTCTGCACATGCACAAAAGCAATCTCTTCACACACACACACACACACACACAAACTCTAGGTGTGAGGCAAATAAGCTCCAGGCAGGTCACAACCAGACATTTTGTACTGGGTGGGGAGGCAGGGGGAGACGATGATGACACATTCCTGTAGCACTTTCAGTGTTCAAACATTATCTTCTAGTAATCTTTACTACAGCCCTGCAAGATAGGCTGTTGTTACTCCCATATGAAGAGGACAGGTTGAAAGAGGCAGCAGATGGAAGTGGTTTACCTGAATCCTCTTCTGTTTTGGACAGGGGAGGGGGCAAAAGTGAGACACAAACCAAGCCAATCACCTCTGAACTGTGATAGGGAGGGGGGGGGGTTTCATGAATGGAAGCACATGGCCAGTTACTGAGTCCTCCTGACTACCATTTTAGTCCCAAAGAGGAAAAGGGGCTCCACTTTGTTTTCTGCCTCTGACACCAAATCTCCGGTGCTGATTCTTGGAAAGCGGCGTATGGGGGGGGGGGAGTAGACAGGACTCTTAAATAGGAAGGATGCAGAAAGAAGGCCCAAATGCAAAGGGCTTGAAATGCTTCCATTGAAACACCATATTTCCCTGTTCCATTAAGTGGAGTGACCAGCCAGTGGGATCGATCCCTGCGTGCCCACCTGCCCGTTGGCCTCGCATCTCCTTGACTGAACTGCCTCACAGTTCGGGTCAGTTTGTTTTTCGAACAGGAATTAAAATGTGGGAAACAACTTTAGAATTGGCTGCAGAGGGCGAGCAGCCCCCCCGCCCCCCACACACACACACAACAGAGCCAGGCCTGGGGCTCAGGTAAGATTCCTCGTGCCACCCACCTCTGCTCTCCAGTGGAAAGGAGCCGGGTGAGAATCTGCCTCTCTTCTTCGCCTGCTCTTTTGTATGCCAGTTGCTCCCCAGGTACACGAGATTAGACAGTCCAATTGGGAAGCGAGCAGAGGCGGGGCGGGGTGGGCTGCTGCTGCTGCTGCTGCTGTGTGTGCTTCCCGTTCCCCAGATTGGAAGCTCCCTCCCGTCTGCTCCGGCCTCTTGTCGCACAGAGCTCCTTTGAGAGGACGGTGCTCCTGGCCACGGGCCCACACACACCCAGATGTGGTTGCTGGAGGCACCACCGCCAGCAGGGCAAGGAACAAGCCTGCCTTTCACAGCTCCTCGGGCCACACCCAACAGGGACAAGAAGAGCCAAGAGGACTGGGGTGTCGGGAAAGCGGCCGCGTGGTCAGCAGCACTCAGATTCGCGGGCTTGAACAGGCAGCTGAAATAACTGAGAATTATGAGTCAGCAGCCGGACCACTGCCCTCCTCTGCAAGATGGAGATGACTGCTCCGGCCTACTTCACAGGGCTGTTGCAAAGAATGCAAGAGAATTCTTGTGGAGCCCCTAAAACACCCTGTAAACACAGGACATTCTGCCTTCCAGCCCAAAAGGCCAGACCAGCGGCAGAGGGTCGTACACACTTTTCACTGCTGCATCTCAAGGGCTGAACTCTGCAACTGTCAGCAAGTCAGGGGGACTGGACCCACAACTTCCCCCAACACAAAACAAGGTGACGATGCCCTTGCCGGGCTGCTCAAGGCTCCTATTTATTTGTTGACTTCACTGACACCCTGCCTTTCTCCCCAGTGGGCACCCAACGCAGCTTATATCGTTTTCTGCACCTTCAATTCATCTTCACAACATCCCTGCGAGGTGCGTACGGCTGAGATTGGGTGACTGGCCCCAGATCATCCAACAAGCATCTGCAGTAGAGCGGGGATTCAAACCTGGCTTTCCCTGATCCCATCTGCCACTCTCTGCAACCTCTGCTGCACGCTGGCTTTCCTCGCATCTTGCAGCCCTCACATCTCCTGACGGAATATGGAGAAATCTGCAAACATTCCACAGGTTTTCCTGTTAGCCCAATTTTGCATCTAAACTGCTGAGTGCCAGAATGAAAGCCGGGGCTGGTAGGAAGGACGGCCCTCAGTTGCTACTCAGCAGTAGTCTTGCCGACAAGCTCTTGTGTCGGCCTTAACCTTGGGAACTTGGATGCAGAGGCAGAGCATTTGCTGGGACACGTGGGGTCACGTGTCCCCAAGTGCATGCCAGCTGGTTACGTGGGGGGCGGAGAATTGCCCCCACACCCCTCCCCTTGGCCCTGCCCCACCAGGCTGCTCCTTTGGCCATCCGGCTGCAGCCCAGCCAAACTAAGGTAAGTGGGGCACCGGGGGGTCATGGGGGCAGCTGGAGCAGGTGTTGCCCCCAGCGCCATCCCCCCACGCCCTCTGCCTGGATGCCACGTCCAGATGGGGCCTCCAACCACACACCACACCTTTACAAAGAGCCAAAAACAGCAGGCAGGTCCCCATTGGAAGAAGTGGTGGGTCCTTGGCCAAGAGTTGCCCAAGTCAGCCTGTGCTGGGGGATCCTGCCCCCTTCCAGAGTGGCCTAGAAAAGATCAGAGTGGAAGATCCAAGTTCTCCTCTCAGATCACATCCACATTTTCCTTGTCTCTGGAGGGGCCAGGAATCCGTGGTGGACGTGGATTCCACTGTAAGGCCTATTTCAGCGCTGCACATGGTGGTTTCTTCGTTTGCGTGGCAAAGGCCTAGAGGACCAACCACTACAGATCAAGGAGAGCGGCCGTCTTTTTTACCCTCTCCAGCGTAACAACTGCTTTGCTGGACCACACCAAAAACTAAGCGTCTCGCTTCTAAAAGCCCCCGGTTGCCAAGGAGAGTTTGGATTTATACCCCAACTTTCGCTAATGTAAACAGACTCAAGACACCTTGCAAACTCTTTTCCCTTCCTCTCCCCACAACTGGCACCTTTGAGGCAGGTGGGGCTGAGAGAGTTCCAAAGAACTGTGACTAGCTCAGGGTCACCCGGTCATCTTGGTGTATAGGAGTGGAGAAACAAATTCAGTTCACCAGATAAGCATCCATCACTCATGTGGAGGAGTGGATAATCAAACCCACCAGTTGGTTCTGGTGGGTTTTCCGGGCTGCGTGGCCATGGCCTGGTGGATTTTGTTCCTAACGTTTCGCCTGCATCTGTGGCCGGCATCTTCAGAGGTGGATCACAGAGAAAAGTGATACACCTCTGAAGATGCCAGCCACAGATGCAGGCGAAACGTTAGGAACAAAATCCACCAGACCACGGCCACACAGCCCAGAAAACCCACCAGAACCAGTTGAATCCAGCCGTGAAAGCCTTCGACAAAACCCACCAGTCTTAACCACTACACCACGCTGCCTCTGTCCCCATTGAGGTCCAGCATCCAGCACTAGCCGCTAGAAGTTCAAGTCAACTACTGTGGTCAACAGCTATTGCTAACCTGAAGCCCTGATTCTGAAACAGGCTGACCTCTCCTCTTCTGACAACTGCTAGACCAGCCTTAGGAGCCCACAAGCAGGGCAGGAAACGAACACCTGTGTACCCCAGCAGGTATACTGCCTCTTAGGGGGGAGGCTCCACGGCAGCTGTTATGGTAATGTGTAAACAAAGGACAGAATAGATGTCTCAAGGCACAGACACCAGTTTTTAACATCCTGCTGCCCAGCTGGCTGGCCATGACCCAAGGGGAGGGTTCTGAGTCTCACACCACCGCTGACCAGGCTCCTGCACGCCTCTCAGACACACCTGAAGCCGTGACTCACTTCCCCCCTGCTCAGCAACTGGACGGGGCCTGCTCAGGGCCGCCTCCAGATGCGACTCCTTCCTCAGCCTCCAGCAGCGGGTGGAATTGGGGGCAGAGGAAGGCGAGGCAGCCGAGGCCTTGCTGGACGTCAGGGCTTATTAATAGAAAGAATATTTATTTTTCATTGAGTGTCTCAAAAGAAACCAGGCACTGAACAGACCACGTGCGAAGACGAGACTCTTCCTAAAGAGGCCGACAGGAAACCGGCAGGCGCTAACGGAAGACTGGAGGAGAACGCAGAACATCTCCGGGGGGGGGGGAGGGGGGGCACAGTGAAAGTCATGAGTTCCAGTTTGCCCAGCTGCTCTGTGCCAGTGCCAGGTATTCTGGTGCCAAGCAGTGCATACTCACAGAAGCCAAGATGCACGCTGGTCAACGTGGAGGCCACTCCTGGGGGGTGGGGGCAGTCGATCTTCCTGCCCAAACCTCGTGGGAATGAAAAGGAACTGAGCAACGGTGCTGCCCGAGAGGCATCTTCCACCACCTCTCTCAAACTGGCACCACCACCCTCCCCTGCCCTGCCCTGCTGTGAGGCTGATCCACCATTGCTGGTCCTCAGCCTGGGCAAGAGATGGTGGCATGGAGCTATTCCGGCAGTCAGTCCCCTGCATTTTTACCTCACACGTTTCTTTTCAGTGGAAGTTACCATACTTTAGGAGCAGCGGTGGCATAGGAGGTTAAGAGCTTGTGTATCTAATCTGGAGGAACCGGGTCTGATTCTCCGCTCTGCTGCCTGAGCTGTGGAGGCTTCTCTGGGGAATTCAGATTAGCCTGTGCACTCCCACACATGCCAGCTGGGTGACCTTGGGCTAGTCACAGCTTCTCGGAGCTCTCCCAGCCCCACCTACCTCACAGGGTGTTTGTTGTGAGGGGGGAAGGGCAAGGAGATTGTAAGCCCCTTTGAGTCTCCTGCAGGAGAGAAAGGGGGGATATAAATCCAAACTCTTCTTCTTCAAACTCTTTTGATCACAGCATGAGAGGACAAGACTCACTGGAAAAGGCAATAATACCAGGAAAAGCAAAAGGCAGCCGTGAAAGGGGAAGGCCCAGCCTGAGATGGGTTGGCTCCATCAAGGAAGGTGCCGCCATCTTACGTTTGCAAGATCTATTAAAGCTAGGGTATCTTGGGGGCCATAGAATGATAGTTGGAAGAGACCCCGAGGGCCATCCAGTCCAACCCCCTGCCATGCAGGAACACACAATCAAAGCACTCCCAACATATGCTCATCCAGCCTCTGCTTAAAAACCTCTAAAAGAAGGAGACCCCACCACACTCCGAGGCAGTGAATCCCACTGTCAAACAGCCCTGATAGTCAGGAAATTCTTCCTAATGTTTAGGGAATCTCTTTTCCTGCACCTTGAATCCATTACTCCATTTCCTAGTCTCCAAGGCAGCTGAAAACAAGCTTGCTCCCTCTTCAACATGACATCCCTTCAAATATCTAAACATGGCTATCATGTCCCTCCTTAACCTTTGCTCCTCCAGACGAAACCTCCCCAGCTCCCTCAGCCTCTCCTCGTAGGGCAGGGATTCCAGACCTTTCACCATTTTGGTTGCCCTCCTCTGGACCCATTCCAGCTTGTCAATATCATTCATTCATTTATTAGTTTTATATACCGCCCTCCCCTAAGGGCTCAGGGCGGTTTACAAGATTAAAACATACAGTAAAACATAATTGAAATATTAATTGCATAAAAAACAGAACCCATTTAAAAATGTGGATGACGTCTGGCTACCTCCCCCCTCCCCCCCCCTCTTGAATTGCGATTCAAGGGCCATTGATTTGTAGGGTCTTCCTAAATCAGAAAGCCTTTAACATCCATGTCCCCTTCATTCTCTGACACAAAGGCAGGAGAGGGTGGCACACATGCCACTGGATGCTTGGCTGAGCCCCCTCCCCCAGTGCCTAAGGACCCTGCACCCAGGGGGACGGGTCAGGCCCTGCATGGAATGGTGGGGGTGGGGAGGAGGAGCTTTGCCTAAAACCGTGGCGGCGAACCTTTGGCACTCCAGATGTTATGAACTACAATTCCCATCAGCCCCTGCCAGCTTGGCCAATTGGCCATGCTGGCAGGGGCTGATAGGAATTATAGTCCATAACATCTGGAGTGCCAAAGGTTCGCCACCACTGGCCTAAAACAGCCAGCCTCAAAGTTGCATGGGGGGGGGGGGGCTTTCTACTCAGATGTCCAGTGCAAATTGGAATAGAAGGGTTGAGATGAGGGAGGGGCGAGGAGGGGAGGGGGAGGGCAGCCAGGCAAGGCCAGAGGTCTGCCCAGAGATGAAGGGAGCAGCAAATCACAAGCAGCAGAGAGAACGCCACCTCCCACTCACCCCTCGGCAGCTCCGCCTGGAAGCTCCCAGGCACAGGTTGGGAAGCAGTGTTTGCCTGACCCCTTTGGGGGGTGGGGGGGGGGGGAAGGCAGTTAATTTTATGAAGACAGAGAAATGTTATGAAGCTGCTTTTCTTGGGGGGAGGGGGGGCTGGCCTGACCAGGTCTACTCAGAAGTGAGCCCCAGACAGGATGGGGCAGACAAACAGTTACAAATGATGCTGCTGGAGAGTAATTTTTGTGGCTTGCAAAGAGGTTTCTTATGGACTTTAGAGGGGACACTCGATATCAAAATGCAGATTAGTCCACCCCCACCCCCAAATCAAACCTCACAAGCACAGCAAAAGAGGACGGGTTCTGGCGGGTAAAGCAGGAACATGAAATCAAATGCAAGCAGGAAACTGCCGAGTGAGAAGCAGAGCAGAGCACTGGGATCGGGAAGGGATCCTGCGTCGGGGCCTCTCCAGTACAAGGAAACAAGGAACGGTGCATTTCCAGGAACATGAAGACATGAACATTTCAACATACCTAAGACAGTTTTCCGCTCCCTCCCTAGCCAGCTCTGGGACTCGCAGGAAGAGTCTTCAAACAGCCCGTAATTCGCTTCTCGCTCTGTCTCAAGATGCGCCAATGACAATAACGCGAATGGCTTTGAAAGGAGATTAACCAAACCCCTGGAGAAAGAGAGGCTTGTCTATAGCAATTCATGGAGCACCCATGAACAGAGGCAGTCTATCACTGAACTGCTGATGCAAGGAAGCCATGAAAGGGGAAGTTCCCGCCCACCCCTTCATTGCAAGAAGTCTCAGATGGATCCTTTTTGGTAGCAAATAGATCCGCAGGAGGGCTGTTCTGAGAGGAAGCTCCAGCCGCTGCTGGACAAACCAGACAAAAGCTGAGAGTTGGGAGATGCCTAAAACAGACAAATTGGAGGCAGGCGGAGAAGGTGGGCCAGTGAGCCAGCTGGCCACAGAAGCCACACTCCACAAGAGAGGCCCTGAGGCTGCTTCTCCTGAAGTCCCTGGGGGGGGGTGCAACCCAATTGCCCCACTCACCGTGTTTCAAGCCCCCGACTCTCAAAGAGAAGCAGCGCAGGGATGTGTCTTTCTTGCCAGACAGCTGGAGGTGCTCAGGGGCCCCTGGCCCGGGCAGCAGGACGCGCTGGGCACGTGGGCAGGGCTCTGGACAAGCAGCAGGTACCACCTTCTGATCCGAGGGAGATTTCTCCTCCTCCTTCGGCAGAGCCTCCCAGCCTGGGCGCACCAGCAGCCCCCCACCCCCCGTGCAGAGGGCCAGCGAGGCCAGAACAACCCCAACCCCGCAATTCAGGGAGCTGCGCTGGATGGGGTCCAGGCTGGAAATACACTGGGATGGCTCGTCTGGCTGGCTTTGATGCCGGGGCCTGACCACAAGGCTGAATCGGCCTGTGTCTGATGTGGTCCCCGTCGCTCCCAGCTCCAGGGGCCTCCACCCAGACAGGGAGACCAGATAGAAAGAGCGGGCTCCAATCTGGATGTTCCTGTCTTGGGGCGTCTTTGTGGTTGCTTTCTATAGCAACATGGGTGGGGAGGGGGGCAGCGGGAGGGGGGAGAGAGAGAGACGTTCAGCAGAAAATTGCAGATTAGGCGGCTGCTGTTACTCTGTGTTCTTTCTGGCTGTTCCCACTCTGGGAACGAGAGCAGGGACCAATTCAGCCCTCTCGAGGGAGGGGCGCAAGGAGCTGAGTGACCAGGCAGAAACCCCAGGCCCACAGGGGCACAGTGCTGCCTGGCAGAGGCCTGGGCACAGCAGGGGTGGTACCCCGGGGTGATATTGAAGAGATAGAAAAAGTGCAGAGAAGGGCAACAAGGATGATTGAGGGACTGGAGCACCTTCCTTATGAGGAGAGGCTGCAGCATTTGGGACTCTTTAGTTTGGAGAGGAGACGTCTGAGGGGGGATATGATTGAAGTCTATAAAATTATGCGTGGGGTAGAAAATGTGGACAGAGAGAAATTTTTCTCTCTTTCTCACAATACTAAAACCATGGGGCATCCATTGAAAATGCTGGGGGGAAGAATTAGGACTAATAAAAGGAAACACTTCTTCACGCAACGTGTGATTGGTGTTTGGAATCTGCTGCCACAGGAGGTGGTGATGGCCACTAACCTGGATAGCTTTAAAAGGGGCTTGGACAGATTTATGGAGGAGAAGTCGATTTATGGCTACCAATCTTGATCCTCTTTGATCTGAGATTGCAAATGCCTTAACAGTCCAGGTGCTCGGGAGCAACAGCCGCAGAAGGCCATTGCTTTCACATCCTGCATGTTGAGCTCCCAAAGGCACCTGGTGGGCCACTGCGAGAAGCAGAGAGCTGGACTAGATGGACTCTGGTCTGATCCTGCTGGCTGGTTCTTATGTTCCGTGCCTCAAACGGAGAAAAAGGGCTGGCATTTTGGACCAGGGAGTGGAGTCACTGCTAGTCGGGGGCTCAGGGGGACGCAGACGGTGGTTCAAATTCTCTAGAAGTCGCCCAGTGCAAATCTTTTCTCAAGGTGCCATTTTCCCAGAAAGCACCTGGGCCTTCACTGCTCAGGCTCCATCCCAGCTAAGTCCAACTGGATGCAAACACACCCGTGTGGGCCCTTCTCTTCAGCTACCCCACCACCACCACTGCTAATTCAGCATGGGCTTCTTTGATTGGCAGTGGCTCCCGCAAAGCCTTCCCTGAAATCTTTCTTCCTGGGGATTCTGCGTGCAAGAGACACTCTCTGCCTGCTGATACCAGGTAGGGAAGGCAATAAGGAGAGAGGTGAGCCCAGGGCCTGACCCAGTGCAGGGCAGCTCCCTCCGTCTGGGTGCTTTTGCTGAGGCACCTCTTTGGCACGCGGAATGTGCACAGTTCAATTCCTGGCATGTCCAGGTGAAAGGGTCTCAGGTGCTAGGAAAGATACTGCTCCGCAGGATATCTGGAGGAGCTGCTCCCAGACGTGAGAGGCCAAGAGGAGGCCTGCTGGCTCAGACTCTTGGTCCACCCAGCACAGAATCCTGTCTCCCCTGGTTGGAGCAGCAGTGGCGTAGGAGGTTAAGAGCTCGTGTATCTAGTCTGGAGGAATCGGGTTTGATTCCCAGCTCTGCCGCCTGAGCTATGGAGGCTTGTCTGGGGAATTCAGGTTAGCCTGTGCACTCCCACACACGCCAGCTGGGTGACCTTGGGCTAGTCATAGTTCTTCTGAGCTCTCTCAGCCCCACCTACCTCACAGGGTGTTTGTTGTGATGGGGGAAGGGCAAGGAGATTGTCAGTCCCTTTGAGTCTCCTGCAGGAGAGAAAGGGGGGATATAAATCCAAACTCTTCTTCCTCTTCTTCTTGGTCAATCAGTTGTCCTACAACAGGGCAGAGAGACCAAGCCCACCCACCCCCAATGCTGCCTTGAAGCCTCTCTGCCCAGTCTGGGGAAGAGACCATGCAGGCCGAAGGGAATACGTGAAGGTGCCTTCCACTGAGCCAGACCGTTGGCCCCTCAAAGTCAGGACTGCTGACTCTGACTGGCAGCGGCTTTCCAGGTTCACACACAGATGTCTTCCACGTCACCTCCTGCCTGGTCCTTTTAACCAAAGATGCCGGGGATTGAACCCATCGAGCAGAGGCTCTTCCACGTGTGTGTCTGTGCACTGCACAGTCCTGTTACAGGGACCGTGGGGTAAGTCACTGGCCAGGACAGAAGGCAGAGCGAGGCGGCACCGGCATCCGTAGCCCTCAACCACTGGATCAGACATGACGGTGGGACAAAAGGCGGGACTTGACAGCAGGACAAAAGACCCCGTCCGGGGGCTTACGGTCCTTTTCAGCACACAAAAGGGCGATGGGAGCAAGCGGACAGGAAGCGCCTGTTAGCCAATCAAAAGACGTCCCTGGAAAACGCTGACCGTTTCAGCTCTCAAGAGACCAGCCAGTGACCCTGGGAGGGCTCGACTGCTGTCCAGTTTGGACGTTTTAACTCGAAAGTGGGCTGCGGGGCAGTTGGAGAGTCCTGACTGAGACTCTTTCTCCTTCTTTGGAGGATCCGTCACTCACTGCCAGCCCCAGT
Source organism: Sphaerodactylus townsendi (assembly GCF_021028975.2). Taxonomy (NCBI): domain Eukaryota; kingdom Metazoa; phylum Chordata; class Lepidosauria; order Squamata; family Sphaerodactylidae; genus Sphaerodactylus; species Sphaerodactylus townsendi. The sequence goes on from NC_059437.1 coordinate 56,955,062, forward strand.
GACAAAGTTCAACATGGCCCCTCTGCTCCTGCTAATGGAAGCAGGGCGAACTGACTCCACCGGGGTGTCCAGAGGTGTTAGCAGAGCAACAACTTCCTGGGGGGTCACCCATCCAAATATTCACCAGGGCTGACCCTGCTCAGCTCCTGCGATCCGAAGAGGTTGGGCTCGCCTGGGCCATGCAGGTGAGGGAGGGTACCTTTTCCTGTTCCAAAGAAGGCCCAGCCAACCTCCCTCCCGCACCCAACCATTGCAAGGTGGATTCATCTCTCTCATAGACAACAACAGTGATACTGTCAGCATTCCAACACTCCTACCTCCTCCATTTACAAAGGCCGTGTTCCGGCACCTTCTGTGCGGCAGAGAGGCCGCAAGGCAGAGACAGGGAGCAACTTGCCCGAATCCACCCCGACCACGCAGGATTCAAAATGGACTCTTTCCTGCTCACGCCCTTTCCTGCACAGCATCACCAGTGCAGAAGTGTTGCAAGAGACTCACTGCGGGAATTCCCCCAAACAAATTCTTTCCTTACTCCTTAGTGAAGCAAGCGACAGGCAGCGAATGCGAAGAGGGTCAGCCCCCAGATGAGGAGGCTGAAGTCCATCTGCTGGACGACCATCGGCAGGAGGGGGCCTGCCCCGATCAGCTCAGTCTGGGCCCAGTTCTCACCCACCCCCCACCCCCTCCCGCTCATCTCCTTTTCATGAGCAGTCTGTAGAATTTCACAGGTCTGGAAACCTGAGCGCCTGCGGCCTGGAGCCAGCCAGGACTCAACACAGAGGAGCCTTGTGTGTGTCTGGGTGTGACAGGGATGAAGAGAGGGATGGGGGGGACACGGAATGCACACACGGAGAAGCTGCTGATTGGCTGGTCACCACCCCCCACCCCGGGTCACCAGCCAGACCACCTCAGGGGCCAGAAGATGCCGGGAAGGGGGGCAGCTCACAAGCCTAGGAATTCCGGAACGACCTGCCATGTGGAATAAAGTCAGTCTTCTCCAGACCCCAAAGCACCAGTCTACAGAGAATTACTCCACAGTATCTCTGTATGAGTTACTGTTCTTTCTGTTAGGGATGAGACTGGGTGGTTCTAGTATATCACATGGTTGGGCACATTTTAATCAGTCCCTCTCAGCGCGCAGAAGCCAGAGCGTTGCCAGTCCTCAGAGGGGACAATCCCCAGCCTCTTGGCATAGTTCACTGATCTGACAGGAGCAGCAGTGACGTGGGAGGTTAAGAGCTCGTGTATCTAATCTGGAGGAACCGGGTTTGATTCCCAGCTCTGCCGCCTGAGCTGTGGAGGCTTATCTAGGGGATTCAGATTAGCCTGTGCACTCCCACACACGCCAGCTGGGTGACCTTGGGCTAGTCACAGCTTCTCGGAGCTCTCTCAGCCCCACCTACCTCACAGGGTGTTTGTCGTGAGGGGGGAAGGGAAAGGCGATTGTCAGCCCCTTTGAGTCTCCTGCAGGAGAGAAAGGGGGGATATAAATCCAAACTCCTCCTCCTCCTCCTCCTCTTCTTCTCTCCAATATGCTTCTATCGGGTGTGAGATTTTGCCTCTTTATTGAATGATGCTGGAACTTCTGCTGCAGCCAGTGTGGAAACAAAAGAGTACTGCCTGTCTCCAAAGGAGGGTATGTGTTGTTTCTCTGCAAGAGTCACTATTCTGGGCTCCTTTTCTTCCATTCAAAACTGCAGTGTGGTAACAAAAGAGTACTGCCTGTCCCCAAAGGAGGGTATTTGTTGTTTCTCTGCAAGAGTCACTATTCTGGGCTCCTTTTCTTCCATTCAAAACTGCAACTTGTGCGGAAAGCAAGGGGTGGGTTCCTCTCTAGAAGCAGGTAATTCTCACTTTCTGGTCCTCACGATAATAGGGCAATAGAGCTGCCAAGTATAGCTCAGAAAAAAGTTTGGAGAGGACCAGACTGGCCAGAGGCAAGATGCTTCTTGAGCCAGTCCAAGACATTCAGCACCTCCTCTGTATCTGTTTCTTCTAAGTGCTCAAATGGTTTGTAGCCAAATTGAGATCAGGATAGGGGTGGGGTGGGGGGCAGTCTATGGGTTCTGCTCTGCTACAATGGCTCAGCAAGCATCAAGCCCCATAATCTAGGCTGCCGCAGGTGCCCCACCAATGGATTCTGCCTTTGGCCAGGCAAGCCTTGCGAGGCTATGGAAAACACGGGTATCAGCATCAAGCCTCCAGATTTTTCATACGTTAAGTCCAATACAAAGTGAAAAATAATCCAGTTATATGTATTGTTGAAGGCTTTCACGGCCGGAATCATAGCGTGTTGTGGGTTTTCCAGGTTGCAGGTGCAGGCGAAATGTCAGGAGAAAATGCTACTGGAACACGGCCTCACAACCCGGAAAACCCACAACACACTAATCAAGTCATAACTAATCAAGTTGTAAACCCTTGGCAGGGGCAGGATGTGCTTGGCATACAGAAGGCCGTGGGTTCAATTCCTGGCGGCTCCAGTTAAAAGGACAGTAGATGATGGCAGTAGATGATGGGAAAGATCTCTCTACCTGGACAGCAGCTGCCGGTCTGAGTAGGAAATACTGATTCTGCAAGAGGCAGCTTCATGGATGAGCTTAAAAACGACTTCTAGGGACTCTCTGTGTGTATGCCCTCCGTGTCACACAGCATCGCTGGTCACATGCCCAGGACCAATGACAAAGAAACAGAATTGGTCTTGGGGGGCAGCACTTCCCCCCCCCAAAAAAAGTTCCAGGCTCACGATGAAAGAGAAAAGGCTTTGGCTGCTCACAAGGAAGAGTATGCGTGCATGCATGCGTCTCCAGCACACAGCAGAGACCTCGGGAGGTGAAGCGGTTCTGTCCAGGTAACTAGGGTGGGAGGGTCCCTGGGCAGCTGTAGTGGACATCAGGTGGCCCGAGGGTCATTGGAGGAAGAGGCAGTTGGACCAGAGTCCAGGCCAGACCTCATGCCCCCAGGAGAGCGCTTACGGGCCAAGTCTCAGCCAGCCTTAATCCTTGTTCAGACCCTGAGGAATGCAGTGAAACGTTCAAACAGATTCCAGGCCTCCCTGCTCTAAGCGCTCTTTAGACGCGCTCTCTCCGAGTACAAAGGGCCCCCCTTGTGCCCCTTGCCTAGAGCTGCTCTTGGATCTGGGCCACCAGACTCATGTCCCGACTGTGCTTTCAGCCGGCCTCCGTCCCTCTCCCAGTGGCAGCTTCTCACTCTCTAGAACAGTGTCCTGCCCCACAGGGCTGTTGTTGACAGGGCAACAGGTTAAATCTAACAACCAGTGCAGGGAATCAAGGAGCTGGGCCTGTCAGGAATGGCTAGCTAGACTATCTCCACCCCCACAGGGGGGGAGGGCCAGCTCTGCATGGTGTGCTTTCTAATAGTTGGTTGGTGTAACCCATTCATGCCCAGAAGCGTGCAGCAGCAGCAGAGAACAATCACTACAACCCCCCTCCACCCCCCTCCCCACAACACCAACTGGGCTCTGGTCTGCTGGGCTCAGAACTGGTCCAAAGCTGCAGTCACCTGCAGACATAGGGGAGGGAGGGGGAGGGGCAGGACACCCCTCCCTTTTCAAATGCAGGGACAGCGTGGATCCTGGCTGCTCTTCTGCAGCTCCCAGGACAAGTATTGATTTGCAGCAGAATTCAGCTTTTTGGGAAGTTCTCTCTTTTTAAACATTCTGCTTTGAACCCCCATATTTAAGCCCCCCAGGAAGAACCAGGCAAGGGAGGCCAGGCCCCAGGGGGAGACGGAGCGGCATGCCACCCAGTCAGTTTGGGAGGGAGGCAAGATTTGAATCGGGGGCTTTCTGTCTTGCCATTTGTACTTCTGGCTGTGCTGCTAGACAAACACTAGGAGGGTGCAAGACACACACACAGACACACACCCATGGGGACAATCCCACCAAGGCCCAGCAGCAAAAGTTGCTTCCGGCTCTTCCAACAGCTGCAGCCCCCGCCCCCACCTGTGCCTCCCGAGGTTCTTTCAGTGGGGCTGGTCCCAAAATCCCCCTTGAGATGGCACCAGCCTGTAAGAGGCATGCGGCTTTGCTGCGCTTGGCCTGGCTTCCTTCCCCCCGGCAGCCAGGGCAGGGAGCAGACCCCCCCCCCCCCCCCCCCCGTGTAGGGACAGGAAGGCTACTTGCACTTACCTGGATGCCAGGCACGGGAGGCTCCCAACTCTTCCTCCCCCAGTCAGTCCCCCGAGGGCACCTGGAGCACCACCGGCCGGGCAGCAGCGTTCCCGGGAGGCCAATCCCCCCCCCCCCCCGTGTAGGGACAGGAAGGCTACTTGCACTTACCTGGATGCCAGGCACGGGAGGCTCCCAACTCTTCCTCCCCCAGTCAGTCCCCCGAGGGCACCTGGAGCACCACCGGCCGGGCAGCAGCGTTCCCGGGAGGCCAATCCCCACACGACCCCCCCCCCGCCGCCCCGAGCCAGCTTCCTGCTAATCTGAATCCAGACAGTCATCCCAGCACAAGCGCCGCTCCCTGCATGACTCCACAGGGCAGAGTCAGGCCCCGCCGTTGAGCAAAGGGTTGCGCTCCTTGGCCCGGAGGGCGGCAACCGCAGCGCTGCGCCTGGCTCGGCACGAACCCCGCCTGCCAATCACACCATCACCTGCGGGGCGGCAGGAGCCCACCCGCTCCCCCACCAGGCGGCCGAGCCTCCAGCTCCACGTGGGCCTTTGCTGGAAGGGGGTGGGGGATATGCTAATGCAAACAGCAGCAAAGAAACCCCCTCGGGCTTCATCCCGAATTGTTCCTAAATATTAGGAAGAAACTCCTGATTGTTCCCCGGGGGGGGGGGGGCGGCAGACGGCGGCTCTCCTCCTCCTCCTTTGGAGGTCTGGCCGCAAGGCTGGCAGATCCTGAGCGGGAGGGCAGGAAGAGATCGGGGGGGGGGGGTTACGTGCCCAAGGGAAGGCCCACCAACACTTCGGGGACGAAAAGGCAGCAGTGGCGTAGGAGGTTAAGAGCTCGTGTCTCTAATCTGGAGGAACCGGGTTTGATTCCCAGCTCTGCCGCCTGAGCTGTGGAGGCTTCTCTGGGGAATTCAGATTAGCCCGTGCACTCCCACACACGCCAGCTGGGTGACCTTGGGCTAGTCACAGCTTCTCGGAGCTCTCCCAGCCCCACCCACCTCACAGGGTGTTTGTTGTGAGGGGGGAAGGGCAAGGAGATTGTCAGCCCCTTTGAGTCTCCTGCAGGATAGGAAAGGGGGATATAAATCCAAACTCCTCCTCCTCCTCCAGATGAGACTGGCCCAAGGATCCTGGAGGCCGTTTGCCTTCCACTGGGCATAGAGCGCGGGTGGGGGGGCGGGAGAGGCGGTTAGCTGCGATTGTGCCTTGTGCATGGACTAGATGATCCTTGAGGTACCCTCAAGGTCTCTGTTTCTATGAATAACAATAATGAAATCAGAAAGCCCAAGAGTGGCCTTTTGGGAGGCGGGGGGGGGGGGGTCCAGGGTGTCTCGTGAGTCGTGGGCACCAGCCAGCTCTCAGGGAGAGAGAAGGGGGCAGAAAGCCCTCCGGAAGCGGGGGGGGGGTCTCTTCTAAGCTGCCCTGCACGGCCAGCCTCCTGCAGACAGCTCCGGGATGGAGCGCCGGCTCGGCTGCTTGGAGCGGATCGAAGGTCCAACGAGCCCAGCGCGCGCTTCCCCTTCCCTGGATTGCCAGCTCTGGGGTGGGCAGGTTTGGGGGTGGAGGGGTGATGCCAGAGAGGCCCCCCCGGAAAGCGGTCACTTTCTCCCGGGAAATGCATTGGGCAGTTAGGTGTCTTCCTTCCTGGGAGATCTCCAGGCACCACCTGGAGGTTGGCAACGCCACTCAAGTGGTCGACTGCCTCTCTCATTTTTCTCGTTCCGGCTTTTTCTTGCAGGAGTTGCAAGCATTTCTCCTCGAGAGCAAGCGGTGGCCTCGGATGCTCTGGAAAAGGCTGCCTCCCCACCCCTCTTTCTGGGACTGTTTTGGGGGCGGCCTGGCTGTTGGGGGGGGATCCCTTGTCGTGGGGGGGATCCCTTGTCGTGTGGGGGGGGATCCCTTGGAGAAGCGGGGAGTAGCCTTCGCTCGCACCCCTCGGGTGCAAAGGAGGCGCCCCCACGAGCCGCCAGAAGCTGGTTTTAGCCTGGGGATCCCTTCGCGGGCCCAACCTTTGGCGCAGCCCTGGCAGGCACTCTGCACGCGCCCAGAGTTGCTCCTTTTCCCTCTGTCTGGCTGCCCGAAGCGGTGGGGCTTTCGAAAGAGCCGTAGAGCCACGCGGCAGACACTGCCCCCTGCCGGTGGAATTCAAAAGCGCAGGCCCATCTTGGGAAGGGTCACCTCCTGCTCAACCTCTCCTCTCCCAGAGCCATTTGGGGAAGGGAAGGAGTGGGGGGGAGGGGAGGCCATAAATGCCCATGAAGCCACATCATTAACCGCTTGGTCTCCAGAGATGGCACCTAGGATGGTCGCCACTGGCAAGGAGAGTCATGCTGGGGCCCCCTGCTGCCAACAACCAGCAGAGGCCAAAACTTTGCTTGGGCACACCCTTGGGTACTGTGAAAGCCACGCCCCCAGAGGTTGCCATGGCTGCCTGCGGAAAACGTTCTGGCCCCACTTGATTTAGCTGTTTGTAGGCATGTTAGGGGCACAGAGGAAAATGCTAACATCTGTGTTAGTTCATCGTCTTACTGGCTGCATGTAATCCACCCACTGCTGCCAAGACACTGAAATGGCATGAATGGATTTTGGAAGGTGTGTTGCAGCATGTGTCTTGTGGGCGGGGGCACAGCTCTTCTTGACAGCTGTAAGATCCAGGGAGAGAGCCCCTCCAATGTATATCACCACACCAGGGCAGCTTTGGGGGGAGTTTTCTAAAGGCTGGGTGAAGTGCAGCCAGTAAACAGACACGGGGCTGCTGAACAGGCCCTCAACTCGCCTCTGGCACCGGTCCCAGTTGACATAACTCACCCAACTCTTGCGAATCTTCCCTGACCTCTCTGGCTTCAGCAGATGTTGCTCACCCGGATCCAACATGAAGGCAAAAGGAAATGTGTCTTTATACAAACAATGGTGAAAATGTGGAATTTAACGGAGAAGAGGTTTCCCAGCAGCTACCGTGTTTCCCCGAAAATAAGACAGTGTCTTATATTAATTTTTGCTCCCAAAGATGCGCTATGTCTTATTTTCAGGGGATGTCTTCTTTTTCTGTGTTCTGTTTGTCAGGCATGCTTCCAAACAAAAACTTTGCTACATCTTACTTTCAGGGGATGCCTTATAATTCAAACTTCAGCAAAACCTCTACCATGTCTTATTTTCAGGGGATGTCCTATATTCAGGGTACTAGTCATGGTAATTAAAGGGAACCTCCATATTCAGTGGCAGTCTCAATCCCAACGCCAGGATGCAAATCCATAGGAAGGCCTTCACCGGTATGCCCTGGGGTTGGCCCTCCAGAGAGGAACTGGCCGGCCAGCACCTGAGACAGCATGCTGGACTAGATAGACCACTGGTGTGATCCAGCCGGGCTCTTCTAGTCACAGAAATCAGGACCAAACTGGGCTTTTCAAAATAAAATATCCAGGATCTCTGGGAAGCTCAATTGTGTACCAGGTACCACGTTTTGCAACTGCAGAACAGCCTTTCACTCGCCCTTCGGGAACACATCTGCACAGAAGATTAGTGAGTTATGGGAGCCTGGGTCTTTTAATACCACACGGAGATTTGCAAACTGTTGTTTTCTACAAACTGGGTGAATTCTACAAAGAATATTCCAGACAGTCAATGTACATTTCCACATTAGACTTTATTTTTTATTACCCCACATTTCTACTCTAAAAATAAAATAGTAAGGCTTCCGTGGGCAGAAGGCCACTCCTGAAGGCCATTTCTCAGCAATGAGCATCTCTTAAAAATGAGCAGGTAAAAATGACAAGTCGTTTTCAGCCGGAGCCAGCTATCCCTGAAGAAGAGAGACCCATTTGAACTCCTGTGAGGTTAAAGGTGTCCCTTAGGAAAGGTCTCTGAAGGCTAGCACCGAACCACACACCCATGCATCCCTGGCATTAATTCTGGAGGCCTGCACACGCTCAACACTCAAGAGTGAAGTTATCGGGTGCTGCTAGATGAGGCCGTGGGGTCCCAGACACCTAGGCAGCATACAGAGGCTACAGGAAGACACATTCTGACTGGGAAAATAGATTAAGGCAAGAAGACGGTCCCCGTTCACTGAGCGTTGCCACGAGGCACCCTCTGCTTCCAAAGACCGGTTTTAAATAAATCTACTAGGTAAAGAGTTCTGGAGCTCTGGCTCTTGGACCAGAGAGGGCAAACGTTTCAGGAAGATCCACAAAGACCGCAGGAAAACCCAGTGCTGCTGTTTTGGTGGGAAAGCAATCCTGGAGAAGAGACGTCCTGACCCAGCTGAGGGCTCACGGTGACTTGGTGGTCTCGTCTGAGGAAAGCAGGAGGCGTCCTCCTTGCTTGGCCAAGGCTGGCAGGACTTGCTTTAGGCCTTGTAGTTCAGTTCAGCGTTCATCTTGGTGTACATCTCATAAATTGCATCTAGGATAGGCGTCACTTTTGTTAGGAACTGGTGGATCTTCTCCAAGGTCTCCTCCTCCTTCACCTCTCTGCCCTTCTCTAAGGCTTTCAGCAAATCCGATTTATACGGGAGAGCGTACACAGAGCCCTGCGGGGAGAGGAAACCCAGTGAGAACCAATGTATTGTCGAAGGCTTTCATGGCCGGACTCAACTGGTTGTTGTGAGCTTTCTGGGCTGTGTGGCCGTGGTCTGGTCGATCTTGTTCCTAATGTTTCACCTGGCCAGCCACAGATGCAGGTGAAATGTTAGGAACAAGATTGACCAGACCACAGCCACACAGCCCAGAAAGCCCACAACAACCAGTGAGAATCCCTTGACACTTGCACAAGACTGTTCCCTGCCCGTCACTGGGGATCTCCTTGATGACGCTGGTTTCATAACCTTTCAGATTCAGCTCAGCAGGGAATCCAGTTGCTCATTTCTTTGAGGGCTGATCCACAGGATCACTTTTACCGAGTGAAGCCAGGATAGCTGTGCTAAATCATCCACACACAATCAGATGCTAAAGCACGCTACAAAACTGCACCAGGCTGTTCTCTCTTCCACCCCAGATAATTCTAGCACAATTGGGTGCCTGGGAAAACAACTTGTCAAACGAGGAGACCCCAGACATTCTCAGGGAACGTCAACTGAAATTGTCACGTCGACTGGTGGGGGAAGGGGGAAATTGTGGGTTTTTACAGTTCATTAAAGCTGTGGAACTCTGCCACTGGGTGATACGGCCACGTTAATGTGCCCGTACGTGCATGGATGGCAGGAACTAGTTCAAGCATTCTGGGAATTCTCATTCAGCATGGGGGTTATGCGGGATGAAAACTCGGGAGCCAGAGAGATGGGGGGGCAGGGGAGGGACATGGTGGCTGTTCAGGAGTTTTAGGGCTTCGCTTTAGTCCTGCCCAGAGCCAGAACAGGTACGTAAAGGAAGCGAAAGCATGAACAAGTCAAACGTTATGCAGGTCACACAGAGAGTGAAGGCATTTAAGTGCAGGATACTTTGGAGCTGTGTTCATTTGTGGAGGAGGAGTTTGGAGGAGGAGTTTGGATTTATATCCCCCCTTTCTCTCCTGCAGGAGACTCAAAGGGGCTGACAATCTCCTTGCCCTTCCCCCCTCACAACAAACACCCTGTGAGGTGAGTGGGGCTGAGAGAGCTCCGAGAAGCTGTGACTAGCCCAAGGTCACCCAGCTGGCGTGTGTGGGAGTGCACAGGCTAATCTGAATTCCCCAGATAAGCCTCCACAGCTCAGGCGGCAGAGCTGGGAATCAAACCCGGTTCCTCCAGATTAGATACACGAGCTCTTAACCTCCTACGCCACTGCAGATGGATACTCTGAAAACTCATCTTGCAGGCTTGCTGCTATCACTGACAGCCAGAAAACAACCCTCGTCATTCAGCAATAAGTTTCCGGGAGTACCAAAGAGTGAGGATGGCCTGGCTCCTATGCCAGTGGTCTCCAGCATGGCCCCCATGGGCGCCTGCCCACACGCTTCCTGGGGCTTACCAACTCTTTAAAGATTAAAAGGCCCCCTGCTAAACTGAAGAATCGTCATTACTGGTACGAGTGACCTCATTCCCTGACATTCTGTGGTGGTCTCCCCAGCCCTCCTCTGGCAGCCATTCTGAGGTTGGCTCCTCCTCCTGGGGCCACCCTTCTACAGAGGTGCCCACTGCCGTGTGTCAGAATTGGAAAGGCTCCAAACGCTTGGCCTGTGCCACTGGGCCTTGCTGGCTGCAGCCACCACTGGAGGAGCAGAGACCACAAAGTCCAATGCCCCTCCCTCCCCACCCCACGCCTGGCTCAGCACAGCCCTCCTTGCAGGCTCACCAAGAAGAGCTTCTGTAGGATCCAGCCGTGGTACTTCTGCAGGGCCATCTCATAGGCTTTGGTGGCGTTTACCCGGATGAGATTGGGGTTGTCTTCGTCCCTCTCGCCATCACAGAGGCTCTGCATCAACACCTGGATGAACTTGAGGCCCCTGTGTAAAGGGGGAGGGGGGAGGGAGATCAAGGTAAGGCCGGGCAGCCCCCCAAGGCCCTGGTGCTCAGGGCTTGCTGTTGAAATCTAGGCACAGACGGTAGCAGCCTCTCTCCAAGGAGGAAGGAAAGGCAGCCAAGCCTCCCACAATTGAGGACAACAGCGCCTCCAGGTTTCCCTTCTCCCCTCTGTGAGCCGTGAGCTCGGAAGAGCCACAAAATGCTCCCCTTGGAAGTTCATTTCCTCGCCTTCAGCAATGCCCAACCTGAGCCATCCCAGTCACAGCTGTCTGCCAGGCTTCCAGAACTAGGGGGAGCCTGCCCCGACCAGTAAGTTTCGTGGACCCCTGAAGCATCAGTTCCCATTTCCCCCCCACAAAAGCAAGGCAAGAAGGCCTCCAAATCACCTTTTCAGCCACATGAGTGCCAAAGTGGCCCCCACTTTTGGCCAGGCTGAGCCGTGCATCTCCTTCTCTGCTTCCAAGATGTTCTGAAGCGTTCTGAACTTTTCTGGGTTGGTCTCGTAAACAGCCCGGATTTTCTGAAACAGAACCAGAAAGAGCATCGGGGCTTTGAACTGTTCTTCGAGCCTGGCCAACCCCTGAGAAGAGGGAGAAACGTCGGCAGCCACTTCTGCCAGCCAGCGACTCCCCACCTCCAACTGGGCACCTAAATTCTTTGGAGGCACAGGCTCATGCGGGCCTTACCGGGCCCTCTGCAACAGACCCACCCCCTGTGAGGGAAGGCGGCCGCGTCATGCTTTTGCACCAGCCTCCAAGGTGGACGCATCAAGCCAAGATGAGGGCTTCCCAGCTCCCAGAAGCACCAGAGCTCACCTACCTTAATGTTCCCTGATAGATCGGCTTTGACAGGAGCGTACATGATCGGGGTTCCCAAGCAATCTAGAAGAGAAGAGGGCCAATCTGGGATCAGCATATTAGCCCACAGAATATTAGCCCCTGCCCCATTACAGGCCAATGAGTCAGAACCCGATTTGGGCTGGATCAGAGCATGCACGCAGGGGTCTGCACCCAGTCTGATCTTTGGGGGTGCCCCTCCCTCCCTGTCCGACCTTTGAGGGTGCCCTGGCCTCACCGACGCACCAGCCTGCCCTAGCTTCAGCACAGGAGGAAGCCCAGGAGAGCCTTTCTCCCGACAGAGGTCTCAACACTGCCATTGATCTCAGGCTCATTCCGCACATGCAGAATAATGCACTTTCAAACTGCTTTCAATGCTCTTTGAAGCTGTGCGAAATATTGTTTAACTACAGTACAAACATTAATCACTTTATTTTTTAGAAAACCAAAACCAAAGGAGGATGCTAACGTTCGCTAGAAGTAACACCCCGTCCTCAGCGGAACTGGAAGGCAAATATAAGAACGTTCCTTTCAACCAGAGGTTGCGTGGCTGCTCTTTAAACAAAGTGGATACTTTAGAACATAAATTCTTAGAAAGTCCGACATACAACAAATTCAGAAACGAAATATTAGGATCTATACTGGTCGGAAGGGCGGGGAAAGATAACAAATGTAAAATGCACCATTTACTTTTGGGAAAGGACCAACGGGTCTCTAGATCCGTAGCACAATTCTGCCTTTTGATCAACAAATTTAGAAAATCAGGAGGGTAAGAGGATAGAGGACCTTTTGTGCTATTTAGTGTGATGATACTGACTCCCTTTATTTGAGTGTTTTAAAAGTGGATGGAATATTCCTCTCTTGAATTCTTCTATTGAGGTTTTATGTTGATTGTAAATTTTTTTATCTATTTTAATTTATCTATTTATAAAACTTGTATCTATTTTATGCTTAAAGGTTGCTAAAATGCAGTTAATAATATGACTTTGTAAAACAATTTTTAATTATTTTTTAAAATAATTATATTGTACATTTTTAGGATCAAATAGAAGAGAAATTTTAAATAATTAACTTATGTGTACTATTTTAGCATATATTAAATAGGATTTTAAAATGTTCATATAACCTAAAACACTATAGCCCACCATATTATGTTGTATTGCTGATATACAAAGTTTGGTTTTATTGTTATAACTTTTTTTTCAATAAGCCTTTATTGGCATACAGAACATACAATATAAATACAGTTAAAATGACTAGATAAAACTTCACACTGGATCATAAGTTCAGTTCGCAAACCTCAGCCAGAAACTTTGCCACTGCGAGACAACAGTCAAGGTCATTACAGTTTAAGAGCATATTTACTTTATCAATCTCTTGTTTTATTGTTATAACTTTTACTGGTCTTTGACTGTAATAAAGTCTGATTGACTGAACATTAATCGCAAAATAATGTTAGTACTCAAAAATGGGGTGTGTGTGTGTGTGTGTTTCAAACATATGAAACCACCTTGTGACGACTCAGACCGTCAGTCCATCCAGGCCAGTATTGTCGAAGGCTTTCACGGCTGAAATCACTAAGGTGTTGTGGGTTTCCCTGGTTGTATGGCCATGTTCCAGTAGCATTTTCTCCTGATGTTTCGCCTGCAGCTATTCTCTTGTCCTTTAAGATGGAGGCACTGTGGACTAGAACCTGCAGCCTCCTGATTGCCAAGCAGAGGATCTGCCACTGGGCCCTGGGTCCTCTCTGAAAATAAACTTGTCACACATGAAGTTGCCATCTCCTGCATTGGTCCTTCATGCCCTGCCTGGTCCTTTTAACTGGAGATTGGGGGTGGGGGGTGGGGATTGACTGCATGCAAAGCAGAAGCTATTCCAGAGAGCCGCGGCCCCTTCCTTCCCTTCTAAGTGAGACAAGGGGAGGGGGCATCTGCCTGCTGTTGCTTCTCCCACTGGCCTTGGTGCAGGTACTGCACTCACTGGGCGTACAAGGGTGTGCCTGGCACATATTTTCGAATCCTCTTCTCACACACAAAGAAACCCTTCTGCACTTGTTTCACCCTTCAAAGGCCAGCCCAGCAGGAGTATCTCTGCTTGTTGCAGAAACACTTGCAGGCTTGAAGAGTTTCTAGTGGTCAGGAGTTCCACAGTTCCTCCTCTCTGTACCTCCACCACACCTCACCGCAGCCTGCAAAACTGTCAGATCCTTGGAGAATGTTTTAAACGCAGCGTGTTTTGATTGATGCCCGCTCAGCCAACGGCAGAAGTGCCCACAAGAGGCAGTTCCACTCAGGGCCCTCAAAGTGGCCTTTGTGCTGTAGCTGGGCCTGGGGGAGAGAAGAGAGCGACCGGCATACATTTCCTAGCATAATAGCTGATATTGTGAACCTTGGAACAAAACAGGGCAGGCGATTGTCTTCTGGAGGCATTTGCTGCAGAGAGAGATCAGCGGGGCAGAGATCTCCTCCACAATGGAGGGGTGGGTGGGCAACCATCCCCTGGGCTTCACACAAGTTGGGCTGTCAGCGTGGAACACAACCTGTGGAACATCCAACCCAGACCAACCACACAGACACGGGCTGCACTGGGGTCTGGCTCTCTGGCAGCAGAAAGGCACGCCAAAGTCTGCTGTCGGCTGCCAGGCAGATGTCAGTCGTGGGGGGAAACCTCCTTCAGGAAGCCGCCTGCAGGCACTGAGATTCCGGCAGAGAACGCCAGCCAAGCAGAGAACACAAGCGGCGGCCCAACCTCCCAGCCGAGGGCTCTGTTAGTTGACCGATACGTGATGGGGCAGGTGGACCCAGAAGCAGAGTCCACGGGCTTCCTGCAGAGGGGACTCGGAGGGTCAGCAGCTGGCCAGAGACCGGCCTCACTGGATATCTATCGCCTGATGCCCCAACACTGCTCTGCTTCCTACAGGAATGAGGTCTGCAGAAGAAACCACCGTAGGGCTGAGGGGGGGTGGGGGAGGCCAGGAAGTGGCAGGAGTCGCCGCAGACCCCGGAGCCCTTTTCCCCACCACCTCAGCCAGGGCCAAGTGAGCCTCAAGCAGACAGCCAGACTCGGCACTGGCAGGCCCAAACCAGCACGGGGTGCTTTCCGGCTCTGCTGCTCTGTCAAGCCAGTCCGACAGGATCCTGGATGGAACTTGCCACCGATTACATCTCTGAAGTGAGGCAATCCGCTCTCTTACCAGGTTGCAAAAGGAGGCAGCGAAATGGGCAGGGCACAGGATGAGCCCAGAATGCTGACCACCGCCCCCACCCCCACATTTCCCCACTGTTGGGAAAGGCAGGCAAGGAAGGACCCAGCACAGAATCGGCAGAAAGAGCTCTGGGCACCAAGAGATCGGGAGCAGGAAGAAAGGGGCTTCGAGAGAGTCAATGCCCCTGCCCGCCTCTCTTCCACCGCTGCCCATCAGGAACTGCCCCCAGTACTGGGTTCTCCATGGCATATGATCTTTAAACAGAGGAGCAGCAGTGGCATAGTGGCTAAGAGCAGTGGCTAAGAGCAGGTGCACTCTGATCTGGAGGAACCGGGTTTGATTCCCAGCTCTGCCGCCTGAGCTGTGGAGGCTTATCTGGGGAATTCAGACTAGCCTGTGCACTCCCTCACACGCCAGCTGGGTGACCTTGGGCTAGTCACAGCTTCTCGGAGCTCTCTCAGCCCCACCCACCTCACAGGGTGTTTGTTGTGAGGGGCAAGGAGATTGTAAGCCCCTTTGAGTCTCCTTCAGGAGAGAAAGGGGGATATAAATCCAAACTCCTCCTCCTCCTCTTCTTCTTCTAACATTAGGGCCCGCTTTTAGAAGGTGTCCAGGTCGACCTGGAAGTCCTTACTGGTGAGTGGGGGGGGGGGGGACACAAGTGATCGTTACCTAGGAGGCACAAAGGCATCCTCTGTACATGCCCAGAAGCAATCCTGCCATGATCATTGCCAGACAGGGTGAGCAGACGCCACCTCAAACTGAGTCTGGAGAGCATTTCTCTCCTTAGACTCCCCAAAACATAAAAATGTTTACTTTCCGCAAAAAGATGGACAGCTCTGCTTTTGCCGGTCCGCAGCACAGGGGAGGCGTCACACTGCCAGAGCCCGTCCAAGGAGTTCAGGAGGGCCAGGAGGCTCAGTTACATCCACTTTGAAAGCGTGCTTCTTATTTGACAAAGCGGCTATCTCATTTCGGAGACGCTGCCTTTCCACTGCTTGGCCCAGCTCCTCCGCTGGCAAACATTTGGTCAAGGGCTCAGTTTACTGGCTGGCCCCAACACAGAGATTTTTCTGACACAAAACCCCATGGGGGGATCTACCACCACAGCATTCTTGTCAAGGGGGGGACCCTACAGGGGCAAGCGCAGGAGAAGCCATCCAGCTCCCCAAGGGCAGAACAAAAATAGACCCAGAGTAAAGCAAGGGAACAATTATTCAAGGATGAAAAAAAGCACTTTGTACATGCTCAGATGTATCCTCTAGAGCACAGGTGTCAAATTTGCAGCCCTCCAGATGTTATGGACTACAGTTCCCATAATCCCCTGCCAGCATGATGCTGGCAGGGGATGATGGGAGCTGTAGTCCATAACATCTGGAGGGCCACGAATTTGACACCTATGCTCCAGAGCCTTGGAAGCAATCACTCTCCCTCACAGGGGCCCAACTAAAGACTGGGGGGGGGGGCAACTTGGCATGGGCTTGGTATCCCATGCTGCACCCCAGCAATACCGTCACTCACCCTCGCTCATTCTGCCAGCACAGCAGCCTCACAAACAGGTGGAACTCTCCAGAGGGCGGCAGAGCACACGCGCATCCCTGCTCAGGACAAGTGGAAGCAGCCCCCTGGGCCCCCGCTCCACAGTCAGGCTCCATAAATCCAGTCCATGGTGGGAGTGCAGAAAACCCACTCGGGTTTTGCACGCGCAAGAATCACACCTGGGCTGCTCCTCTAGCTCAAAGGGCCTGCCGAGGAAAGTCCTCCACACTCAGCTGTCATCCTGGGGGGGCGGGGGGGGGGCGGGAGCAGTGGAGGAGCCGGCTGCGTCCAAAGTGAAAGGCAAGGCCAATTGCAAACAGGATCCCTGCCTGATCAAGGAAACGGGGGGCCACCAGGAGGTCTCTGACCATGTGCTGAGTACCTTGCCGCTTTCAAAACATCTGGAAATGTGCGCGACGCAACTCACGTTGAGTTTGGAATCCCCCCAGCTGGCGCTCCATGCCTTTCGCCGGCATGCAGAAGCCGTCCCTGAACAGGAAATACAAGCCACTCCTCGCCCGGAACAGGCACCTGCTGCCGCACACACCTGGAGGGGAAGGCTGGGCAGGCACAGGGCACCAAGGCCGGGCACTGACTGCCCCGATCCATACCGAGTCCGGGGGGGGGGGCTGGGGCAAAGGGAGGCTCCGGGAGAGAATCAACCCCCCCCCGCCCGCCCCCCCCCCCCCCCCCGCGTAATGGGTTCTTACAATTGCAACGTTTCCTGCCTGCCACAAATCCTGGGCCGCCTGCCTGCCTGCCTGCCTGCCTGCCGGCGGCTCTGGTTGTTTGCTCCTGGTCGCCTCCTTTGCACCGAGGGCGAAGTGAGGCCGCCAGAGATGTGGGCTCCCGGGGAGGCGAGGGCGAGGGCTCTTTCGGCGGTCTACCTGGCCGGGCCGTTGTGAGGAGTAGGGGCGGAAGGCGTGGGGGCTCACCGAAGAAGGGCGGCAGGTGGGAGACGGCCTCCAGGAAGGGCGCGGTCTCGATCTGCTTGTCGGCCGGCAGCACCTTGAACTCGGAGTCCAGCAGCAGCGCCATCGCGTCGTCCACCGACGGGCGCGACGACGCCGAGGGCGAGGAGGAAGGCGGCGGCGGCGGCGGCGGCGCAGAGGCCGAGCAGGAGGCGGTGGAGGCGGCGGCCAGCGTGGCTCTCGGCGCTCTGCTGCGCGCAGGCGGACCCGGCCGCGGCTCTCGAGCCCCGGGAAAAGCCCGACCGACCGACCGACAGACCGCCCGCCCGCCCGCCCGCTGGGGGCAGGCCCAGGTGCAGCTCCGCCCGCCGCAGGCAGCCCGGCAGCCAGGCCAGGACCGCCCAGGCCCCGCCCGCGCCCGCGAGCATGTGCAGAGCGCCTCCCTCCCTCCGCCCGCTGCGGCGTGGCGGGGAGGAGGCGCCGGCCGGGCTCAGTGGCGGGGCTGCCCGAGTCCCTCCGGCTAGGAAGAGCCAGCGGCCGGGGGGGGGGGGGGGGGGAGGAGGAGGAAACCCGTCCCCCGCCCGACCTGAGACGCTGCCAGTCAGAGCCGGCGATGCTGGCCTGGAAGGAGCCCGGCAGTCTCCCCTGGGAAACCCGTCCCCCGCCCGACCTGAGACGCTGCCAGTCAGAGCCGGCGATGCTGGCCTGGAAGGAGCCCGGCAGTCTCCTGCGGGAGGGTTCAGGCTCATTCAGATCTGCGCTGTTGCAGACTCTGGCAGTCGTTTCAGGCTCATTCAGATCTGCGCTGTTGCAGACTCCTCTGCAGTCGGGGGGGGGGGGGGGCGAGGGCAACAGGAAGCCCATCGGAAGAGCCCGCCAGACCAGTTGACCGTCCCATAGAGCGGCCAGCCGGTTGCCCTGCTGCAAGGCCCAATGAACACGGCTTGGGGAAACGCCTGGCATTTGTCCTGGCCCTGTATGAGTCCCTGTTCCGAGCAGGCCTCCTGGAATCCCAGCAGAGAGCTGTGCCCCACCCCCCCAGTCCTCCCCACCCAGGGCATCTTTCTGTTCCTTTGGACTGGCCCCCCCATGGCCAGACACAGGCTGTTGCCTCAGCAGAAGACAATGCAGAGAAGTAGCAGGCAGCTTCTGCAGGGGAGGGGGGGGGGTTCCTGCTTGAGCGTTTCCTGCCCCCAAATTTTGGAGATGGAGGGCAGTGTTTTCCAAAGGGTCAAGGGAGGCGAGTCCATCCAGGCCTGGGAGGGGAGGAGGGGCACCCCCAGCACAGCCTCTGCCAATCATCAGCACCCTCCTCCTTGGGCCTCCAAGCAGTTGTTGAGGGAGGGGTGTGTGCCCCCCCCCCCATGGGCTGGCTGACACCCTCTTCCCTCCATGGAGAAAGCTTCCTCAAGACCTTCCTCCGGGGTCTGCAAGATGGAGGGTCTCCTTTTGGGCCCCCGCCTGCCTGACCTCTCTGCTGCCCTTGAGAAGGGTCACATGCCCTGTTTCCACCTTGGCGCATCCCTACCGATGCTGGGTCACTCTGTGAGACTCGGTGGAGCTCGGAGTCGAGCATCGTCATTATGCATCCATCCAGTGCCAGATTTCATGAGCTGAGCCTCGGGTACTTGTGCCAGCAGCAGCGTTTCGAGGCCTCAGTCTGAGGAAGGTCAAGCTGGAGCCAAATCCAGACAAGACCAAGATGGTGGCAGCAGCAAATGGGAAGGCTGATATTTTGGAGGAAATGGAGCAGGGGTAGAAAAGCCCTCCGCAGCGCTTCTCCTGACGGAGGGCCAGAGCCAGTCTTCTGGGGCCGCAGCTGCGGGCCTCCTTGGCCTTCCCCTTGGTGACTGTGCTTAGTGTCGCCAGAGAGGAGGAGTTTGGAGTCCAGTCAGGTAGGGATAAGTGGCCAGCAATGGGGCCAGGCAGCCCCTCCCCCAGCTACCCGCCCACTGGAGTTTCCCCCAGAGGTCCTATTGCACCTTCCTCCCCTAAAGTGGACCCACCTTTTTTTGGAAAGGATGGTGCTAACTGCCGGCAGAGCCATACAGGCAGCCACTGGGCCATGGTTCGGCTGGGAAGCCAGCCTTAGGCCCCAGGCAAATGCCTTGTTTTGTCCTTGTGTTGCGGAGCGAGCAAGAGACCATAGATCACAGGTATCAAACTCGCGGCCCTCCAGATGTTATGGACTACAGTTCCCATCATCCCCTGCCAGCATGATGCTGGCAGGGGATGATGGGAACTGTATTCCATAACATCTGGAGGGGCACGAGTTTGACACCTGTGCCATAGATGATTCTACAAAGGGATGCTTCAGTCACCTTGTATGCTGTGAGAACAGGCGTGTTGTCCTTCTGGACCAATTGGCCATGCTGGCAGGGACTGATGGGATTTGTAGTCCATGAACCTCTGGAGAGCTGCGGGTTGCAGATAGAATCTGGACGATGCCAGTCCTTCATTTTGCACATTTGTCCCAGATTCATCTGAAGCTCTTGCATTTAGTGTGTTCAGTTGCTTGTACAAGGTGAGGCCTGAGACACCTTTCTCCAGCTGTGCAGGGTGTGTTGCACACCTGTACCACACATCAATTACTCTGCCCTGACAGACACTCTTTTGTTTTGGCATGCCTGTAAAGAAGGCCTGCTTCCGCCACGCACGGCCTCTGGAGGAACTCTACACCGATTCTTGTGCAACTGAAATCTGCATAGACAGCCCTGATGAGCAAGCCCTTGTGTGCATTTCCACTCTGTCATATCAGCTTGATCTAACAGGACTGAACGATTTATGTGCTAATTAAACCACCTGATCTGCATGAAAAATTTAGCAACTTTCAATAATTTATGCCAACTGCATTACAAGGCTTCATTATGACCCCAGGAGAGACTCCCTGGTCAAGGGATTAATGGACGTTTGGCAGGGGGAAAGTGATTCTTCCACAAGGCCAATTTTGTGGCTTCCACACTCCTCTGAGTCACTTGCGGGAGCTCCTTCTGAGCCACAGTTCCAGAATCACAGAGTGCCAGTTATGTGTTTGAACCTATGCAGCAACAGCAGGCTTCGGAACTGATGGCTACACCAACCCTGTCTTTATTTATTTAATGTAATGTATTTATTAAATTTAATATGGCACTCCTCCCCTGGAGTGAGAGTATAGTGGAAACTGTTTTGGCACCTATTCTTTAGTTCTGTCAGTGGAAGTCTAAACGCCTTATCCTGACAGTTTCTAATAAAGGAAATCATTTGAACACAAAGTCTTATTGAACCATCTGGGGCCCCCGACATACTACTGTGGAGTTCTTCTGCCCCCAGATAACAGGAAGTCACACTTTAATTCCACATTGTATCCTCACAACAAGCCAGCGAGGTAGAAAAGGCTCAGAGACAGCATCTAGCCCAAGTTCACCCAGCGTCTGAGGATGTGGCTCTCCAATACCACATCTTTTAAACAGTGTATTTTAAACAGGGGGTTTCTCTTTTTTTTCTCCTTGTCCTAGGGCTGCTGATTGGTGGAAGCTGCTGAAGGGTGGGGCTTCTCACATTTGTAAATCTTTTCAGTTAGTGCTGAAGGGGTGGGGCTTCTCACATTTTTAAATCTTTTCAGTTAGTCTCTAAATTAGCGGCATACTTTAACGGCGCTGCAGGGTGTTTTACTTAAATAAAACATATTTTAAGGATAGTAGAAGGTATAGAACCTTTAAGAGGGAGGCACCACTAAAAATTAGCATTTGAATATCTAACAAAATTAGATATGAAGACAGGAAGCCAGCAGGGATGGGGCTTTCCAGTGTTTTGCACTGAGGCTCCACAAGGACCATCTGCCACTGGGCAGAAGTCGTGCCCTCGCTGTAATGTAGGAGTTCCTGGCACTCAAGGAACATGTGCTCTCTCAGCCAAGGTGGCAGACCTGGAGAAGCTGAGAGGTGAGAGGCAACAAACGAGTGCCTTCGGGACCCAGCAGCCAGTCCTTACCAAGGTGACATCTCTTCAGATGTCATGGAGAATGAGAGTCTGGGTGGACGGAGGGTGCCAGTTCGAGGCAGGTGGTGTAAAGATGCCCCTTAGATGGGACCCTCCTTAGCTGGTGGTCAGATATCCTCGCGACTGAGGATACCCCTCGGGAGGTGGGGGGCTCCTTGTAGTGGGTGATCTTCGATCATTAGGAATATAGAGAGTTGGGTTTGTGACAGGCTGATGACCGCGATGGTGACTCTGGCCTGCCTGGCGGTTATGGATGTCACGTCAGCTCAGATAGCTGTTAGACAGTGCTGGGTGGAGTCAGCAGCTGTGGTCCACATTGGTACCAAATGACATTGGGGAAATGTAATGGAGTTCCTAAAGCAAATTCTAGGCTGCTAGGAAAAAAGGTTAAAACTAGGACCCCCAAGGTGGCATTCTAATGCTACCTGTTCCACGCCAAGCAGGGAGAGCTAGGCGCTGAGATACAGGGTCTCCAATGCGGATGAGAAGGTGGTGTATGCGAGGGTTTCCAGCTTTGTCAGGGAACTGGGGAACCTTTTGGGATAAGGGTAAGGCCTGTACAAAAGGGATCGGGCTTCATCTTAACCAAAGAGGGAACCAGGGCTGCTGGCGCCAACGCTAAAAGGTGGCAGAACAGCTTTTAAACTGATCCTTGGGAAAGCCGGCCAGGAGCTGAGGTGACTTCGGGTTCGGGAATACAGAGAGTCCATGGGGGATGTGCACACAGAGAAAGAGGTTTTTCTAAATCAAATCCACATACAAGCTGGTGAGGAGCATACAGCAATGTGATAAAGGCAGTGATAAGTGGCCCTACAAAAAGGCTGGAGTGGGCAAAACACATAAATCCCAGGTTAAGGACAGAGACAGAGTATACAAAGTGTCTCCTATGCTAATAGTAGAAGCATTCAATCTAAAATGGGGGGAGCTTGGAGTACAGAGTTTTGAAGGGAGGTGAACATTGATAAGTACAAGGGTATCACAGAGACATGGTGGAACAGGGAGAACCAGTGGGATGCTGTTATCCCAGGTTACAGGCTCTACAGGAAGGGGATAGGACAGGGCTGTATTGGGGTGGGGTGGCCCCTCTACATCAAAGAGAGTATGAGTGTCACATAAATATAGACAATGCAGGGGGGAGCTGATTCCCTCTACAGAAGCTAATCTGTGGATATCAATACCAGGGGTGAAGCAAAGTTTAACATTAGGAATATATTATCGGTCCCCTGACCAAAGTGGCACAAGAGAGGATTCCTGAGATGGAAAAAAAAGATTAGAGAGGCCAACAAAAGCAAAAAATGTATCGTGGTGAATGGGCTGATTTTAACCATCCCCACATAAACTGGAAAAAATGTAATGCCCAACAGGTCATAGTAAGGAGAGAACATTCCTGGATATAAGCTAAAATGACTGTGGCTTGTAGAGCAGATGGTTGTAAGAACCAACCAGGGGAGATGTGATCCTAGATCTCAATTCTATGTGGGACCCAGGACTGGCCACCGGTGCTTGGGGAAGTCAGTGTTGTTGAGCCGATAGGAACAGCGACCACAATGCCAAGTCACAGATTCAAGTGTATCTCTGCATCGCTAACAAGTGACAAACTCACTAATGTAGCGTTCACACTTGCCTCTCAGAAAGGGAAATTTCTCAAAGATGAGGGGGGATAGTGCGCAGGAAGCCTGAAAGTGGAAAAAACAAGAAGAGTCAAAATGTCCAAGGTGCTTGAGAAGTTATTTAAAACACAGTCTTAAAAGCTCAGCTGGAATGTGTTCCGCTTGAGGTTAGGAAGGCAGCCCAGTCCAAAAAAAAGAAAGCCAAATTCATGGTTAACAATAAGTGGGGAGGTTGGAGGTGCAACATGCTATTAGGAAAAAAAAGATGTCTTTTAGAAAATGGAAGTCCAACTTAACTGATGAAGAATACCAGAGAGAACAACAAATGGTGTGCAAAAGAGAAGCAAGTTAGCTGCGTAAAGAGGAGGCAAAAAAGGAAAGTTATGAGGCAGCAGCATGGCTCACGTAAACACGCCAAGACTAGCAAGCAAACAAGTTCTTCAAGTACATCGCGCAGGAAGCCAGCTAGGGAAGCCGGTAGAGTCCGTTAGGACGCATGAAGGAACAAAAGCAGGTGTGCTAAAAGGTGACAGGAGGATTGCCCAGAGAAGCTGAATCGAATTCTTTGCATCTGTCTTCACCCAAGAAGGAGAAGTGCAGGAAAATTCCCGCACTCTGAACCAAGCTTCTTAGGAGGTGACTCCGCAGTGAACTAGCTGGGTTAGTGGTAGACAAGGGAAAGAAGTCTCTTGGCAGCCACTTGATAAACTAAATGCTACTCAAATCCCCTGGCTATTCAGATTGCATCTGATCCAAGAGTTCTTAAAAGAGCTCAAGCTACTGAAATTAAGCTGATGTTCTCACATTAATATGCAACTTATCCCCTGGAAATCAGGCTCCATCCCTGAAGAAGACTGGAAGATGGCCAATGTCACACCAATCTTTAAGAAAGGGTCTAGGGGGGGACCCTCGAGAATTACAGGCCAGTCAGTTTGACATCTGTTCCTGGTAAATTAGTGGTGAATCTATCATTAAAGATAAAAAAATTATTAAACATGTAGAAAAGCAAGACCTGCTGAGGAGAAAGAGTCTAGCATGGCTTTTTGTAGAGGCAAACCTGTCTTACAAAACCTTACTTCAGAGTTCTTTGAGGGTGTAAACAGACATGTGGGATAAAAGGGGGAACCAGTGGACATTGTCTCACTTGGATTTCCAAAAGGCTTTTGACAAAGTTCCCTCACCAGAGACTGTTGGAGAAAAAACTCAGCAATGAAGGAATAAGAGGGAAGTCCTCTCCTATGGATTAAAACTGTGGTTGAGGAACAGGAAAACAAAGGGTGGGTATAAAATGGGGAAGTTCTCACAATGGAGAGATGTAGGGGAGTGGTGTCCCCAAGCGATCCGTGCCTTTGGGACCAGTGCTCTTTAACTTATTCATAAATGACCTGGGAAGTAGGTGGGTAGTGTAGTGCCAAGTTTGCAAGATGATGTACCACCATGTAGGAATTGGTAAGAACCAACAAAGCGATTACATAAGAGCTCCAAGCCCTGACCCTTGATAAATTAGGGTGAGTGGGCTCAGAAATGGCAAAATGCAGTTCAATGTAGCGAAATGTAAAAGTGAGTGCAATCGTGAGGGGCAAAAAAATCCAAACTCAATACTTCACATACACGCAGCTACAGGGGTCAGTGCTATCCCAGTCGCTTTAAATGCACCAGGAAGAAGGGATTTGGGCGTCTTAGTTGATAGTTCCATGGGAATGTCAACTCAATGCATAATGCTTGGCAGCTGTGAAAAGGCAAACTCTATGCTGGGGATAATACTAGGGAAAGGAATTGGATAATAAAAAAACTGCAAAGATTGTCATGCCCTTATATAAAATACGCAGTGACGCGGCATTCTGAGTACTGTGTTCAGTTCTGAGTCGCCACAGCCATCTCAAAAAAAAAGGATAATCGGGCGAGATAGGAAAAAAGCGTGAGAAGGGCAACGAGGATGATTGAAGGATTGGAGCACCTTCCTTAAGCGAGGAGAGGTACTGCAGCGCTTGGGGACTCCTTTTTTTTAATGGAGAGGAGACGCCTTGAGGGGATATGATTGGAAGTCTATAAAATTCATTAAGCATGGGGTGGGTAGAAAATGCGTTGACAGAGAGACATTTTTCTCTCTTTCTCCACAATACGCACTAGAACCAGGGGGCATTCATTGAAAATGCTGGGGGGGAAGAATTAGGACTAATAAAAGGGAAACACTCTCTTCACCATAGCGTGTGATTGCGAACGTTTTGAGTATGCTACGCCGCCACAGGAGGTGGTGATGGCCACTAACCTGGATAGCTTTAAAAAGGGCTTGGACAGATTTATGGAGGAGAAGTCAATCTATGGCTACCAATCTTGATCCTCCTTGATCTCAGATTGCTAATGCCTTAGCAGACCAGGTGCTCGGGAGCAGCAGCAGCAGAAGGCCATTGCTTTCACATCCTGCATGTGAGCTCCCAAGGGCACCTGGTGGGCCACTGCGAGTAGCAGAGTGCTGGACTAGATGGACTCTGGTCTGATCCAGCAGGCTAGTTCTTATGTTCTTATGTTCTTATGATGTGAACCCAAGTCTCCTCATTTCTAGACAGCCAGTTAGTGAATCTCAGTTGATTAGAACGGGGTGTGATCTACAAGGTCCCCATTCAAATCTTGCTTCTGCTAGAAACTCATTCAGAGGCACTAGGCAACCCTCTCAGACTTCCCATGATCTACAATAGGGGTGGGGGTGGGGATAATAATATTGGTGTACCTTACAGGGCTGGCTGTTGTAAGGGTTGAAATATGCGTGTGAAGCACTTTGAACACAGTCGGTAGAATGGAAATATATTCATCATTGTAAATAATACATTTCTCACTATTCTCTCTGTTCTGATTATACCCCAGAAATTAGCATCACTTTAGCGCTGCTGTTTTCCCAGATACAAAAGTAAGGCCTCCCTGGCGAAGCTTTTGAGTGGTGTCTCAGTGTTGTTCAGGCCTGGGCCTCTTGCTGCAGGACTCTTAATAATTCATGCCAAGGGGCTGACTTAAATTTCAGGCACCACGTTGCCAGTTATGAGAATAGCAACTTTTAAAAATGCATCCTGGTTGCAACCTTATCCCTCCATTACGCTCATGACTCGCCAGGCAATGAGTCTTGTGAGATGTTCTTTAGTGTTTCTAAGACGAGGGGACGAACTTGCCTCTGCCTCCCACCAGCTCTCAGCGTGGTTGTCCATGTTATGGTGGGGCCTGAGGGTGGGCAGGTGGGTGCTAAGACACCCCTCCTCCACTGACCGTACTGCCTGCCTCCCTCTGAGGAGCTCATGCATTTCTCCCTCCATCCTTGCAACAATCCTGCCAGGCCATTCAGGTGGACAGAGAGGCTGGCCCAAGGTCATCCAGTGAGTTTGGATGTGAGGAGACTGGAGGCCATGGCTCCCTGCTGTCAGCCCCCCATGCATTGCCAAGGGCTCCAGCCTGGTGGGGCTGTGGGGCAGTCAGCCTTGGCTTGGGGGTCCTGAGTTGCCCTTGGCCTCTGCGTGCAAACCTGAGAGGCAGCCACACGGTTGCCAACTCTGGATTAGGAAATTCCTGGGGGTTTGGGGATGGGGCTTGGAGAGGGAGCTCAGTGGGAGCACAATGCCGTACAGCCCACCTTCCAAAGCAGCCATTTTCTCCAGGGGAACGGGATCTCTGGAGATGAGCTGTTATTCCAGGGGACCCCCAGGAGGAAGCTCTATTTGGCAACAGGAGTGAAAATAGCACCAAATCGGCCAGTTTTACTGAGGAGGCTAATTCCATTTTATTTATTTAGTCTTCCTGGCCTGGGACTCTCATACGTCAGGGACCGTCTCTCCTCCTATGTCTCTGCTTGACCTCTGTGCTTGGCAGAGGCAAACGTACTGGTGGTCCCCAGCCCCTCAATGATTCAACGAGCCTCCACCTGGGCCAGGGCTATTATTGTCTTGGCCCCTGCCTGGTGGAACGCTCTTCCTCCAGCCATCATGGCCAGTGGTGGGATTCAGCAGGTTTGCACGACTTCGACAGAACCGGTTGTTAAAATGGTGCTTGAAAACAACCAGTTGTTAAATGATTTGAATCCCACCACTGATCAGGGCCCTGAGGGACCTTGGACAGTTCCGCAGGGCCTGTAAAACAGAGTTGTTCCACCAAGCTTTTGGGGAGGCTGGTCGCTGATTTGCCATCCTCTGTATACCATCATAACTGGCTGCCATCTAGCGTACCAGCCCCCTCCCAGGGGGGTAGGTGGTCTCTTTTTTCTGAATTGCCACCTGCTGTTATTTTTTTGTTGTTGCTATGATGTTATGTTTATATATTAGTTTTAATTGTTGCCTGTAATTATATGTCTCTTAATACCTATCTATACCACTCAGTTCCCTTCGGGGGTGGGCGGTATATTAAGTTCAACAAACAAACGAACAAATTATGCAAAATGTAGATTGTGCAAGGAAGCCACAACACCGTAGCTCATGTCCTCAGCTGCTGCAAAAAGATCGCCCAGACTGAGCCCAAGATGATTCACTGAAATTTATGCAAGAATTGCAACATAGGGACAGCTAAAAACTGGTGGGAACATCGTCCAGAGCAAGTCATGGAAAATGAGAAGGTCATTATCTTGTGGGATTTTCAAATCCATCTGTGATATTAAACAAAATCAAATACGAATAATAATGATGATGATAATAATAAACAGCCTCCAAAACCTTTTCCTGAAAGGCAGCTTAGAGGGGTGGGGGGCATAGATAACGCCCCCCCCCCCCGACTCGCCCTCTGTCAGCGCCTCCAGGAGACGTCAACAGCCTCCCCCCAGCCCCAGTCTTTGGGCAAGCTCGGACGCCGCGCGTTCAGAGGGCTTTTGTCCATCCGCGGCACCCGCCAGAAACACCGGAAGTGTTGCCATGGAGCTTCCCCGGCGGACCCGGAAGTCGTGGAGCCGTTGCGGAGGGCGAGTTTGTTCTCAGGGCGCGAAGGCCGGGTGCGTGGGAATGCGGGACACGCGGGTTCGGAGGGAGGCGGGACAGCAAAAGGCACAGAGAGATTAGGACCCTTCCCCCGCCAACCGCCGCAGGGGACGCCGGGTATTTGGGGGGGGGGGCTTGTCCTATGGCAATCGGTGATTCACCTGATCGCAGCACTAAAGGTGCAAAAACGAGTTCTAAGGTTTGACGTCGCAGCGTCGTTGACGCGCTTGTGTGAGACGTCACAGCATTCCTGGCCGGGCCGAGGTTTGCACTCAAAGCCCCCCCCCCTCCCCTGGCTTTTCTAGAGCCGGCAGTTAGATGCACTGCCCCTGCAGCTGGAGGCTCGGCCAGCCTTGAGAATAAGAAAACCGCGCTGGTTTGCACTCCTAGTGAATCAGTTGTGTCTTCCCTGTTGCACGGCTGCCAACCTCCAGATGGGACCACCTGGCGATCCCCCGAATTATAGCCGACATACAAACCACAGAGATCAGTTCCCCTGGAGAAAATTACTGCTTTGGAAGGTGGGCTCTGGCATTATGCCCCACGGAGCCCCCCCCCCACATTCCCAGGCTCCACCCCCCCAATCTCCAGGAATTTCCCTACCTGGAGCTGGCAACCCAAGCTCCTGGGCTTTGCATGTGGAAAGGGGACAGGCTGAGTCTCTGCCATCTGCCGCCATGATCTTCAGGGAACGCCTTCCTTTGCTTCAGAGTGGGCAGTGAACTAGAGGGGCATATGTGGGGCACTGGTTTGCATGGCCGGGACTCACACATTTATGGGCTTTCTTGCACCCTCAGGAACCAGATTTGAAACTCCAGAATCTTCAACCAGTGCCCCTCAACCAGATGGCGCTGCCCAGCCTCTCTTCGCTCTGGGTCAGCCGCAACAGGGCCCTGGAGAAGCAGATCGTGCGCCAGCGTGAGCAAGAGGCCCACTTTCGTCAGCAGTGGGAGCTCAACAGCCGCTATTTCAAGCAGTCAGGGGTCTGCAGCAGGAAGCAGGAACAGTGGAGTTCGAGGCAGTCCTATCAGCAGAGGTAAGGGAGGGTGAACGGGGACACAGCACGTCTCCCTAGGCCTGATTCACATGCATGCTTTGCCACGGTTTCTGCTTCTGTTCGTGTGTCGGGGGAGGGGGGCACAAATCTTCCTTCAGCTGCAGAGGCTGGAAGATGATGCTGAACTGCCTCAGAAACAACACGATAGAACCTAAAATCTCCAGCTCCCTGAAAGGGACTCCGGCACACCTTCAGTGAAGGCAGACCCACATTTACAGTTGCCTCACTAAAGATCTAGAGTAGCCAAACCCCCATGTCAGGGCATTCCAGATCACTTGTAGGAGCACAGCGTTCAGTGACACACTGCGGATGGGTAGTTTTATTCTTGCAAGTTGCTTCACTAAGTTCTCATTAAGAGTGGAGCACCTGAAAGATTGGAATGTTTCAAAATCTCGACTTAGAAAAGCAGTCTTCCGCCTTGGCTGCAGCAGGGGCTACTGATTCCTTTCTTGGTCTGTGTGTCTTTGACAGCATGGCTGCTTACCATCGGGAAAAGCTGAAGGAAGAAAAGCAGGTCAGCCTGCAGCAGAGGCGCACACGGCTCCAGAGATTGCTCTATGAGGAGCGCGAGATGCTGGCAGCAGAGTTACGGGAGCTGCGCCTAAACAAGGACACACAGATGAGCGAGATGAGGCAGAAGCACGAAGTGCTGAAATCTGCCAGGGAGGAGCAAAGAAAGCAGGTTGGTCTGGACTTAATTCCTGTCCAGCAAGAAAGCTTGAGGATCACCCTGGAAGAGGACCTTGTTGCAGGCGCCTTCTCCCCGAGGGGGCTCTGCTGAAAATGCCCCTCGTGGTGTAGCTGAGACTCCTAGAGCTGTCTTGTTGTCTCGGGAATGGCAGCCATTTTTCTAGAGCAGGAGTGGCCAACCTATGGACTACAATACCCATCAGGGGCTGATGGGAATTGTAGTCCATGAACACCATAGGTTGGCCATCCCTATTCTCTGTCTCCATTAGTGAGAAGCTTGGCCTTGAATGTTTTCATCCTGACTTGCAAAGAGCTCTTTTAGCCAGTCTCCTTCTGCTGCTCCCCCTGCTTATTTCAAGAGTGCCTCATTTCTGTGGAGGAGGGGAGGGGCAGCGGGGGAGGGCAGATCTCTGGCCGGGGGGGTGGGGGCAGGGGCAGCAAGAGGAAGCACCGGCAGAGGCAGCTGCTCAAGTGCTCCATAATATTTCAAGTGTCCCGCTGTTCTCCCCTCCTGCACTTCATTAGAGATTAACTTAGTACGTTTTTATTCCGCTTTTCTTCCTTGGAGCTCAGGGTGGTGCGTTTTATCCTCACGGTACCCCTGTGAAGTAGGTCAGGCTGAGAGCAAGTGGCCCAACTTTACCCAGCAAGCTTCTGTGGCTTGGCTGAGTGGGAATTTAAACTTCGTCCTAGTCCTGCACTACACACCCTGCCTCCCTACATGGCTTGGAGCCTCCTTTGGGAAACTTGTGGTCGTGATTGCAAGCTGCCTGATACCCCTGTGCTGCCTTGCATCCAACAGAGCCCTGGTGGTTTCAGGGAAGTTCATGTTCCCACTTTTTTTAACAGATTGCAGCAGATCTTTTGCACGAACGCTGGAAGAAGAACAGCGCTAAGCTCAGAGAGGTGAGAGCCGGCCTGTCGTGGCCCCGACTCCCTTTCAGAGCAGCACCAAGATGATTTGGTTTCTGGGGAGGCTTCTTTTGATCGGTGAAGCCTGTTCTGGCCTGTTCCTGGTGGCCACTCCCAGCTGCTTCTCCCTTGAGCTTCCTCCAGTCCCCAGAAGGAAGCAGCTGCCCAACAGCAACCAGCCCACCCACCCACCTCCACTGTCCTCTTCCCTTCAGGTTGAGTCTGAGCTGCACAAGCAGCACCTGGTGGAGGCCTGGGGAGACCAGCTGGCACAGAAGCAGCAGGTAGGCTGGCCAGACAATCCCAGAAGCCTCGTGCAAAGACCCTCGGAGCAGAGGCTGAGTCCGGCCCCGGTGCTGCTTCCTGTGGCTGCCAGCCAGAAGAGAGTTCCCTGTGGCAGGATTGCCATTCCCCCCTGCCCCTTCTCCACTGTCTCACACCAGAGAGGCAAGAGACGGAGGACCGGGGGGTCACGGGGCTCATGCTTCTGCTTGGCCCCAATCTAGCAAGAAGCAACTGAACGGGAAGAGAAGATCCACCTGGAAAATAAATATGAGGCTGCTCGGAGGGAAGCCCTGGAAAGGATGAAGCAAGAAGAGGAGAGGAGGAAGCAGGAAGGGAAGGCGCAGGCTGAATGTCTGCGGCAGCAGATGGAGGAGCTCACGCTACGGGAAGCAGAGGTCAGAGGCTGTGGGTTTTGAGGAGGGCAGCTGACATTTTGGGCCAGGATGAATGGGAAGAAAGGAGGCCTGGTGCCAGCTTCAGACCAGGGCATGGGACCAGGGCACCCACTTCTCTTTGGGCAGCTCCAGCTGGCATGGCATATAAACAGGACCCGGGTTGACTTGTTACCCAACAACTAGCAAGGATTCTGTGCTTTTGGATTTGATAAGCCTGCTCCAGTTTCTGCTGCCGGGCTGTCCCCGAGGGCCATCCGCTTGAGCAGAGCAGAGGCAAAGTGGCCCAGAAGCCTCAGCTTGCAGGTGAAAGAATTGCCCCCCTGCCCCTGCTGCAGAGGCGTAACAAGGGTGGGGCGAGGAAGGACCCTTGCCCCGGGTGCCAGTTGCCTGGTGCGCCCTGCCCGCCACCCCCTCCGCCGCTGCAAAAACAACAACAAAAGGCCTGTGACTGCCTTAAAATTAAGCTTCATTTGCTCTTAGTGTATGCTCTTTCCCTGGCCTCTTCCTGGTGTAGCACAGCTCACCTGGGAATAAAGCTTAATTTTAAAGCAACCACAGGCTTGGTTTCTTTGCAGCGGGGGAGGGGATGTGGGCTATGTTTCCTGCTGCCAAAGCTGTCTCTTCCCCCTTCTTTCTCTCTGGATGGGGTTTCCAGATCTTGGGATACGAATGGACAGCAAGTTAAATATGAGCAGTCAGTGTGATGCAGTGACAAAAAAGGCTAAGGCGATCTTTGTGTATCTTGAGGCTAATGTGATCTTGAGGCACAATATACAGATTGCGAGAGGGAGGGTGGGTGGGTGGGTGGGGGTGTGAGGCCTTTTTCTGTAGGTCTGCCCCTGCCCCGCTGTGTTTTTGGAAAGGGGAGAAGCATCTGTGCCTGATTCTGGTTCCTCTTGTTTTGTTAGGCTGTGCAGCTGAAGGAGGAGGAAGAGAGCCTGATGAGGCAGCGCTGGGAGCTGGAGGCCCTGGAAGAGGAGAGGAAGCAGGCGGAGCAGAGTAGAAAGAAGACGGAGCTGGGGTAGAGATTGTAGAGGACGCTTGTCTTGGCCAGGGAGCAGGGCACCGGGCGGTGACTCGGAGGGAGGGGGTGGTCATTAACTGGAAAATGTGACACTTTACTGTTTACCTGTCAAAAGAAAGAGCTCAGTGCTGCCCTTGGTTTCTGAAAGAGGAGGCCTCCCAAACCTGAAGCTTCTGCCGGGCCTATTACCCTCCTGCTGCTGCTGCTGCCGCTGCTGCCGCTGCTGCTTCTTCTGCTTCTGCTTCTTCTTCCTCCTCCTCCCAGTGGTGGAAGACGCTTTGCACAAGGCTGAGCTTGAAAGATGGGTTCCAGACAAAGCCTGGCCCCACTGCTGCTTCCTCTGGCTCCTTGGAGGAATGGCTAACTCTGGGCTTTCTCTTCTCCTCCAGTCGTTTCCTGAAACACCAGTATCGGACCCAGCTGAAGAGACGTGCCCAGCAGATCCAGGAAGAGCTGGTAGGCACAAGTTCTCTAAGACAAGACAAGAAAGGTGCTGGGGGCTGAAGGAGGAGCCATCCTCTGCCCCAGGCCCAAAGCACTCTCCTCTTAACAGCAGCACACGGTCCAGGGCTGGCACTGTCTGGAAGCAGCCTGACCCTCCGTCTGCCCAGGCGCTGCCTTGAAGGCCCGCACCCTGCGGTCTGCCCTGGGCCCAGGCGGCCTCTGTGCCTTGCGGTAAACTTGCCACTCCTCTGCTGCCTCTTCCGCCCTGCAGCCCTCCAGGCTGGATGCTCTTCGTCAGATCTTCCTTTCCTGGCTGGTCTCTGTTCCTTGCAGCGCAGGAAGCTCCACAAGGCCAGAGAGCAGAGCAGCCTTCTCCCCTGGGGCACCTGTTGCCCCCTGATCCCGCAGAACAGAGTCTGTTAGGCTGGCCTGGGTGCTCAAGAGGCGCTCTGCCGCTGAAGATAGTTTCAGAGGGTGGTCATGTTGGTCTGCAGTGGGACAGTCAGATTCGAGCCCAGGAGCACCGGAGATACCCACGCGATGTTCAGGGCGTGAGCTTCTGAGAGCCAGAGCTCGCTGTGTCTGCTGTGGGAGTGGCCCTGCTGAGGGAGAGAGCCCCCCCCCCCCCGCTGCCAGGCAAGGGAAGCGGGCTGGGTCAGCTCATTCCGGGCCACGTCTCTTCTCCAGGAAAAGGACAGGCAGATTCTCCTGGCTCTGGCAGCAGAGGAGGAGAAGGACCAGAGCCTGCAAACTGCCCGCCGGGAGCAAGCTGTTGCCGCTGTTGCCTGGATGAAGAAGGTGATTGAGGAGCAGCTGGAGCTGGAAAGAGAGCGGGAGGCGGAGCTGGAGACCCTCTTCAGGTCTGGCATGCAGCTGAGCAAAGCCCTTCTTGGGGAACCGGGAGGGGGGTGGTGGCAGGGGCTGCCAAGCCTGCTGTCAGGAGGAACACTTGGCCTGCGAACGAGGCAGCACGGCTGCTCTTGAAAGATTACAGATCCAGCCATCCCAGTCCTGAGAGGAGGGAGGGAGGGAGGGAGGAGCTGGGATTGAGAACTCCTCTAGCTCCGCTCCACTGGGAAGCAAGTTGAAGAGTCCCCCAGCCGCAGAATAGAGGTTGCGTTCCCATTCTGGAAGTTGGCAAAGTACCCGGAATGTGGGCTCCTGCCTGATTCTGGGTGACCCCTGGGAAAGGATGCAGCAAAGCCTTGGTTTTCTCTGGTGGGTAGCCGGCCCTCTGGCCCATCGGGCAAGTGCTGCAAAAGTCCCGTATGACCTTAGTAATCTTGGGCCAGTGAAAAATCCCCCGTGTCTGGCTGGGTCCCCCATCGTGGCAGCACCGGAAGCTGCTCGTTTCTGGGTGCTGTTCTGGCACCCTTCCCACAAAGGCCCCAGGGGCTGACGGGCTGGGGTTGGCTGCTGTCCGTTCCTTGGACGTTCCCTCTCTCGTTTCCCAGGCAGGAAGCAAAGCAAGTCTGGGAAAAACGAGAAGAAGAGTGGGAGAGGGAGCGGACAGCCCGAGGCAGGCTCATGGCTGAGGTGAGTGCTCTGTGCAAGATGGGGTGGGGAAGGGGGGATGGACTCTTGTGCAGGGCACGAGGTGGCCAATGAGAATTGCAGCTGCTCCTCCTTTTGCCAATCTCTGTCTTGCTGCCCCTGAGAACAGGTCCTGGCAGAGAGGCAGCAACAGATCCTGGAGAAAATGGAGCAAAATAGGCAGGCCCAGGAGGAATCGGTTCAGTACCGGGAGCAACTGATTCACGAGCTGGAAGAGGCAAAGCAGCTGACGCAGCGGGAGAAAGAAGGAGAGGCTGAGCTGAAAACTGCCCGCAAGCGAGAACTGGAGGCCCAGGTGGGACAGGAAGCAGACTAGCAAGGGCCCCTGCTGGGCACCAACCAGCTGGCCAGCAGGGAGGGTGCATCCCAGAGGCGTATTGGGGGGGGGCGGTACGGAATGGTCCCCCGAGACAACTCCTCCTCCTGGTGCCCCCACCTCCCCCCTGGACTCGGGGGGCAGGGCCCCATGCAGGTCAGGGCCCTGCCCCGTCTCTCTGCAGGCTGGCTTGATGGCGTGCGCCCCGGGACATGGGTGACCCCACGTCCCTATAGGCTGTATGCCTCTGGTGCACCTTAACGGAAGCCTCCGTTGCTTCCACTTCCACAAAAGGCTTCCCTCTCAGAGCCAGGGGTGGCCATTTTTCTGCCCTGCAGGGCCGTTGCTGTCTCCTTCCGTCCCTTTGAGTGCTCAGTCAGCAGGACTGGGCTTGCCACTTTGCTTTCTGGAGGAATGGCAAGGAATCTCTGAGGCCTGCTGTGCGTTGGTCGGGGCAGGGGGTGGGGGAAGCACTAATAATGGCCACAGTGGTGTGTGCAGAGCTTCAGTGTTGGGACACCTCTGTGGCCCGAGGCAGTGGCTGTTGTGGGGACAGTGCTTTGGGAGAGGGGGACGGCAGAAGAGTGGGCGAGAGCTTGAAGAATGGAGAGAGCTGTCGTGGGGTGAGACAGGGAGCAGCTGCGGAGGGGAGGCCTCTGCCAGAGCTTCTCTCTGCCCCTTTGCAGCTCACAGAGCGCCAGCAGCAGGAACAGGAGCGGCTGCAGCGCCAGCGAGAGGAAGAGGCAGCGGCGCAGCTAGAGGAGCAGCGGCAGGAAGAGCAGGAGCGGCTGGCGGCCCGGCGCATGATGGAGGAGGGCTATCGCAAGAAGGTGAATCCAAACTCTTCTTCTTCCTTCTGCCGCAGCCCCTGGCCTCTAGCCTTGGCTGTCCCTGGGGCGCAGAGGGCACCCCCCAAAGACACCTGGATGCCTCTTCTCTTTCAGATTTACAGTCACCCCAAGGCAGCCTGGACCTAAGGAAGGCCTGCAGGAGTCAGCGTCGTGGGTGCTGTTTGCCAGGGGCAGCTGCCCTTGCGGGAGAATTTCTGCTGACGTGTTCATAACGAAGTCCTGCTAAAAGGCATTGAGAG
This sequence comes from Sphaerodactylus townsendi, assembly GCF_021028975.2. Taxonomy (NCBI): domain Eukaryota; kingdom Metazoa; phylum Chordata; class Lepidosauria; order Squamata; family Sphaerodactylidae; genus Sphaerodactylus; species Sphaerodactylus townsendi. The sequence continues at coordinate 56,990,428 of NC_059437.1, forward strand.
TACTGTTCGCATTGTAGGTTTAGCAGCTGGAAGGGTAGGTCGCCATTGCTTGAAGCACTGGCTCAATTGCTGCTCACTCCCCGCCTCCAGCTCCTTGGCCAGGCAGCAAGAGGCTCTGCTGGCTGCAGTGTTTCGAGCAATGGAACGTTTCCCTCAAGGCTCTTGGAAAGGCTGTCAGGAGCACCCTCAGCCGCTTGCTAGGAGGAGCTTCCCAACACCAGGTTTTGGCCCCTCGTTCCTTCTGTGTGGGAGCCCGCTGCTTGCTTGCTGTGGCCCAGGCCTTCCTGAGCAAGGTGTGGCAGAGGGGCCCAAGCTTCGCCGGGCCGGGCTCGGGCTCAGAGATGAAAAGGCATTAAAGGTTTTTTTGCTAACTGTGGCAAGTCTGAGGCTCCTGGCCGTTGTGTCTGAGTGGGAGGCAGGACAGCCCCTCTGAAACCTCACAAACAGAATTGGGATGGTTGTACTGTGAACTGTGGGCGGAGGGGTATTTCCTGAAAGGGCAGCCCTCCCGAACATCTGCCATAAAATAAGAACATGATACGCCGCCTCTCACCACCCTCAGGCCGGCCGCCTGCTTTGCCTACTGTACCTTCTGTCCCAGCCATCTCCCGTCAAGGGGCTCCGTTTGACTCCTTGGAGAGTCACTGCTGCTCTTAACATCCGGCAGCATCCCCACCCGGTCCGCCCCAGGAGAAGGCAGGCTGCCCTGCCCAAGCCTTCCACCTCCTTGCTCTGGCCAGGACACCGCTGTATCCAGCTGCCCTCTTCTAGGAGGGCGGGGAAGGACTCCAGCACGGTTGAGCAAGGCTGCAGCGCCGGTGCTGCTGGCTGTGGTAGGTGACGTGACTAGAGCTGCCAGGTGGCATTGCCTTTCGCAAGCAACCCTCCGGAGCATGTCAGCCTCTTGGGAAAGAACGATGAGCTCTTTCGATGGAATGAGGCGAGGGGCGAGGCAGGGATCTGGGCCTTGTGCTGCACATTAACTGAGAGTTGGAGTGACAACACTGAAGGGCAGGTGCACGCCTGTACCCCCTTCATCCCCTTGTGCTCTTTCTGATGCTTTGACACGCAGCACAGGAGCAGGAAGCCCGCCACAAAGCAAGAGGGCCGAGGGATCCAGCGGTTCTGACTGGAGTCTCCTGGCAATTGGGGGGGGGGGGGGGCTGAGGTGAGCTCTGCCGCTGAGCAAACCTTGCTTTGCATTTGGAGGGCACCAGTTCTGACACTTGACTTTCCTCAGCAGTTCCTTGCAGGCCAGGCCTGGCTCTGAATTAACAACACTTGCCAGGGCAACAGCAGCCGAGTCGCGGGAAAAGGAACGCAGACAAGGATGGTTGTACCTATTTGTTTTTCTTTAAACCCAAAAATAGTACAATACTTTTCAGAAAAGTAGTTAATTACAAGGTAACATCAGCAAACGACAATATTATGGCACTTTTTAAAAAATATAAATACCAACAGGTTAAAAACACACAAACACCCCTCAACAACCTGTAGCAGGACTGATCATTGTGGGGATCCCCCACCCCTGCCTGCTTCCTATGAGGCATGTGAGGGCCAGTCAGCCCCCTCACCAAGTGTGGCTGCAGAGGAAGCCCCCCCCGCCCCCCAAGCACTGCCTTCCCCCCAGCCACCTGGACTGGTCCTTCCCTGGGTCCAGTGGGCTCTGCAGTGAGCCACAGCCAGCCTGGTATGAAGCCCAGCTTGTGGGAGGAGGCAGCCAAGCCTTGGCTGAGGCATCCCTCACCCTCCCACTCTGTTGCTGTCCAGTTGCTGCCGGCACCTGGACCCAAACACCACATCCTCCATCTCCTCCTCATGTCCCAGCCAGGCATTCCTTAAGAGCCCTTCAAGCCCTGCCCACCAAGAAAGGGAGCAAGAGGGGGCGGGGCTGCATAACCCATGCAAGACGTTTCTCTGAGAGAAGCAGCAGCAGCAGCAGAGTTCCCCCTCGTGCTACCTTCCATGCCCGGGGGCTTCACTGGGGGAGGATATTTTACAGCCGTGGGTTTGCCCACTGCCTGGATTTACCATCTCCAGGGTCTGGGGCTTGTCCTGGGCTGCTTCTTTGCCCAGTGATTCAGTCACACAGCTGAGTTTCTGCCTGGGAATGCAGGATTCCCACCACTTAGCACCGCACAGCTGCTGTGATGAAGGGGGGGGGGGGAAGCATTTTTTTCCTGGGAGAACCAACTGTAGCCAGATCCTGTGCAAAAAGTCAAGCCATGCCACGGAAAGCGTCAGGGACGCATTCAGCAGTTCTTGTGTCAGGAGCTTCACAGCAGAGCGGGGCGTAGGCCGAGCAGACTTTCGCCTCCATCCGCAGCCACCCTGAAGTCCCACCAGCAACGCCAAGGAGGCAGATTTCTCACAACAAAGTTGAGCCTTATTGATTTCTGTGGGACTCTTTTTGGAATTTTAGAGGGTTCTTCTTCACTTGAATACCGATTGTCTAAACCAGGGGTCTGCAACCTGTGGCTCTCCAGATGTCCTTGGACTACAATTCCCATCAGCCCCTGCCAGCATGGCCAAGAGGGGCTGATGGGAATTGTAGTCCATGAACATCTGGAGAGCCACAGGTTGCAGACCCCTGGACAGGTGATGGAAGCAGCCAACCCAATGATCTTGGAGTTGCTTTCCAAGCATCTCCAGCAACCCCTGCTACCAACAGGCCCCCTCAAACTTTCCAAGAAGCCCCCACCCTTCCCACTTCTACCCCATTTTCCACTGGCTAGGGAGCTTGCGGGGACCCAAGTCCTGGCAATGGTCCTTTTCTAGGAAGCCTCAAGTGCAGAAAGACCACCAAGGTTGGACGGAAATGTGGCAGCCGGAACAGGGGCTCCGGCAGCCACTATGCGGAAGGGCTGTGGAGAACACAGAGCGGGACTGCCTGAGAAGGAAGTTTGTTTCCAGTGAAGAGAGCACACTTGCCTCTCAACCCAGGACCGCCCCGTGCCCTGACCGAGTCTCTCTCCCAGCCCTGAGTCCCGCACACACGTGCACAGCCGGCCCTGTTTTCCACCAAAGATCTCTCAGACATTCGCGCTGCCCCATGTCTACTGTTCCTCCCACCATCCACCTTCTCCAGAGGGAACAAGGTTCGGGGGGCGGCGCAGGGGGGGGAGGACAAAAGCAACTCCTTGCAATGAACTAACATCACAATCCATGTCCAAGTGAAGGAATCCCACTGACACTCCATTCAACTCCCAGTAACAGAAAGTAACAGCTGGCCCAGATTGGCGGCAGCCCGTTTGACGAGGACCAACAAAGGTTCCCCCTGCATAAGGGCTGGCCCTGGAGGGCCAAGCGGGCTGACTAGAGGGGCGGGGCAGAAGGTAGTGGTATGAGCCACTGAGTGGTGAGGGGGTATCCAGTGGTTGCATGGCAGTCTTCGGGGGGGGGGGGGCAGCCTCCGACACTTGTCCTGGCGTTCAGAACTGGGGCCCAGGTTACAAGGCCTGACTCTTCCCCCGCTCCCTCAATGAATCCTGCAAGAGCTGGTGATGTGAAGACAGGGCTCAAACCCCCGCCCCGCTCTCTCTACACTGGCGATACAGGCACAAAATAAGGCAGTGGGTTACATGAATCCTGGGAAAGAACGGTTTAGAAAAACATGCAAAAAATAATACTGAAGTTCCTTTAAAAATGGCGGTGCACCATCTTCTGCCTTCCCACGAAGACACGGGCGGCTGCCCAGCCTGGCCGCATCCGGCCTCAGTTGTTGTTCTCTTTGGTGGTGATGGTGACCAGCTGCTTGGCGGCCTTGGCGATGTCGTAGGCACACTGGATCACCTGCTGGGTGACCAGCTGGATGTCGGCCGTCGGGCAGGACTCTGGAGGCAGCGTCTTCTTGCACTCGGAATGCAGGCGGTAGGCACTGGCGGTCAGCAGGCGCAGGGAGGGCCGGACCAGCTCCGATTTGGGTTTCTGGGGAAGACAGGAGACACCTTGAAGGCAGCAGGCGGCATTTCCTGCAAGGTTGGAGGGGCGGCGGCAGCAGCACACGGAAGTGTCAAAAGCCCAACAGCCTCCCCCAGGAGTTTCAAGAAGGCCGATCTTGGCATTAGGTTCAAGCCTTATAAAAGCATGGCCAAGACTTGTCTGGGAACATCCAGACAGTTTCCGGAAGTCCAGACAAGTTTCGGTTCCTTGATGCAAGGATATCTCGGGAGCACACCTCAATACAGTTCAATACAAAATGAAAACAGCCGCCAGGATGGATTGGTGCAAACTTGGGGGGGTCGGCAGGATTAAAACAAGGATTAGGCTGCAGGTTCAGAAGGATTAAACGGGACACTCCCCAGGTTGGCAGGATTAAAAGGAGGGATTGGCCCTTTCCCATGGCCTGATGGAAGTAGAGCGGGCTTACTTCTCTCCAGGGTGCACAGCTTGGCCAGGGCAAAGGAGGAGGATCTGCTTCTGTGGGGGGTGAGATGGGGAGGTTGGCCTGATCAGAGGGCTGCAGCAGTGCAGAAAGAAGAGAGGGGGGAAAAGGACATCGCCGGGGAAAGTTTTGTTTCACTTAAAGATCCTCACACGAAATGTGTTCATCATTTGTTTAAAACATTTTTATGCCGCCTCCCCACCACACCCTTTTTTTCTTCTCGTCCTTGATTCGGCTTATAATACCCTGAATGATGCAAGACATCTATTCTGTCCGTCCCACAAAGCAAAGAGGGAAGAGGGGGTGGTGAAAGAGATTAACTCTTCAGCACCCTTTTGCTCCAAGCCAGATTGGGATCTCGTGGCTCACAGTGAGAGCCCGAGGACAGGAGGAGGGAGCTCCGAGAAGCCAGGAGAGTCCCTTGTCTCTATCCCCATGTGGGTGGCCTGAGCCAACCAGAAAAATGGCACGGCCCAGGCTGGGCTTTTACATACTTCACGTATGTTGGACTTTGCCAATTAACCTCAAGGTTCACAAATCTCCGTAACCAGCCAGAACAGGACTGAGCATGCTTCCAGAAGATGAGAATGTTGAGAGGAGATGAGTTATAAGAGAAGTTTTCCAAGGCTGCCGTCCCCATGTTCAGAGCACCTCTGCTGCCCAATGTGCCGTCTCCAGGTCACCAACAGTCCTCTCCCGAATGCCCCCCGCCTGGCAGAACTGGGAGAACGCCGCTCCCCCCCCCCCCCACTTTAGAGGGCAAGGGGTACTCACTTTTGAAAAGAGGTCGGCCATCTCCGTCACTGCCACGTGGATTCTTTCCGAGCAGGGTATGTAACTGCAAGGAGAAGTAGGAAGCGGCTGATTCAACCCTGGCAAAATGTCCGCCCCCAAATGCCGCAAAAGGTTTCGTTAGTCGCATCTTGAAACAAGCCAGGCCCACCACACGCTCTGAGGGGCAACACAAGGGGGAGACAACTGTGCTTGCAAAGCAGCAGGGGCCAGGCTCCAGAGGGACGGCTTCTGGGGTTGATGAGGGGGGTGGGGAGCAGACAAGCTTCCTGACCAGGCCACTGTCCCCAGACCTCCCCTCCTCACACAAGAGCTGCAGCCACAGAAGATGCAAAATGCAAATGAAGGAGGCTTCTTGGTATTAATATGGGACAACAGAGGAATGGGTGAATTGTGCTACACTGAATCTTCAAGTTTGGAAGAGACCCTGCTGTGAGTCCTTGTGTGATCCAGTTCACTGAGGACAGATGCTTATTCAAGTCTGATTTATTTTGACTTGTTTCGCAATGAACGGAGGGACCTTCTGTGCCCATCGGCATCCCTGGGGCTGTGCCTCCAGCTGAATCAACAGCCTGAGGCAGATGCATTGCACCAAGCACATCATGACTCCGGCCCAGCGGGAGCTTCTCTTGCACAAGTCCCGCCGGAGGAGACCTGTGTCAGATGCCCTTATTGGCCAAGCCAGATTCTAACACCTGAAATGCGGTGCTCCTTGTTGGGCAAAGGATGGAAGACAAACGGGGCAGCACAGCTGTTCAGACCACAGTGCCACTTCCCCCATCAGACCTCCCAGCTACTGAGGAGTGGGGGATTAGCAGAGGAGGACGCAGAGACCGGATGACACTCCCTGAAGAGTCTCTTCCCAGATTGTGCCACTGCGAGCGGGCGGAGCTTTCGTTTCTCTCGCCCATCGTTGCATAAAAAAAGATTAGCAGTTTTAAGAGGCGTGAGGCAATCCAGGGCGCAGAGCCCCCCGGGGCAGCTGCTGACACAAGACTAGCATGTTGCAAAAGACTCTCAGAAGTCAAAGGGCTGGTGCTGAGAGGGGGTTCTGAGCCGGACCTTCCGGCCCCCTGAGGGCAGCCTCAGCTCAGCTAGCCAGATGGACACTTGCCAGGCTGAAGGCCAGCAGGAGAGGAGCAGCTCCACCCACAAGCTCCCGTGCAGCTCCAGCATGCCTCTGGGGAAGAGCCTGAACACACATGCCAGGGCAAGAGACGCTGGGGGAGGGAGGGGGGGCAGCGCAGGACCTGGCTTTTGCAGACAAAACACAGAGTGGCCCACTCAGCACACAAGCCCTGGCCTCTTTTCAAACTGCTCAGTGACTCGTTCAGGGAATCAGTATGGTGCAGTGGTTAAGAGCAGGGGGACTCTAATCTGGAGAACCGGGTTTGATTCCCTACTCCTCTACTTGAGTGGCGGAGCCTTATCTGGTGAACCAGATGGGTTTCCACACTCCTACATTCCTGCTGGGTGACCTTGGGCCAGTCACAGTTCTTCAGAACTCTCTCAGCCCCACCTGCCTCACGAAGAAGAGGAGTTTGGATTTATACCCCACCTTGGAACTCTCTCAGTCCCACATACTTCACAAGGTGTGGGGAGAGGAAGGAAAAGGAGTTTATAAGCTGCCTTGAGTCTTCTAATGAGAAAGGTGGGGAATAAATCCAAACTCTTCTTCATCCTGATGGCATTTCAATCTGGCATGTTTATGAGCTGATTTCACTGCAAGCTGCCCACTTTTTAATCATATACCTATTCCATTCCTGTTCTGTTTCTGATGCTTACAAAAGCATAAAACACAGAATTTTGGAAAATGAGGCTCAAAAACTCATTTGTACTGCCTCTGCGTCTGGGAATCCCACGCTGCCCACTGCGTCTGGGAATCGCATGCATACCAGGCCATATAGCTGAATATCTTTCCCTCTTACAAAATCCAAGACAGTGTAGAGCTTACGCTCTCACTTGCTTTAATGCTATGCCATCTGCCATCTGCCGAAAGACTCTGCCCGTCTGATTCAGACTCTATTGACTGAGATTCAGGCTAAGTTCCTAACCCCTATTCTTGCACTGACAGCTGACTCCTGCAGCTCTGACATCCTTTTTATTAAACAGCCCTTCCACAGATCTGTGTAAGAGGATAGCTGGTTTCCTACAAAGGCGCTATAAATGTTCGCTTTGTTGGGAATAAGCATTAATCTAGGTATTGTAAAATATATAATATATGCATTTATCTAATGTTGTTTTCCACTCTATTTTATATTTCTTAATGTTGATGTTAATCAACTCTGTCTCCTTTTCATTATTTACAGTTGTTTATGTTTTTTGATGCCAATAAAGGTGCCCCATTATGCCCACGGCAAAGCCTGTCACAACCAGTCCAGTGAAGAGGCTCTGGTCAGCTCAAATGTTTGCGCTCTGTTTTGTGCTGGCCGCTCGGCCTTACTAAAGGTGTTGTCACATGAACTGAATTCGACATTACAAAGCGGCCTCACGCCAAGCCCAACTGTTGGTCCCTCCAGCTCCAGATGGATCCCTCTTGCTGGGCGCTGCTCTGCGGGGCCTCAGGCCATAGAAAAAGGTCTCCCCCAACACTTGACAACAATGGCACTGGGGGGGGGGGAGGGCGGAGCTGCTGGGGATTGAACGTGGATCCTCTGCAAGCAAATCAGTCTCTGGCTCATTCCGCACATGCAGAATAATGCACTTTCAAACTGCTTTCAGTGCTCTTTGAAGCTGTGCGGAATAGCAAAATCCACTTGCACACAGTTGTGAAAGTGGTTTGAAAACGCATTATTTTGCGTGTGCGGAAGGGGCCTCTGATTCAGGAGGGAGAAGTCTTCAAAATCTGAATGTGGATGTTTTAATAACTATAATGCTGGAAAAGGCAGCATGGCCAGTTGGATGGGATAAAGGATGTGTCTGTTGCTATGATGACAATTTTAAAAAAGCAGCCCCCTTGCCCCCCGTCATGAAGCCAAGATCCAAGCCTGGCGCTACCCATCAGGCCTTGCTGCAGCTTGTGAGAGTTTAGGCAAGGGTGACATCAAAGCAACCGTTGTGGGTTAGTCTACAAACAAGGGACGGGCCCCTCCTCCACTACTTTTTTCATGCATCAACCTCAGGCAAGTCAGCTATTCAGACGGTGCTGGACACAAGGCACGAAGGCAGAGACACTCGGGGAGAGGAAGGCAGGGACGATTATGCAGGAAAGTTGCCTGGACGCTTGACTCACATACAGTAGACCTACACAACAGGGGACGGGAGCTCCTGCAGCAAAGAGAGCACTGCCAACCAAAGGGGGCGGAGGGTGGGGGAGCCTGCAGGGCTCTTGGCAGAGGAGAGGAGGATGAAGAGGGGGCCTGTGTGGAGTAAATTTGCCCCTCCCCTTCCTAAATACTTCTGACTGGTGCCTGTGGGTTTCATCCACACAAGCGATTCTTGAGCTGGATTTAGGGCTTTACTACGCAGCGGCCTCTATCTGTCCATCACATTTTTATCCTGTAGGCAAGTATACACTCTCCCTCCAGCTCTTAACCATCCCAGGAACACTATGGCCCCTTCCGGACATGCAGAATAATGCACTTCCAATCCACTTTCACAACGGTTTGCATGTGGATTTTCCGCACAGTAAAATCCAGCTGCAGAGTGCATATTGCCCAAGCAGGCCCCTCCACTCCTCGGAGGGGAATCTTCTGGTAGTCCCTGGCCCAAAAACCATCCGGCTGGCCTCGATGAGGGCCAGGACCTTTTCAGTCCTGGCCCCCACCTGGCAAAACATGCTCCTATCTGAGGTTAGGGCCCTGCAGGACCCACGTGGCTCCCGCAGGGCCTGCAAGGTGGAGCTGTTCCGCCAGGCTTTTTCGTAGGCCAGCTGGGTTTTTTTTTACCATCGGTTTCATCTGCCTGTCATCTGTTATGGCTTCTGGGGGGGCGGGGGGAAGGGACAAAGTAAGTGAAAGTCGCCATCCGTTTTTGAGCTCTTACACTGTTTTAAATTTTTATACTGTTTTAAATTATTCATTAGGATTGTTTCTGTTTTATTGTAATAGTTTTTATTGTTGTCGCCGCCCTGAGCCCTTCGGGGGTAGGGTGGGGTATAAATCTAAGTAATAAACAAATAATAAATAAAAATGGATTCAAAGTGCATTATTCTGCATGTGCGAAAGGGGCCTGTGAGGTAGGCTGGGATGGAAGAGAGCGACCAGCCCAAGATCAGAACAACTGAGCAGGATTTGAACTGGGGTCTTGGCGTGAGCAAAGGCAAGCCCAGAAGAAGCATCCTGGATTTGAGATAACGGCTGGGCTGGGAGGAGGCAAAGGGCAGATGGTGTCTGTCTTGCTGATGCGGGAATGAACAGTTTGAACAGTCAAGTCAGTGGAAAGGAAGAGATCATGGGAAGGCGGAGGAGAGCCCCGGAACCTGCCCACAGACACGGCAAAGTGTCACCGGAGCACAGACTGGCAGCAGAAAGCCCAGCGAGGCCTTGCATCCTTTCTTGCATAACCACTAATTGCCCGGAGCTTGGGGGGTGGGGGAGGGTGGCACAACCAGAGAGAAAGAGAAAGAAGGAACTGTGCCTGAAAGGCAGGGACAGAGGCCAGAGTACCAGGAAGTGGGGTCAGGCTGCCGGAGGGTCAGAGGCTGCAGGGAAGCTCGCTCGGCCCACGGAACCAGGGCACCGAAGCAGCCCAGGCTGTGCCTGAGCTTGGGCACACTGGTGCGGCCTAACAGCCTGGTCACCCAAAGGAGAGAGAAAGGGAAAAACAAGAGAGGCGTTTTTTGGCATTCACTACAGCGAATCGGCCTGTCGTGGCTAAGGGAGGGAGGGCTTTGGCAGAGCCAGGCGGTAGTGTGAGGGACGCACAACCCGCACTTGTGTCCACGATGACGTGCTGTCTGAAAACTTCCCCTCCGAAGCCCAGGGCTGCCTCTCCCCTTGAAACTGGGGGAAGAAAGATGGCAGAGGACACCAGCAGTGCAGGAGAGACAGCAGAGGAAGAGGCTGAACGTACACATTCCAGAAGACCACAGCTGGGGCCGGAGGGGCGTGCATCTGCTCGGCATCTGATGCGTGGGGACCATGTTGAGCATCACACCCAGCCCAGAGGAAGGAAAGAAGCAGAGGGCTGCCTGGGAGTTATGGCCACGACTCAGGACTGGCTTTTCTTTTTTGAGGAGAAACTGACCGATGCCTATGAGGCACACCGGCAAGAGGCAGGCCAGGAGAAGGCCAGGTTCTGCAGCGTTTCCACCCCTCCTCACCTGTCGTGCTTGTTCTCTTGCGCTGCACGGAGCAGCTCCTGGATGTTCTTGGTGATCTGCTCCGTCTTCCGGATGACATCCTCTGTGCTCGGCAGGCTGGCCCTGGCGTCGGGGTCCTTGCCCTCGGGGATGAGCCCCTCCCCCTGCCAGAGGGCACTCCGCTGCTTTGCTTTCCTGGAGGATCTGCCAAAACACACCACTCTGTCCGACTGGATTCAGATCCAGCTTTGTGAATGTGAAGACTATGGACTAGATCCTGCTAGTGATACAGAGGCCTAAAAAACAACTGGAAAGGTTGAGAAACAAGCCTCTTTGCAGCCCAAAGCTCCCCCCCCCCAATCCCCTCCAGTTTCTCCAGTACAAAAATTGGGAGATTTTGAGGATCATTGGGGGAAAAAAACCCTTTCATGACATTTTCCTCGGCTGGAATTGGCAAAATTACTTGAAGACCAGGTTCTGCTCACTCCAGAGGTACAGTATGAAGCCGTTTGTGTCAGAATCTACAGCACCAGACACCCACAAGAGGGCGGGGGGAACTCTCAGCCACTCACAGTGGGGATCTGTCCCACCCCCTGGCCCTGCCCCGCTATCTCTGCTTTCTAATCAGGAGTGGATTCTGCAGACTGTGCAGGCCGAGGTCTGCCATCTTGGCATCTTCCAGAACCATCCTGCGACTGGAGAAACAAGTGTGCCTCCATCCCCTTGGCTGGCACTGCTGCCCATTTCCCCTTCAATGCCACTAGCCCAGAAAGGCACTGGATGGGGCGGACACGCAAAGGGCTGGCCCAGATACATACCCCGTCTCGTCCAGCTCTAGCCCAGGGAAAGCGTTGTCATAGTCGCCTTCGGGCGCACTGCTCTGCTTCTCCAGCTTGGAGGCCTGGAAGGGAAAGGGAGGAAGGGGAGGCAGAGTCACAGGCTGGCCAGAGCTCAACAGCCGCCCTCGACTCTGTCAGGGGAGGGGAGCTGCAGCCAGCATTCCCCAAAGGGCCCTCCGCCCATCGGCCAGGGATGACCTTTTGCTGCATCACTTGGGAGGGATTTAAAAGAATTCAGACCCTCCCTCTGGAGGGGGGGGCGGCCATTAAAAGGCAGGCTCCCCAACTTCTCCACCAAAGCAGTTTCTGTGAGTGGGTGTCAGCCCAACTAAGTATGTCACCATCTGAAGCTCCACTAAACAAGTACAGAGTGATTTGGCCAGAGTGGAGATCAAATGAAATCCAATACCCCACCAATAACCTGGTCACGCGGAGTCACTGCCTTGCTCTTCCTAGCCAGCTCCCGGCAGAACGGCAGATAAACACCTGCCTCCCTCAGACAAACATCTTGCTGGTGAAAATCTACTGAGAGGGCAGAGAACAGCCACCTTCTTGATGGCCCCACGATGCACTGCAAATGGGCTCCCAGCCTACTTCCTCCTCCCCTCTGCATTCTCCTCCCAGGCAGCCTCTCCCCCTTTGCTGGTTGCATCTGCCTCGAGGCTGCTGGCGGGGGGGGGGGGGGGTCACAGCTCCGGCAACCACTGGCAGCCACTGTCTCGAAAGCTTCTGTGTCACAACAGAAGGTGACCCAATGGTGATAAAAGCCACCGTTGAGGCCTCTTAGTTCTGCACTTCCTCCCACCCCTGTCCTTCTCCACTGCTGTGATGTTCTGGGCACCTGGAAGAGACTCCGCCTTCATCGGCTGAGCTTTCAAGTCTCGGTCTTTTAAGTCTCGGTCCACTTCAGAGAGCCCCTGAACAGCTGCACTGACTCCTCCACACAGGCCCATTAAGTTATTTCTGGGACTATTCTAAGCTGCCAGCCAACGAAGTGTGCCCTTGGAGGCTCACCAGGACGGCCTCCCACAAGGGCATCTGCCAATCCCCTGGGGTGCTTTTCACAGCCAAGCACCTGGGCTGTCTGCAAAGGACCAGCCCTTCTGGCTCAGGCGTCTCATTGCCCACAGAGGCCAGCCAGACACCTCAAAGCTCCCTCGTGACTGCACTGCAGCAAGTGGGGTCCACTGGCCCTGACCATGGAGGTTCCATTTAGATATCATGACTAACAGACGTTCACAGGCCTCTCCGCCATCTGTTGGTCGTGCCCCCTTTTAAAACCGTCTATGCCAGTGGCTGCTTCTGCCCCCTGTGGCAGAAAGCCCCACCATCTAACTAGGCACGGTCGAAGGAAGCCGCTTCTCCACCCCCACCCCCCGCCACCCAGCACAGCAGCATTCAAGCCTTTTCCAAAGTAACCATTAGCTGCAAGACAGCAGTGCCCCCCCGCACCCCTGCCAAATTTCAGCCGGCAGCCGTGGGTCAGTCCCGAAAGTGCTCTGCGGATCAAGTGGCCAAGAGAGCACGCGAAGGGGGTGTGCGCAGTGGGCGGGGGCTCCAGGTGGCTCAGAGGGGGAGGGGGAGCTGGAGGGGTGAGAGGTGAAGCAACTCTTGGGGTGCCAAAAGAGAGAATGAGCAGAGGGGGGCAGCCCCATGCAAGAAGGCTTTTTGCGTGGGGTGGGGGAGCTCTGCTAGCAGGTGGGGAGAAAGGGAGGGAGGCCTCTCAGAGGGCGGGCGGGCGGCTGGCCGGCCACTCTGGGGAAGATGTACTTAACCCTTTGTGCGCTTTCATCTCTGGACCAGGAAAGCATGGAGGGGAAGGAGGGCATGGATGAAGAGGTGGTGGTCACCAACCCACTCCTCCCAATCTGGAAACAAGGGAGAGAGAAAGATACTCGGGGGGGAAAGCACACGCCACTCCCCTTTCAAGGCTCCCAGTGCCAAAGGCAAGACACAGAACCCCGTTATGTAAGCAAGAGACAGTGAGCCAAACCACAGCACCTTCCGACATAGCCTCAGGGGAAAACAGGGCCTGGATCCCGCAGACCCGGCCCACTGACAAGGGGCACTTTCTCCAGCAACAGGGCCAGGTGCCTTGCAAGGAGCTGCCTCTAGCCGAAGGGGCCCGGAGGACCCAACCTGCAGGCAGCTCGAGGCATGACCATCTGGCCACAGCCAGCTGGGCTGCTCTCCTCTCTCCCACCTTTGGCCTGACCCTTCTCTGGCACATACGTGTGTCTCTCGCTCACACACAAAGAATGCTCTGGGCTTGGCCTGTCCCTTGCCACTGACCAACCTGCCTCCACGCCCTGAAGGGGTAGGGTTGCTGCTCCTGCGCCACTTGCTCAGAAATTTAAGCACTGCCCACGTGGTTATAACCTCCCCCCGCCCTTTCAGTGGGGACTGCTTGTGGTCTTCCCAAGCCCCGGCTAGGCTTTTCTTCTACTCTGAGCCACTCAGGGCAGGTCTCTGTTTTTAAGCCCAGGGCTCCAAACAGGCCCGGCCGTCTCTGTGCGGTGGCCTCTACAGGGATCTCAGGAACTCCAAACAGCTCCAGGCCTGAGGTCTTCTGAGGAGGAGCTCCTGCACAGGCAGCCGTGGGCCTCCTGCCCTGAAAATTGTGTTGGCCTTTCAGGTGCTCCTGGATGCAAATCGAGCTCTTCTGCTGCAGACTGATGTGGCTGCTAACCTTTGAAACCATCCACAGCAAGTGAGCCTTCAGCCAACGAGACCTTTTCCCACAAAAAGGAGACGGTGCGGTCGTGTGTCCTTTGGCGGAAGCTGAATGCGCCTGCCTCCACACGTCAGAAGTCCCAACTCTCTTTTAAGGCGAAAGACTCGTATTTAAGCACCACTTTCATCTAAACATGACCCTTCGCAATGTTAAACTTTGATCAAAGCACATTTATAGTGCTCCGGACTATATCAGCAACACTTTTGCTATTCTACAGCTGCACCTGCCATTTTGTTTCCCATGGCAGCAGGGAGCCCACAACATGGCTGGCGCAACTGTAGAAAAGCATAGGAAGTGTTGCTGATAACCGTCCAGAGCACTATAAAGGCTCTTTGATCAAAGTGCTATATGTAACACTGCAAAAGGATAATGGTTTTGACAGAGTTGGCGCTTTCGCCTTAAAAGAGAACTGAAAGGATTGGGGGGGGTGGGGGGGGTGGGGAGCCAAGCATTAGGACCCCGGCGGAGCATTTCCCCACAAAATAGGTCCGGGAAGAATTCACACATCTCCCGGTCATCCTTTTGTGGAAAAAGCTATGCCAAATTTTCATTTTATTTATTTACGTCATTCGCACACCACGAATGTCAGTGAGACTCAAGGAGGATTACAAATCACAGAAAGCCATCCAACCAGACAGCACAAGACATCCGGAAACAATTTAACAAGACCAGGATCACAGAAATTAGGAAAGAGAAAACTGTCTCAAGGAAAGACATTGCACGAGAATGCCAAGTGGTTCTGCCCTCGGGAGATGCAATGATGCCAAGAACGCCAAGGCAAATCTGGGCTTGTTTCTTCATCTTGGCGGTGGCAAGACGAGGCCACGCCAGACCTGCCTGGAAACGAACTAGTGTGCCCCCAGAGGGCTGAGACACATGACCCCATACAGAATCATGGAACAGACTTCGAGGGCCATCCAGCCCAGCCACCTGCCAAGCAGGAACACACAATCAAAGCACCTGTGATAGGTGGCCAAACAGCCTCTTGTTAAAAATCCCAAAGGAAGGAGACTCCACCACCCTCCAAGGCGGCGTATTCCTCTGTCGAACAGCTCTGACCACAATTAGCACGAGGCATATGCAAAACCAGCCTTCACTGGGGAAAGGCCAAACAGCCTCCGGCTGAACGGGCAGGGAAGCTCCTGATAAGCCGCAAGAAGGTGAGCTTTCCTTCTTCCAAACCACGACCCACAGGACCTTGTGAGAGGAAGGCGCGCAATCAAGAAAGAAGGGCTGGCAAGCGAGCAGGTTCACGTACGAAACTGCACGCACCACACGGGTGTAAAAGGCCAGACCTCCTGGCAACCGTGCCTCTCATCTCCACCCGCACGCAAGGCCACCCGGCCCCTCTGCTATCTGGGCTGCTGACCCCAACGACTGATTTCCAAGAGGACAGCACAATTCCTTGCAGGGAGAAAAAAGCAAGTGCCTGAACTCTGCCCTTCAGCTAGTTGGCCCCGCAGCCGTGGCAAGAAGCGCTCCCTCGTGGGCCCGTGCCAGTTAACCGAGGCTCAGAACTGCCAGCCTGCAACTTCTCCCCAGCCCAGAGAACCACCCCCTGGAGAAAACGGCTGCTCTGGATGGCATCATCTCCTTCAGAGGCCCCTCCCCCCAAGCCCTGCCTTCAAAATCTCCACCCACCAAATCACCAAGAATCCCCCAACTCCTGTGCCTCTGACCTACGACATTCAGGTTAAAACAAGACAGAAGAAGAACAACAACACGGCAAAGCACACGACAGAAACACCCTGGCTCTCAGCCTCCGAGGGTCAAGGGGGCTTGGAGACCCACTACGCCAAGGGACCGGCCCATGCTTCAGTCATCCATACTCAACACTGGTTCTTGTACAGAAGATGCTGGGGGCGGGGAGGGGTGTGTGGGGGAAAAGATGAGGGTCGGAGGGGCATCAGGGCACCCACTTTACTTACATGGGCAGGGAAAGGCTGCAGCCGTGCGGTCACGTGCTCTTCAGGGTACGAGACCTCACCCAGGGGCAGGTAGGCCTTCTGACCTGATCCCGTCTCATACATGGACATGGGCCTGCTGCTACGCGCAGAGGGCCGACGCTTCAGCGAGGAGTGGCCACCGGGGTCTGCGTATTCAGAGCCACTTGGAGTCTGGTGGGCACTGGGGGTGGCCTGCCTCCGGAGGGTCGAGTTCTCGCTCTGCAGGGTCTGAAGCTGGAATAATAAAAGGTAAAACCCGAGTGGGGCTTTGGATCATCCTCACACCAGAGAGTCGTCAACAAAGTAAGAACTGGGGTGAAACTGGGGCATTTGCCATTTTTCTTTTTAAACAAGCATGAACTGGCTGGATTTCTTTTTGGGGAAAAAACCTCCACACTTCTAAAGAGTTTTCTTTTGTTCAGAACCAGGTGCGTTGTCAGATCTGGATCCTCGAGAGCCCAGTTCTGATTTTCATTTAGCAGGAGTGGAGAACTGACTCCTGGAAATAATTACAAAACAGCCCGATTCCAAGTCAGCCATCTGTGCCGCACGGCTCCAGGAAACCGCATGCTGGGAAAACAGCTCCTTACACTGACTGATCAACAGAGGCAGGAGGGAAGCAGCAACGCTGCAGGAGCCAGATGAGGACGTGTGGCTGGAATCTTCTGCAAAGCCGGAGAGCAGAAGCAGGCCGAAGTGGAAGCTCAAAGAAGCCAAGCCAAAGGGGGTTTCCTGCCACGCCCTCCAAGAGGCAAAGGACACAAGAGGCTGGGGAGTCTCCTGCACCCCCCCCCCCCCGCCTCCACCCAGCACGTGCAGAGGATGCTGCCCACCCGGACAAGTGCCTCACTGACTGCCATTGTGAGGCTGGCTCCGCGCCTGGGGCAGCCATGGGGTGGTTTCGCCCATCGCCCTGTGTCAGAACTCCCGTGGGCCCCCTGCTCCACCAGAATGGAGCCCCACAGATCTGCTCCACTAAGGGCAGCGATTTCCTTGAGGGCAGGGAGTCTTCCCCGGTAGAAAAACTTGTGCCCCATGGAAAGGCTTCTTGCAATGGGGGGAAGCAGCACCTTCAGTGGAGCGGATCTGTGAGAACCAATCCACAGGGTCCAGGTGAGCTTCCTGTGTCTCCTGTACCACCTTTACATTTCTGCAGACCCTTGGGAGGAAATTGGGAAAGGCAAAAAGGTGGCACAGACTGGCTTCCGAGCAAGACACCTGTGTGGAGCATCCCTGAGTGCCAAAATGCGCTTCCGCTCCACCCTGCCCTTAGCAAGCCTCGTAAGTCACACATATGAAGCCACGGGGACACCCTGTGGGCTTGACCTGGCCCTCACTAGGCTTTTTACAGCTGCCCTCGGAGGACAGCAGCTCAGGAGGCTGCAGCCGTGGTCCAAACGGCTCCTTGGCGGCCTTCTTCAGTCTTGCTTTTTGCTTTTTAGGGGGAAAGGAAGCAAATTTTACTGCAGTCTGCGAAGGATAAACTGAGACAGGGACTTACTCCATCAAATCCATGGCGCAGAAGGCCACGGACTCCCAAGGGGAGCCACTGAGGGGCTCCAGAGGGAAAATCTCCCACCCCACGGAGGGACAACAAGCAGCTATCTGGGCCCATGAGAACAGATCGGAGGGAACGCCCAGTCTCACAGCAACGGGCAGAGGCTTCAAAGTGTCAGATCCAGAGGGTGCAACTCACTGGGAAAACCTCCTGAAAGTGCCTCGCTGAAACAGGCAGGGCAGCCATGTAGCTTCTGCCTATTTCCACGGGGCTCACGGTGGAGTCGCTCCAGCTGCTAATTTGGGGGGGGGGAGTGGGTTGGGTTGCCCGCTTCCTGCAATGACTTGGGGAGGGGTTTTCTCAATGGTGCTGGCTGAATCAGGGCCCACTGCACGTTTGCTCTCCCCTCCCTTCCCCTCCCCCGTGCTACCTTCTTCTGCGTGGTCCTCAGCTCATCGCTCAAGTGGACGTTCACCTTCAGGAGCTGCTGGATTTTCGCCTCCGAAACCACCAGGGCATTTTTAATCTGCAGGTATTCCTGTGTCGTGACCGGCCCGTCAGACAAGTCTGAATCCAGGCTCTGGAGAAGGAAGAGGGCGGCTGCCACTGAGTGCCAGGGAGCGGGCACTCTTGGCCCCCAAAGGGCCACCTGAACACCAGCGCTGGGAACGCAGACTCCCTCCAGCTGAGCTCCCTGCCGCTGGCAGCCTCTACCTTTTGGCGAGCCGCCTTGGCCACGCTCGTCCCCAGATCCCCCTCCTCGTCGGAGGCGACGCTGTCGTAGTCGGGCTGGTCGTTCTCCTGGCTCTCTGTGCTGTGCTGGCTGCTGATGGACTTCAGGATGAGTTCCACGTTTTCTGAAAAAGCCCAAATGCCAGCGGTTGAAGGAAGTCTGATTTTCCTCTCAACAATCCAGCCCAAACTGGGAAGAGAGTGAACAGGAGATGGGCAGGATGAAGGGCCTACCAAAAAGTTGTCCCCCTCCCCTACCCACAACTGGAAACCAGTGCCCACCCCCCGCTCAACCTCTGGCAGGCCCAGTGCTTCTTGCCAGAAGGCCCAGCTGCCCTTTTTGCTGGGGAGCTTCCTGGGTGACCTGGGGCCAGTCACTTACTATCAGCCCTGAATCTGGCTAGTATTTGGAGGGGAGGCCTCCAAGAAAGACCAGGGTCACAAGGCACAGGCAGGCAGTTGGCAACCCCCCCCCCCCAAAAAAAAAAGGTCCCTTGCACTGAAAACCATACAGGGTCAACATAAGTCAGCTGCGATTTGACCTGGGAGCAACATACTTTAGGGACTGCCTTCTCCCGTACAAACCTACCCGCACCCTCTTATCATTTTTGGAGGGCTTGCTTTGGTTGCCCCCACTGGACGAGTGGCAAGCTGAGAAATGGCTTTCTCGGTTGTGGCACCATCACTTCGGAAACCCCCCCAAATATCTGCCTGATTCCCTCTCTTGGAATCTCCCGCCAGGCTTTTTGTTTAGTTTGGCATATCCCAATGGTGGTCACTGGCCTCCTCTGCAGTTCGGGTGTTTTTAAAATATATGAAGGGCTCTCTTAATTCTTCATGTGTTTTAATGTCTTGATGTTCACTGCTTCAGGGGCCCTGCCTGGGTGGGAAAATAGCAAAAAGAGGGGATCTAAACAAATAAAAAAGGCCAAACGAGGCAGAATGCCCCGAGGGTCGGCAGGAAGGGTCCCGGAGCAAAACCCGCGCAAGACTCACCTTTAGAACTCGGGACAGGGTTTCCCTGCTGCCTCCGCTTGGCATCCCCCAGGATGTCAATGACGAGGGTGGCAAACTCGTGGGCGTTGAAGCGGGCCAACTTCTGCCTCCCCTGAAAGACAGAAGCCAGCGAGACTGTGCAGGGTCCAGGGGCAGAGGGAATGACAGAAGGGCAGCGCCCAGCCTCTCCTCCGCTCATGGAAATATGTCTGCTCTGTGCAACACATGAATTGAGGCCTGCCATCATCTTCTCTCCCCCTCAGACTGGAGGAGAAAACATGACTCTCACCACTGCCTAAATACGGGAGGGGCTTTTCCTTCGAGGAGAGCAGAGCGCGGGACTCACAATAATGGGCTTGAATTACAGGCAGGAATTCTTTTTTTTTCCATGGTGAAATTAATCCAGCAAGCATCCTCAAGTGCAGCCTCAGCAGTTTGATTCTTCATCCCTTTCCCAATCATCCCCAGCATGGAGCAGCAGGTGGTGACCAAATCGCTCTGGAGAGCAGCAGTGGCATAGGAGGTTAGGAGCTCATGCATCTAATCTGGAGGAACCGGGTTTGATTCCCAGCTCTGCCGCCTGAGCTGTGGAGGCTTATCTGGGCAATTCAGATTAGCCTGTACACTCCCACACATGCCAGCTGGGTGACCTTGGGCTAGTCACAGCTTCTCGGAGCTCTCTCAGCCCCACCTACCTCACAGGGTGTTTGTTGTGAGGGGGGACGGGCAAAGAGATTGTCAGCCCCTTTGAGTCTCCTGCAGGAGAGAAAGGGGGGATATAAATCCAAACTCTTCTTCTTCTTCTTAAAAATGCGCCACTACACAATGAACTGGAATTTTTGGTAAGATGCCCCTCACAAAGCAAGGGAAGGGGGGCAGCAGAGAACCTGCCACTGCCAGGTCCCAAAGACCCTCAGAGGACCCCACTCGACCATTCCCAATCCATTTATTCTCACTCCCCTTCCTCTGTTTTAGCCAGTTGCTACTATGCAAGAGGACGTGGCCTCTCATCCCTGGACTGCCAAGTCTGCTCAGAAGCCTCTGTCGGGCCTTTTTGGGCAGTTCAGATACCTCCTGGTGTCTACAGAGTCACCTCTGCCTACATGCTTACTGACGCTCTCCAACCATGCTCAGGGGCTGCTGGGGAGGCACGACAGCCCTTTGCAGGAGCCAGGCTGCTCCCACGACACAAGTTCTTCGTCCTGAAAACTATGCCTTTAATAATACTCCCTAGCACCATTTACATGGGACAGTAGAAGCTAATCTGTCTAGATCCGTGGAGGCAAATTTTTGGCACTCCAGATGTTATGGACTACAATTCCCATCAGATCCTGCCAGCATGGCCAATTGGCCATGCTGGCAGGGGCTGATGGGAATTGTAGTCCATAACATCTGGAGTGCCAAAGGTTCGCCACCACTGGTCTAGATGTTCCTGTGCCCCTCCCTGCAAGTCCATTTTAAACCTCTAAGAGCTACTAGCCATTCCCTCCTCTACACTTTCCGTCAGAGAGGAGAAGGCGGCGCAAAATCTTAGACTGGAAACACTCTAGGAAACACTCTAGGGATTTTGTCAGTTATACGCAGTCATGCTGGCATCTCCGACACTGGGGGAAAGACACATATACACACACTCATTCAGTCCTGATTACTGGGCCAGGGGGTGAGGGGTGAGGATCACAGGGTAACATACCTGGTTCCTTGTTGAGGAATACTCCGGATTTACAGGGAGGAAAGGGACCACCGTTGTCTCCGTGACCAGCGTGCTGTGGTTCTGAGTAGCAAGCCAAACTGTTTTGGGAAAAAACAGACAGCCAAGGTTGGCTCTGCTTCACTTCACTAGCAAAAGGGGCTAAGACTAAGCTGACCTGCTGGGGGACCTGACAGCCTGGACAGCCAGCCCAGGGCACTGGGGATAGAGAGCAAGGCACTCGGCACATGCACAGAAGCATCTATTCCAGACTATTACTCGACGTCTTTGCAGGCAGTGCCCGAGCACTGGGAATAGCCATAAGGGCTGAAACCTGGTGTACATCAGGCCTTTGCTCCATTTCTAAACCATATTTATTTGTCCAGCAAACTGCCTTGAGAAGAGAGCCAGAAAGTTGCTTTAATTCTGACATAGGAGCCAAAGGTGCGCTGAACCCCCCCCCCCTCCCCCCGGGGCCAAAGGCAGCAGTCTCCTGACGGCTCCACCTCAAGGCTCAGGACCACCTCCCCACTTCTCAGCACCGCTCCTTGACGCGTTTCCCCACCTGCTGCTTGTAGCAGCTGATCACATGGGGCAGAAGGTGGGAAACCATGACAAACACGAAAACACACTGACTGTCCACTGGTGTGTTTGGGGGTGGGGTGTGTGGGAGGGCAAGACCACACACAAGGCTGACATTTTCAGCAGCATCTCTGCGCTTCTACCGTGTTTCCCCGAATATAAGGCAGTGTCTTATATTAATTTTTGCTCCCAAAGATGTGCTATGTCTTATTTTCAGGGGATGTCTTATTTTTCCTGTGTTCTGTTCGTCGGGCATGCTTCCAAACAAAAACTTTGCTATGTCTTACTTTCGGGGGATGCCTTATATTTCGCACTTCAGCAAAACCTCTACTATGTCTTATTTTTCGGGGATGTCTTATATTAGGGGAAACAGGGTACCAACATGTAGTTCTGCTCGGGGGTTTTCACCAGGTATTGTGCTCCGCATTGGCCTGGCCTCCAGGATGGCCTCGGCCCTCCTTAGAGCTTTATTATATTGCCACAATGCCCTGGCAACGGAAAGTCACCTGCGTCTGTCTCCCGCCTGTCCACCTCGTCGTAGACATCCATGGCTAGCTCCTCAAACAGGTGGTTGCTCAGCTGAAGTAAAAAGACACACATTCAATGAAGCCTCTCCCTGGGACAGGGGCAAGAAGCCTGCTCCTGGGGGGCTCAGCAGCTGAACAGCCCAAAGATCCCCAGGGCCCGTTCTGTCTCAGCAAAGAGAAAGGAAGGGGACGGTGGGCACAGCAATCAGCAACTGCAAATTTAGCTGCAAGAATAATAAACACCTGGGTGCTGTGTGGTTTCCGGCCTGTATGGCCGTGTTCTAGCAGCATTCTCTCCTGACGTTTCGCCTGCATCTGTGGCTGACATCTTCAGAAGATCCTCTGAAGATGCCAGCCACAGATGCAGGCGAAACGTCAGAGGAGAGAATGCTGCTAGAACAAGGCCATACAGCCCGGAAACCACACAGCACCCCAGTGATTCCAGCCGTGAAAGCCTTCGACAATACATAAAAAACACCGTTGGGGAATGAGCCAATTTCAGCGCCAGGGCGCTCTGGAGTGATGGGCAAACAGGAAACTTATGTGAGACGTGAAAATGAAACGGTCTATAATACGAAGCCCCTCCCGGCAGTCCAAATGCAGCCACTGTCAAGGGTCAGCGTTTTTCGCTGCTGCCACTCACAACCATGTCCCCAGTGTGGCTTTGCTGCTTTATTCTTGGGGCAGGTTTGTGTTAGAAAACTGGACCGTGAGCAAATAAACAAACCTAATAATCAAGAGGAAAACCAAACCCTTCTCAGGCTTATTCCTTTAAAAAGTATACTGCTGGATTGCAAGCACCCCACAGAGACCCTCCTTCGTTCCACCCAACAGGAATTTCGAGGCAAAAGACCAGCAGAGATGGTTCCCCACCACCTTCCTCTGCACGCCAGCCCCGGCCTTTCTTGGTGGTCTCCCAAAGGCACCTGGTGGGCCACTCCCAAAGGCACCTGGTGGGCCACTACGAGTAGCAGAGAGCTGGACTAGATGGACTTTGGTCTGATCCAGCTGGCTTGTTCTTATGTTCTTATGTTCTCCCACGCAAGTGCTGACCTGCTTAGCTTGCAAGCTCTGATGAGACCAGGCTAGCTGGGGCTATGCAGGCTACTGCGCGCCTTCCTTTACCCCTAACCTTTTACAGACTTAGAAGTCGCAGAGACCTGAAGTTGGCCCTTCCACTCACCAGGGCCTCCTCAGCTGGCTCCACAGATTTGAACACTGAGTGACGGCGTCACTTACCGACTGAAGCTTCTTTTTTGCTGCTTTGGCGAGTTCAGACAAATCTAAACTGCTATGAAAACGAGAAGAGATCACTGTGTCTGCGAGAGTTATAGGCTCTCTCATGAGGAACTGGACTCTGGAGGTCACACCTCGTTTCTGCCCACCCTCCCTTCTTTCTCCACTGCCGAGAGCACATTCCCGCGGGGGGAGGGGGGGCGCTTCCACTTGTACAAGACCATTCCCAGGAAATGAGCGGCAAAGCTCCCCACGAGAGGAACGGGCTCCACAGCAGAAGACCACCACAGCAAGGGAAGAGGGAGGGGCAAGCAGACGCTGCCCAGGCCTCAAGCCAGAGGCAGGCCAGGGGGAAGCACAAGGCGGACACGTGAGCACAAAGCCAAATTCCAGCCTCCTGCTCTGCACCGCCTGGCCCAAAGCACAGGCCATGGTAAGAAATCAAAGGACGTCTCATGTATCAGACAATGGCAGAAATGAGGACAGGATTTGTGAGACGCGGCTCTGAAGGTGCCACACAGGAAGTCCCCAAGACACCCAGGACTCCCACAGCAGAAGACAAAGAAGAAGACCTCCACCCCACAGGCCAGCAACCCAGAAATGCCGATGCTCACAGGCACCCCCCTCCTCTCACTGCCCTCCCCTCCTTCAGTTCCTCTAGCGTCGTCCCTGCCTCCCATCTCTAAAATTCAGAATGAACCCCCACCCCCTTGACAGGGACCTGAACGTACACAATCCCACCCCCCAGCCTGAATTCCAGCTGCCCAGAGGAGAGGGCGCTTCATTATCAGCCCAGGGATGTCGACACCTTAAGGGAGCCAAGAGCGCAGCCCGCCCTGTGCATGGCGTGCCCCAGAGAGACAGGATGACCCCTAAACAAGGCTGTGGGTCTGTTCCTGCCCAGCTGGTCTCCAGATGAGGACTATTGTTTTAATTGGGACTGTAGGGACTGGAGCACCTTCCTTATGAGGAGAGGCTGCAGCGTTTGGGACTCTTTAGTTTGGAGAGGAGACGTCTGAGGGGGGATATGATTGAAGTCTACAAAATTATGCATGGGATAGAAAATGTTGACAGAGATAAATTTTTCTCTTTCTCACAATACTAGAACCAGGGGGCATTCATTGAAAATGCTGGGGGAAAGAATTAGGACTAAGAAAAGGAAACACTTCTTCACGCAACGTGTGATTGGTGTTTGGAATATGCTGCCACAGGAGGTGGTGATGGCCACTAACCTGGATAGCTTTAAAAAGGGCTTGGACAGATTTATGGAGGAGAAGTCGATTTATGGCTACCAATCTTGATCCTCCTTGATCTCAGATTGCAAATGCCTTAGCAGACCAGGTGCTCGGGAGCAGCAGCAGCAGCAGGCCCTTGCTTTCACCTCCTGCCTGTGAGCTCCCAAAGGCACCTGGTGGGCCACTGCGAGTAGCAGAGAGCTGGACTAGATGGACTCTGGTCTGATCCAGCTGGCTTGTTCTTATGTTCTTAATTGTTTTTAACTTTTGTATGGCTCTATTTTAACTATTTATAAATTCATTGTTGTAAGCTGCCCTGAGGGGATAGGGTGGAATATAAATTTGAATAAATAAATACTTTTAAAAACAAGCAAACAAAATTTTCAGATCCAAAAGCACAGAAGAATACTTACAGCTGCCTGAATTTCCAATGCACAGCAGTAAGAGGAAAAATACACCACCTGTTAACATTTACCAAACCCCTCTGCCTTATTTATTAGAAGACAGGTAGCTCTGCCCACCCAGCATGAAAGTTCCCAGCCGACCAAGCACTTCAAGCAGTGTGCCAAAGCAGGGTGACGAAAAGAAGCACCCCTTTTAGCCATCCCTGAACTTCTGGATCCATATCCTGCCTTCAGCCTCACAGACACAACCTCAGCATTAAATATTAACTAACCAGATTTTTTTCCTCGCTCTGAGTGCCTGATCAGTAACCTTACCTGTCTGCCATCTGAGGTATAATGAAATGCTGCCCACTTTTGTGATCTGAAATAGAAGTTTTGAAACAGCATTAGGGGCTGGAGCGGGTCATGCCCCACCTCAGCCCTTGGTCTTCCAAAAGCAGCACCCACAGTGAGACACGGCACAGGGGAGAGTGGCACCCGGGCGCTGCTTGGAAGAACGCATCACCTGGAGCCACACTCCGGATGCACGCAAGCCTGAGGGGGATGCGCCACCACACCCAAGCCGTCCCAGAATGGATAACCGACCACTGGGACAGAACTGAAAGATTCCCATTCAAATTGTAGGCGGTCGGACCTCTTCCACGCTAGAGGATGCCATGTGTGACTAGGGGAACAAGTACTAAAATGACACCAAGAGACTGCTCCATATGGATTAGGGCACAGGTGTCAAACTCGCGGCCCTCCAGATGTTATGGACTACCGTTCCCATCATCCCCTGCCAGCATGATGCTGGCAGGGGATGATGGGAGCTGTAGTCCACAACATCTGGAGGGCCGCGAGTTTGACACCTATGGATTAGGGGCTTCTCAGAGGCGTTGGGACTCCATTTTGTGTGTCAAAAGCACGAGTGGGAAGGTGTCTGGCAGTTCGTACTTTTCCAGCAGCCTAAGATATGCCCAGCGAAACAAAGAGGTCAACCGATCTCCATTTGTTCACCCTACAGTGGGGAAATCAGCACTCCAAGGCACCCCTTGCTGATTCTAATTTACAGCCACCTCTTCTCTGATTTGCATCTGTCTCAGTCATTCATCTGTCTTCAGGAAATACTTAAAAGCATTCTCTCGCACCTTCATGCACCACCACACCTTCCTCTCTCTTCTTGGGACGCTGGATGAGCAATCAGCTGTTCAACTCTGGCTAACCTGACAGCTCACCTCATCCCACCTCAGGACTTAGTTAAGGACATCACTAGTCATCCTCCAGCCATTCACAGTGTGTGTGTGTGTGTGTGAGAGAGAGAGAGAGAGGGGGGGGGGAGGGGATCCAGCACACCCCTCCATTTGTGTGTGGTTTCCTTTCCTTTTATTCCAGGAAACACTGGCCATTTCTTTCTTCACTGGACTCCTCCTCTGCTGGACTGGTAAATATCGCCCATCCCAAAGCCTGACCCACCTTCCACCCATCTCTTTCAGTTAGATCTGGCATGACTTCTGTGTGCACGTACGCCAGATTAAATACAGCTTAGGTTTTCCATTACTTTATTAATAAAACTCTTAACTTTGAAATAGACTGTTTATTCAAGAGTTTCCCTGCCGGGACAATCCCTGTGTGCACAGTTACCCTCCTCTTGCTCCGTCTTCCCCCCAACTAAATGAGGAGACAGCTATTTAGGGCGGCAACAACATCCCCATTTAACCATGAAGTTTACAGAGTAATTTGAGGCCTGAAGCACAGTGCCAACCAGATCTGGCTACAGAGTGTACTCTGTTGCCTCTGCCAACACCCACCCACTTCGAACACTGAGCCCAGGTCAAGCGGGTGATTTGTCTGGGGCAAGATTCAGCCCTACTAAGCTGGCCGGGGAATGCAGAAATAAGAGGAAGGGCACCCTGCAATCAGCCAGGGGACCCATGGTCAGAGGCGGAGCGCTCACAGGGACATGGGGTCCCATGTCCCTGGGCACACACCAGCTGGGCACGTGGGGGTGGGGGTGGAGAATTGCCCCACCCCCACCCCTCTCCTCAGCCCTGCCTGGCTGCTCCTTCAGTGGGCGGAGCCTCTGCTGGCTGAAGGAGAAGCCTGGTGGGGCAGGGCCGAGTAGTGGCCCATGGCAGGCTCCCGCCAGCTAAGGTAAATGGGGTGTGTGTGGGGGACAACGCAGGGACAGGCGGGGGGGTGTGCCCGGAGCAGGTGTTGCCTCCCCCCCCCCCCCCCCCATGCCTCTGCCCATGGTCTCTGGCAGGTTACTATGTCCTACCCCTGGAAGAACACCAGCTAGGGAAGTTTCACTTTATCCCAAGTGGATATAAATGCTGATTTCATCCTCAGAAGGAACTCTCCCTTCTAACTCCCCCCTATCTCCACCCCTCCCCCCTTGCCTTACAAGCTACAGGGCAGTGGTCGGTCTCTCTTGATTGATGGGCAATGAATGAATGTGACAACCCAAATCACTCAAGAGCTGAAAAGCAGACCTGAGGCGGGGGCATACAAGAGGACCTCTGGTCCCCCGAGTCAAGAGCCCAAGCTTCCCCACCCCCTTCCCAAAACTGACGTGGCCTTACCAGGTCTTCGCCCACAAAGGTAGAATGCCAGCCGGTCAGTCAGCTCATACTGGATCTCCACCAGACGTTCTGCCAGTTCATGATACCCGCCTTGTCTGTTGGCCAAGAGGGATGGGAAATGAAGGCAGCACTCAGGCAGAACTAAACCAAGATGACTGCGGTTGCAGCCCCAGCCCCGCCCAGTTATGATCCTATCTGAGCAGAGCGGAACAGTTCATAGCCCCAGGAACCAGCTCCCAGGCCAAAAGCCACTAAGAGACCATCAAGTCTCTATTAGGGTGAGACTCCAGCACTACCCTCATATCACACATTTAGGGATTCCCCCCAAGCAAAGGGAAAAGGTGATACACAGGAAACAGTCCATGCACCACATGGTTGCAGAGTTCAGCCCCTTCCCCTGACCCCGCAGTCTGGAACAGGGAGAAAAAAGCCCCCTGGATGCTCACTTTGCATAGTCCACGGGCGACTTTCCGCTGGAGTCCTGGGTGCCAGGATCAGCCCCATACACGGCCAGCAATTCCGCTTGTAAAATCTGACCGGTTTTGGCAGCCACATGAAGCGGAGTATTTCCTTTCTCCTACAAGGATGTTTAAGATGTGTTCACTTACAAGCTGTCATCTCAAATTCAGAAAAGATGGCTGCAGCTCTAAACAGTCCCCACCCCCACCCCCACCCCACGCTAGTAAAAGGCCTTTTTTCTTACTGGGTGGAAAAAGTTGGCCTGAGCCCCCAGAGAGAGCAGCCGCAAACACGTCTCCAAGTTCCCGGTCCTCACGCTAGAATGAAGTTGCTGAAACCAAGAGAAGGACAGAATCGGGCCTCTGTTTCTCTTACCACGCGAAAACCCTGCGCTCAGGAGAGTCTTCTTGCTGCTCCCCACACCAAGCCCTGCCTAAACTCCAAGAGATCAAAGGGCTTACAACACCCTCCCCCAGCTGGAGCCACAAAGGCCACCTGCCTCCCGAGTGATCCCTACCTTGCTCAGGTCCTTGGCAGTGACGCTATCATCGTCCCGACACGGCAAGCGGTGCACAAAGGCCAGCATCTGATATTTTGCTCGGATGAACTCTGCTTTGTTAGGGCTGCAAAGAGGGTCAGAAAGGGAGAGGAGATGCAGAGGACGTGGATCCTCCCACGCCAACCCCTGTGGCAGCTACACTCCACTCAACAACTCCTCCTGGACATCCCCCCCCCCCAAATAAGGCTGTAGGGACAACTGGGGCTTGGGCACAGGATTTCTGCATAAGCGTCCTCACAATACACAACAGTCTCCTGGAGGAGGTCAGCCCACCTGTCAGGATTTTGGAGTGATGGAAGACAGAACTTTGTGGGCAGAATTTAACCTACATGTCTCATCACTGCAGATGCTCAGTCTGGAATCGGAGAGTTTTTATTACTGTGACTGGATTTCTATTGGAATGAAAATGGCCTTGAGTCCCAAATGATGGAATAAACATTTTTTACATAAGTAAGCAGTGAGTTCCTGCAAGCAAGCCAATGTTTACCTGGGATTGGGGGAGGGGGAAGAGAGTCAGCCTATGCAGAATAAGGCACTGCTGTCCTGTCAAACAAGAGCAGATGGGGCAGCAGTCTCAGCAGTCTCGCATTCACCCATCGTGTTTCTAGTTCTCTTCCAAAAGCACACAGAAACTATCCACAGGATAGTTCTCAACTGTGCCGTGGGCTGACCAGGAAGGGCAAGGGAATATCGACAAGCACTGCTGTTAACCCAAGGGATGCAGTCTATTTGGGGGCAGGGGGGACATTTTTCACAGCCTGAGGGGAAGTTTTGAGGAGAAGGTGGCAGAGGCATGAACAAGGGACGGTGGGGGGCAGGAGAGAGCGGGGGTGCAGGCAGCAACAGAAGAGTGGAGTCGCATTCACATCTGGATAGGAGATAACCAGCCAGTTCTTGCTCAGGGCAAGGTTCCCTTCCTAAGCACAGAGTTCTGGAGAGCCAGGCCAAACACCTGAAATTTCCCTGCGGGGCTCACATCAGCCCAAGGTGGCCACGAGACCCACCCACCCACCCACCCCCCCTCCCTCCAGGTGATCCCCCAACAGCTCCACTTACTGCACTTTGTCCTGGGGGTTCGCTTTGCGCCTTCCGCTCATGACGGATGCAGGGTCCAGCAAGGAATGCTCCCAGATGGAGTTGGCGCCATTATTGTACAAGGTCTCCACCATCTGCGAAAGACGGAACCTGAACCATGAGCACAGAACCCGGATGGTCCTCCCTGCTGAAGCAGCCGTTGGCAGCGGACAGTTTCTCAGCAGGGCCAGGGCTGGCTGGGTTGTTTTGTGTTTTGTTTTTTTTTAAAGCTGGTTCTGAAAAGTGCTGGAGTGGTGTTCTTTTTTATTTTTGTTAAAGTAAATTCAAGTACAAAGTTGAAATTGTCAGGATAAACATCACAGCACAACGAATTCCCAAAGATGTAAACCATTAGACAATGTGGCCTTCAGAGGGCAGCTCAGGTTTGGGGTTTACTAAGGAGAGGACTCCAGTCCCAGGATCTCATTTGCCTCACGGCCCATCTTCAGGGGGCAGTTGAAGATGGTTTTATTTAGGACCACCCTGGACTGATGCAGGTTTTTTATGGGCAGTCCTAATTGGAGTTTTTAAATTGTTAACTTTCTTTCTGTTTCTCAGAATTGATGTTTTATTATGTTTACTGTTTTTTAAATTTATTTTAATAATGTTTCACTAATACAGTAAGGCCACCTGGGGTTTCACAAGGGAAAAAGGTAGCTAACTAAAGTTTTAAATAAATAAATAAAAATATTGCCCCCCTCATCAGAATTTCACTCACAAAGCCAAGATGTGAAAAACCAGCCCTTCGCTCTGTCCCAGCCCTCCTTCAAATACAAGAGGTCCCACTTGGGTCGCTGCAATGGCAGCTGGGCAACTTTGTGCCTTTCAACGCAAATTCCAAGCTCAACCTTGACAAAACAGTTTAACACACACACACACACACACACCCCCCAAGCAAACACACATCCCTCTACCTATTACTATGGTGATTAAAAATCAGTGGTTTATTGTATAGGCTCCCAAAGGTCGCATAGCCTGTCCTGGTTACCAAGCTTTTAGTAGAGTATCAAGGTCCAAGTAGCTGACTGCTTTATGGTGCATAAAAAAAAATCCCTTGACAGGCCACATATTCATGTTTCTCTGTAAACAAACAGCCCCAGGCAGATTATATTGCTCTCAATGGATGGGGAGGGTATCTTGCCTCACAGCGTTAAGGGGCTTATCAAGGCAGCAAAGACCCGCGTAGCTTGGTCCTGCATGTGATTCAGAATGCTATTATGTTTGCTTCCTGCCCCACCAAAGAGATGCTTCCAATCACAGAACGTTCATGAACTTGGTAGGAACTGAAGAGGACAAGGCACAGAATGATGACAAACAGTGCATAATCAGACTCTATGAGAACCACGGCACTTTTCTGCACAATTCCACCAAACACCAGTTTTTAGACCACTTTCCTCCTTCACTACTTTCTTCTGGGTCACCACCAATTCTGGGACACGCTCAAGGATATGCACATGGTTCACGCTGACCACTGGCTTGAACTGGTGGGACTCACCAATGCTACATATGAAGAAGAAGAGTTTGGATTTATATCCCCCCTTTCTCTCCTGCAGGAGACTCAAAGGGGCTTACAATCTCCTTGCCCTTCCCCCCTCACAACAAACACCCTGTGAGGTGGGTGGGGCTGAGAGAGCTCTGAAAAGCTGTGACTAGCCCAAGGTCACCCAGCTGGCGTGTGTGGGAGTGTACAGGCTAATCTGAATTCCCCAGAGAAGCCTCCACAACTCAAGTGGCAGAGCGGGGAATCAAACCCGGTTCCTCCAGATCAGAGTGCACCTGCTCTTAGCCACTGTTCTTAGCCACTATGTCACTGTACTTAGCCACTACGCCTCTGCGCCGTGCCACTGCTCTTGCGCCACTGCTATGAACTAGTTAGCCTACCTGGGATGTGCCCGTGAAGCCCTCCAGCAGCTCCATACATGGAACAATTTGGAAGAGGAGGAAAATGAAAACTGGTGCTACATTTATTCTCAGTCAGAAACACCAGATAAACTTCCAAGAATCCCAGTGGCTCTACTGAACCCATTCTGGAGACCACAGCAAAAGGAGTGGCAGCCAAGTAGCTGCATTTACTTTCTGGGTAAAAAACCCAGGGGCCAGGGATACCTTCACGGCTAACTACCTGGTGGAAGAAGCTCCCTAGAGAAATCGGGGCCCTGCGGGACTTGCATGAGTTCCACGGGGCCTGTAAAACGGAGCTTTTCCACCAGGCATTTCCATTTAGCCAGCTGGCCTCACCAGTGCTATCGCTGGCTTCCCATGGGTGCAATAAAGGGTACTGGGGGGGGGGGGGGGTTTTTAGCTGTGTATGATTTTTTAATGTTTTAAATACTGTACTGTTGGTTATTTTATTATTGTACTTGGATTCTGTGTTGTTGCCGCCCTGAGCCCTGTTGGGGAGGGCAGGATATAAATAAACAAAAGTAAAAATGACGCCTTCACTGCAGCCATTTGCCAATGTGGCTTTGTCTATACTACAGAGCAGGGGTCTTCAAACTATGGCCCCCCAGATGTTCATGAACTACAATTTCCATCAGCCCTGCCACTTGGCCATTCTGGCAGAGGATGGGATTTGTAGTCCATGAACATCTGGAGGGCCATAGTTTGAAGACCCCTGCTACAGAGGCACAGGAACAGAATCAATGCATACAAGAGAAGAGCAGGCAGCTTTTTAAAAGCATTCATAAAGAGGGGAGTGCTTGGAAGTTACTAAACCTGAAAGTCACAGGGGTGCACCTGGAACAAAACATGAGACTGACCAGCAACAACTGTCCTCAGAAGCTTCAGTTCTACTTCCTTCAGTGGGTCTTAACACTCAGGGCTGAAGGCCAGAACTATCAGCAGTGACTCGCTTCACAGAGTCATGGCACCCAGCCCGGTCACTGGCCTGGGTGCTTGTGCCAAGGAAGTGTTGCTTCTCAGAGGCCAGGCAAGGAAGCTGTCCAAAAGCACACTCTTCCCCTATCTTATCCCACAGAACCAGAAATGGCCACCGGAGGCACCTCTTTGCCAGGTGGCCAGGTGACTGCTGCAGGCAAATGCAAGGATGGATAGCCAGACTGCTGATTACCTGCAGCAATGTCGAGGGCCACGGCGTGTGCTTGAGGTGCTTGACTTGGGAGATGTGGCGACCCAGGCTCCGGTGGACGCTGCAGCACTCATCGCAGATCAAGACCCCCCGGTTGATGGATGCCCAGCACGGGTCTGAAAAAGAATGGCAGCAGTTGGTTGTGGTGGGTTACACGCTGTGTCCCAGACTCCCCTCTATGATACACCTCTGAAGATGCCAGCCACAGATGCAGGCGAAACGTTAGGAACAAGATCCACCAGACCACGGCCACACAGCCCGGAAAACCCACCACAACCAGTTGAATCCGGCCGTGAAAGCCTTTGACAACAAAATGGCAGCAGTGTTCAGCACGTGGAGCAAGCAGAAGTTGCGGGAATCCAGCAGAGCTGCTGACAGAGGTTATTCCTTTCACTTAACCCAGTGTGCTGCTGGGCAAACGGAAGCAACAAACACACTAATTCAGTCATTGCCCAAGTTCGTTTTTTTAACCTAACTTTTAAAATTCAAAAACCAGTTCATGCATCAGTAACCCAGAAAAAAAAAGGCGGATCCATATTGCCTGCAAGGAGGGGCGAGCACTACAGGAACACATGAGGGTCACCCAAAACAGGAAGTGTGAAAAGTATTGAGTCAAACTTCATCTTTAGTCACAGGCTGAGGCCTTGGTGAAATGGGGCAATATAGGAAGTCTGCTGCCACGACACAAGAGCTCTTTCTGGGAAGCTGGAAGGGGCTGTTATTTGCTGTTAAGAACTTCAGATCTTTAAAACAACAGGTGCCTCATCACTTGGAAAGTCTGCAGCCGCTGAGAAAAATGGTCTGCCGGGGTCCTCTAAGGAGTGTCCTTGCGTAGCCAGAAAACTCATCCGTTGCTTGTCTTATAGGGCAGTTTTGCAGCAACAGCCAAAAGTCACCATTCCCATGGAAAGAGAAGAACTAGGAAGAGCCCATCAAAATCAAGGGTGTGGCAGGTCAGGCTTTCTCACGAGCAACTCCTGACTGCAAAAGGCACCACCTGCAACGCTGATCAGTGTATATTCCGCACCGCTGCAATGCGCTGGTTGGTTTTAATGGCATCAGCTTTGCTAAAAAAATCTGGTAACTTCTTAGAGACCAACAAGACGTTGGGAGTATAAGTTTTTGTGGGTCAAAGCTCCCTTAGTCAGCTACCAATGACTCTGCCAAGGGAGATTTGGCTTTCGAAAGATCGGAACCCCAAAATGCTGTTCATCTCTACGGTGCTCCTGGACTTGAATTTAGCTGCTCGACTGCAGACCAGCACAGCTACCCCCCAGAAACGTTAAAAATGGATGTTAAAAATGGCTTTGCTTAAAAAAGAAAGTCTTGCTTGCAAGGCACTTTCAGGAGGTTTCAGGAGAAGGAGCGTGGCGATTTTCTAAATAAATAACAAACACATCCTGGCACATGGGTCAGGTGCAGCCTCCCCCCCCCCCCAGCAATCTGGGTTGGCCTCTGACAGCTCTTGAAAAATCTGCTTCCGAGTTGTAAAGTCACAGGCAAGGGTGTGGATTTGGTGTACAAACGCAGACACCTTTGACATGATCCTGGAGCCCAACTGCTAGAGTGGCTCTGCCAGCCTGACTATGGAGGAAAGCCCTCCCAGTCGCAAGGAGGGACCCTGGGGTGACAGGGCAGCCTGGCCCACACACTCCTCTGGCCATGCATCTGCTGGTTAGCCTTGGCCCATGGAGGGCCCTGTCAAGAGGCCAGTCTCAGGGCCAGACTGGCCAGGGGACAGCAGCCTCCAGACAACCAAGTCTGGTTCTTAAAGCGCACTTAGATCTGGCAGGCAGCTGGGGGGGCGGCAGGGAGGCCTGGTGGGGCAGGAGTAGTTGTGAGGGGGGGAGGGGGATCAGCCAAAGTGGTGCAGTTGGCTTAAGAGCAGGTGGACTCCAATCTGGAGAGCCGTGTTCGATTCTCCACTCCTCCCCATGAGACTCTGATCTGGGGGACCAGATTTGTTCCCCCACTCCTACAAGGTGCCTGCTGTAGGGAGGGGGTTGGGAGCTGCTTGGAGACTTCCTGAGGTTGAGAAAAGCGGGGTCTGAATCCAGACCCCCCCCCTTTCTTTTGCTACTGCTGCCGAAGTCAAAAGGCTGCCCTTCTCGAAGCAGCAGTAGCAGAAGGGGGGGGGGGGTCTGGACTGAGACTCTGCTTTTCTCAATTTCAGCTCTTCTTCCCTTCCAGGCGGAGGGGGGAGGGCTGTCTTGAGCCCCCCCCCCCAAAAAAAAAACTTTAACCCGCGGGAGGGAGATTCCTCCTGTACACCCGAAGGTGAGAAGGAGGGGGACAAGCAGAGGCCTCCCCATGAAAGGGAGGCGCTCTGCACGCGCTCAGAGACAGCGAGAGGCGGGCCTTCCTCCTCCTCTCTCTCCCCTCAAGAAGCTCGTACCCGCAGCGCTGCAGTCCGCGCAGACCTCGCTGCTCCGCAGCCGCTTGGACATGGCCCCCCTGCCGCCGCCGCCGCCGCTGCTAACGGGTCCCTCTCCGCGCCACCAGCCCCGGACCAGCCGCCTTGCGCATGCGTACGCCAGCGGCGCGTGCCCGCCCCAGAAGCGCCATTCGCCAAGTCTCTCGTTACGCCACTAACGGGCGCCTCGTCGCCACTCAGTGAGGGACGGAGGCCCAGAAAGGCCTGGCAAGGGAGGGGCGGCCATATTTGCTGCTGGCAATCTCCCAGAGTTTCTTTGACAAACCATAAACTTAAATAAGCAGAGATTTATTCCCGGGCATTCAGTATTAAAGCGCTCGTTGGGATCATTACATATTATTAGACATATTTTTAAAAAAATCGTTGAGGCGCCTCACTCAGGGCTGCGGGGATTACCCAGAGTCCTCCAGGCCCCGATGAAGCCTCTGTTTCTGTCAGAAGCGACGAGGCGCCCCCGCCTGGCTTGGAGCGGTCCTGAGTCGTTCCCTATGGCGGCCGGGAGGGCCCTGCATCTACTACGCCCCGAGGCTGCCCTTACTCGACATGGCCCCGTGGCGCCAGCCAGCCGCCCGCCCGTGCCCGCACTCAGCATGGCGCCTGCGGCTTCACGGGAGCCCCTCTAGGGGAAGGTGGCGGTTGCTCCGAGCGATTCCCTCCCTCCCTGCGGCCGCGTCAACGCCTGTTGGGCCGGCCGGCCGGCGAGTGAGCCTCCCCGGGGCAGGAGGGGGCGGCCCGGGCTCCCTTCCTGGCCGCCCAAGGCTGCTCGCGGGCTGCAGGGTGGGCAAGGCCGAGCGGGGGGGGGGGCGGGGCCGTGCGGGTGGCGATGGAGGGCGGAGGAGGGGGCGCCGAGGGGCCGGGGGCGCCCAGCCTGGACGGCAGCCCCCCCGGCCCAGCTGCGCCCCCCGCAGGCGAGAGGGAGGGGCCCGGCGGGATCTCCTCGGGCGAGCCTGGCGGCGGCGGCAACAGCAGCATCAGCGGGGGGTTCCCGTTGCACGCCCTGGTCTGGCACAACGACCACAGGCAGCTGGCAAAGGTGCTGCAGAAGCAGGTAAGGGTGTGGGGGGGGGGAGAGGGGCACCCCAGGGGGCCTCAGTGGGGTTTGGGCTGCCTCCTGGCACATGTGCATCCTGCCTTAACCTGCTTTCTCCCTACAACAGCCCTGAGAGGTAGGCTAAGTCGAGACAGGGTGGCCTGCTCAAGGTTCCCAGGCAGCATCGTGGCTGAGCAGGGTCGTGAACCGCAGGCTCTCTCGGGGTCCGTCCAGATGAGCCCTGCCTCCGCCGTGCTGTGGCCAAGGAGCAAAAGGGGGACAGGTCTGGCGGCTCCGCTTTGCTCCTTGGCTTACTTCCCCGAGTGGTGCCTGGGACCCCTGGGGCTGAGGCCTGGAGTGGGGAGCAATCCCGAGGGACAAGGGCTGCGCCACTGGGGGTGGCTGATGTGGGCAGGAGCCCTGTGCATCGTAGCAACCTTTGGGCTGGTAACCTCTTCGCTTTGAGAAGGAGACTCGGTGCTTCCTGTCCAGGCTCAGTTATGTATCAAGGGGCCAGTTCAGAATCAGCATTTTAAAAAAAGAAACGAGAGAGAGAGAAATAGAAAGAGAGATTTGATACTCTGGCTGTTATTATTGAGTGCCCGTGAATAAAGGGCAAATGGATCCGAGTCTGCATGTAAAGTTCAAAGTAAGGGTGGAGAATCCAAGAATATTTTTTCCAGCTCAACCGGACCCTGAAGCTGCAGGGAAAGGGAAGAGATTCCTCAGGTGTCCCTTCGTGAACTCCAAGCAGCGTATGTCAACACAAAATGCTGTGGTGGCAATCCAGCGCAAAGCACCAGGTTGGGTGTGATGTGGGTCTACCCAGTGATCAGGAAAGGACAGCTCCTGTTAGTTCCCATTCTGAGAACTGTGGCTCCAAGTAACTGTTTTCCCAACTGTCTTGTCAGGTGCCTTGAGGTTCCTTGGAGGTTTTTTATGATCCCCCCCCCTCCAGATTTTCCTGCAGAACCCCTTTCCAAGCACTTGCAAGCCTGCCGGTGCTGCTGGGGCCCATGTGGTTTGTTCACATGGACCATGGTGTGACCCAGCAGAGTCATCTAACGCCTGACATATCTTGCATGCATAAGATGGAGCATAACCCAGACTCTTCTGCGTGTGCTGAGTTTCCATGACCAGTGTTACTGATCTAGACTAATGCAGAAATATTGGGAGATCTTTGAAAGCGACCGTTGCCACCTAAGCCTTCTCCTAGTATTTGGGCAGCTGAGCAAAGAGTGTTGTCTTGTCCGTTTGCGTTTTTGCCCTACCATTCCCCAAAGGTGTTCAGAGCAGGGTAGGTGACACCGGGTCTGAATCCAGGACTTTAATCCATTTCAAGGCTAGTCGCAACTGCGCCATGCCTGCTTTCCCTGTATCACTCTCTCTCCTAACACTCCAGCTTTTCTCAAAAGCGTCAGTGTCTTCTGCCTGATTTTGAAGACTTATTCTAACAATACAGTGGAAAGGTAATTTGAGAACAGCACCAGGGACGTCAAGCAAATATTTTAGCCACTTGAAAGGAGGCCAAGAAGACAGGCAGGTGTGATGGATGGGTTTGCCTTTGACATCTAAAAGCAACCAGTCAGCCGGGGCAGAATCCTGGCATTTCAAGAGACCTCTGCCCAAAATCATGCCACTTTAGATTCTTGTCAGGGCAGATAACCCATCCCTTACCCCCCACCCCCCCACCCCGGTCATGGCCACCTTTCCTTCTGTCTGCTCAGCCTGCCCCCCCTCTCTCTTCCCCAAGCAAAACCAGACACTGCCAAATTGTGAGAAGTGATTTCTGTTTGGAGAAGTTGGCCAATATGTTCACTTCCTTCCCTTGGCAGAGCACAGAGAATGATTTTTCAGCAACGTCCGGCAAGCTCTGAAGGCAGGCCGGGGCTGTAAGAGACTTCACTTCGTGGCCGGCTGGAATTCCACTCCTGCTGAGAACAAATTTGCCAGCTCATTCTGCCTGGTAGCTTTGAGGAGGTGGTTTTAAACAAACGTGTAATATCTGGGAGACTGTGGTTCTTCCTGGTTTTATATGGCGTAAGCCAAAAAGCACAGCTCCCTGCCCCAAGGAGTTTACACTTTCCAAGCGGGAGGCCATCTGGCACAATGAGTCAGGTTCTGGCAGGCAGCTTCAACCCAAACATTAACAGAGCTATTAAATGGGGCCTTTGTAACTGCTGCTCATTAAAAGTTATTGAACATTCCACTTCTAGGCATGTTTACTTAGAAGACGGCCTCGCCAAATCCCGGATGGTAGCCTGCCAGTCCTGATAAAATAATTTTTAGTAGATCTGGTGTTGTGGGTTTTCAGGCTGTGTGGCCATGATCTGGTAGTTTTTGCTCCTAACATTTCCTCTAATATGGCAAGAAGAGAAACACATCTTATCATGATATGCCTGTGAAGACGTCAGTTTTAGATGCAGGTGAAACATTAGGAGCAGAAACTACCAGACCATGGCCACACAGCCTGGAAAACCCACAACACTCAGTTGATTCCAGGTGTTGAAGCCTTTGACAATACATTTTGGTAGATGGATTTTTCAAATAATGTTAACTATATCTTCATGTTACCAAACCTCAGTAATGGACTTCTGGTATCTCAACAAGAACTTCAGTATGTTATGGCTGCATTTGAGTTCAACCGATCAACACATTTTCATTTGATTAATTGTCTGCCTCTAGTTGATGAATTTGTTAATACAGTTATGACCGCAGAACAATTCCTTCTACTTCCTCCGACCCTTAACAAGTGCGCTGCAGCAGCGAACCTGTGACTGACCTGACTTTCTTGGCACTCTGTGGATTCTTGCTGTCTTTCTTTAGTGATAGAAGCTCTTCTGTTTCAGATTTCTAAGGCTAGTAGTGAAGGACCTGCCGAAGGTGGGCGTGTGTTGCTGTTTGCATGCCTGCGGCTCTTGCTGCCTTGTGTGTCTTGCATTTCGTAGTCTGTCAAGAGCTCATTGTCCTCTGTGTGTGTGTGTTTATGTGTGTGTGTCACCCACACGAGGGTGCAGTTCCAGAGGCCATCTGTTTCCATAACGTCACCAGACTTTTTACAAAGTTTCCTTTGTAAAGGTTGTCACCCACTCTGTGTGTGCTCCGGCACTCGTTTCATAGCTTCTGGCCCTATGCAGGGTGACAGCAATTCCTGGCACAGAAAGGCAGAGGCTGGAACTCCAGTTCTGGCTTTTAACAAAATTGGTGACGTGTGGTTACTTTGCCCCTGCAGGAAACGAGAGAACCCCGTGAAGTCCTCCTTTGGGGAGCGTTGCCTCTGGAGGAGCAGGAGTCCTCAGCAAGAGTCCCCAGCCTGCAGGAAGAGGCTTTGCCGTGCTTGGGTACCCCATGGGAGAAGACCCTGTAGGGAAGATGGGGCTGGGAGAAAGAAAGTGGGGTAGTGGCCATGTTCCCAGGAAGCCTGGTTCTTTGGGGTCTGCTTGCTTAATCCCAAGCTCTTCCCCTTTAGGCACAGACGACAGCTAGGAAACTGAATGTAGGAGCTGTGGAAGAGCTTGCTTACACTTTCCTCCTGGTTTCTCTGATTTGAATATGACAGCAAACCAGAATATGGCAGGCGAGTCTTCTTCCCGCATGCACTTTCAGATATGGCAGTCAGTCCCTGGCTGGCCTCTTTAGTTAAGAGGATCTGAGGGTGGCTGGAAGGGCCTGCAGCTGAGATCCACTCAGAGTAGCCAGCACTGGGCGAGATGGTCCAGCTGAGATCCACTCAGAGTAGCCAGCACTAGGCGAGATGGTCCAGCTGAGATCCACTCAGAGTAGCCAGCACTAGGCGAGATGGTCCAGCTGAGATCCACTCAGAGTAGCCAGCACTGGGCAAGATGGTCCAATGGTCTGTCATGACAGAAGCCAGCCCCACATACCCAGTTCTATTTAATAGTGAAAAATGGCTGCTGGGTGTTCAGAAGAAAACTGGTTTGGAAAGCTATCTTTTCCCAAACCTCCTTGTGTAGGATTTAAAAAAACGAGGTCCATTGGTTGTCTTGGGATTGCTGTCCGGTTTTAAGCTTGCCTGTCTGTGTCCTGAGAAGCCGCCCAACCATAGCCCTGCAGCATCCTGTGCAGAGTCCGTGTCACATTCGGCTGGCCTCCATGAAGCCTCATTGTGATGAACATTTGTGCTTGGCCCCGTGCGTCCTGGCCATCCCAGGAGGAGAAGGTCTGACTCTCGGTTCTTTAGCAGGATGTGGAGCAGCGGGATCCTCGTGGCCGGACCCCGCTGCATCTTGCCGTTTCTCTGGGATACATCGAGTCCGCCAAAGTCCTGCTGGGGCACAAGGCGGATGTCACCAAAGAGAACTCTTCTGGATGGACGGGTAAGCGATTGCTTCTTTGCCTGAAACAAGCAACAAACTTGAGAGTCAGGAAGAACCATTAAAGTCAACTCCCCTTCTAAACATACATTATTAAAACAAAATTTTTAAAAGTAAAAAAAAGAGTTAAAACACATTAAATGCAGTTAAAACACATGCCAAATATAAAAGTACTGGTTAGGAAGGATGGACCACTGAGGGAATGCCAAACAGAGCAAAAAAGTTTTCACCCACTGGTGGAAGTAAGCGACAGAAAGGGAAAGAAAAATCTCTTTGGAGAGTGAGTTCCATAATTTTGGTGCCATGACAGAGAAGGCCCTTTCCTGGGTTGTAACCTCCAGTCAGGGGGACAGTATCTATGTGATTGAGATGCATTCCTAATTCAGTGTAACTGCTTAAAACAACAAATCAATGCTGCTAAAAGATGTATGTAACTACTGCCATCTGGGGCATTCTTTCCTTGATCTTTACTTTATGGCTTTACACACTTTGTAGATAGTTAGGCTTCCCCTGACACCTTGGTCCCATGAGAAAAAGAGTTACATCCGTTATCTCATGGGGCAGGAAGTCAGGTGGCTCTCTTCTGCTATCTGCCGCCAACCTTGGGGTGCCTCAGTTCCAAGCGCTTCATTTTGTTAGGACTGGCTTTGCCAAGCTTTGGTGCTTGGATGCCTCATCAATAAACACTGCAGATCAATGCTTCAGAGTCCGTTTATTGGCTTAAGGTTCTGAGACCTGATACCCACCTAACTTCAGAAGGCAACCAAAAAAAGGGCCTCTAAAGATGACTGTAATGATTGGGTGGGCTCATAAGGGATTGGTGGTCCTTCAGGCATGTTTGTCCCAAATTGTACAGGGCTTTGAAGACCAGCACCTTGAATTGTGCCCAGGAACAAATTGGCAACCAGTGTAGATGGCCCAGGACTGAAGTGTTAGGATCCCTACGATCCACAAGACAAATACTGCCACTTACCTTTAGTCACGCTATGCAGTTCCTTGCGCTGTGGTGGCCACCAAGTTTCTAAAAATCCCCCCCCCCCCCCACCCCCCCCACCCCCGGGCTTCACCTGTATTTCAAAAGTACTTGGCAGGCTCCGGGAAAAGTTCTGGCAGGCAGATCTTTGATTTGCAGTCATCTCCTGATCATTTATCTCAGTTTGTCTATCCTGCAGTCTTGCATGAGGCGGTGAGCACTGGGGATCCCGAGATGGTTCATATGATCCTGCAACATCGGGATTATCATCAGACCTCCACCACCCTTGGCGGGGTTCCAGAACTACTCCAAAAAATTAATGAGGTAAAGAGTTGGGGGGGCATGAAAGATGCACCTGTCTGTGATTGCTTTAAAGCCAAACTCTTACGAAAAACAATCTCCTCTTTTAGTTTTGTTTCCCCCCAAAGAACACCAGAATAGTCTCTGCTGATCATCCAGCCTGACATGTTGCCACACAGTGATGCACCTCTGGACACTGTCGCTCGACTCCTGAAGACGGAGTCCTGAGTAGACGGGTCTCCCACTTTCCACTTGTATTGACTTCCTGCTCAGCCAGTCATGTGGCAGAGCTGCCCCTCCCATTTTATAAAAAAGGTTGTTCACAAGATGCAGAATGTGACATGAAAGAGCTTTATAAGCTGCATTTGTATTCTGTCGGGCGGGACACGAAGGCAGTCCTGTGTGAAAACAAAGGGGGTTTTTTTAGTGCGCTTTCTTCCTCTGCTTCCTCCAAGGAGCTGATGGATTTCTTGTCCTCTTTATTCTTACAACAAGAGTAAAGATTAGGTAGATTAGGCAGTGAGACAGTGGGCAGCCCTAAGTCTCCTGGCCAGTGGGGCTTTTACCCAGGATTCTCCTGACCCTAGTCCAGCCCTCGCATGGCGTATTTGCAGTGGCAGCCTTAGCTTGGAGAGAGGGCAGGTGCCTGGCCTTCAGCGGGTTCCTGGCACCTGTTGCTGAAGAGGGCTGCTGGAGGCAAGGCCTAGGCCAGGGGTGGTGAACCTTTGGCACTCCAGATGTTATGGACTACAATTTCCATCAGCCCCTGCCAGCATGGCCATGCTGGCAGGGGCTGATGGGAATTGTAGTCCATAACATCTGGAGTGCCAAAGGTTCGCCACCACTGGCCTAGGAGGATCTCTACCCAAGCTCCCAGCAGAGCTTCAGTCAGAGTGGACAAGATGAGGCCAGATGGACTGTCAGGCTCATGCGCTGAGGGGAAAAGAACGACGAAACCATTCTCCTGCAGTTCCAGCCTGCAGGCTTCAGAAACGGCAACCTTGAACTCCCCCTTCCCTGGTCCCCCCGAGCCACACCCTCCTTGCCTGCAAAAGGCAGATAAAAACAGAGCAATGCTTCCTTAAGACTGTGGGACCTTTGCCTTATTTTAAGAGAGGGTTGTGTGTTTTTTTACATGAAGGCTGTTTCCTTGGCTTTATTCTTTCTGAGAAACCCTTCACGAGCCTCCCTGCGAAACTGCTGGGTTCCTAAGATCCAGACTCAGCATTCAAAGACACTGCAAAGTCTGTTTGTCCCCAGCACCTCGTAGTCCCTTCCTCTCGTTTGGCAGCCGTGGCTAGCAGCTCGTGATGGGTCCATCCTCTTTTCAGGCCACTCCTAGCAGGCCTTGGGCAGTTCCACAGTGCATTGGAAACCATGACTAGTGTATATTGTTGACTTCCAAAGGCCCTGTCTTGAGCTGGACTCAGCTTTGCTTCTCTTTTTATTTTTCTGCGCCAGACTCCAGATTTTTACGTGGAAATGAAGTGGGAATTCACCAGTTGGGGTAAGTCTGAATCAAGCTGCCCGCCACAACCTTCGAGGCAGTTTATGCCCATGTGGGTTTGGCTGATTCTTCCCTGGGTGCTTGCTGGCGCAAGGAACTGGCTCGCGTGCCAGTGAGAACTGCCCGCTCTAGGCCCTGCCTGCCTGCCTGCCGTTCAGTTTCTCTTTGTCAGAACAATGAAGGGCCTTGTGTTGCAAAAGCTCCAACCTTTGAAAGGGCTGAAGGCATTTTCAGTTGTGTGACTCGATATGGATTTACTAACTTTGGATTTCCTTGTGGGGTTTAATTCTTGTCCCCAGGAAGGATATGCTGACAGATTTGAGGGGCTGGAGCCCCTCCCTTCCCTCTGAGGACAGGCCCCAGCTGCCTGGTTGCTGGTTTTCAAAGGCAGCTGGGTGCAAGGCAAGGGTTGGGGGGGGGGGGGTTTCCATAAAACCGCCTTTGGGGGGCAGAAAGTGGACAGTGTGAGGCTGATGGAAAAGAGAAGACTCAGGCAGGACAGATTATAGCAGTGATGGCGAACCTTTTCGAGACCAAGTGCCCAAATTGCAACCCAAAACCCACTTATTTATCGCAAAGTGCCAAGACGGCAATTTAACCTGAATACTGAGGTTTTGGTTTAGAAAAAATGGTTGGCTCTGAGGCGTGCGTTACTCAGGAGTAAGCTTGGTAGTAGTCGGTGGCTTTGCTTTGAAGCAACCGTGCAACTCTTCCAACGGATGAATCACGACCCTAGGAGGGTTTACTCAGAAGCAAGCCCCATTGCCACCAACCCAGCTTACTCCCAGGTAAAGGATCGTGCTTTAGTTCTTCACATGAAAATCAGTGCGGTTTAACAGCGCTTAACAGGGTTACCTACACTGCTTCTCCAAAACTAGGTCTTAGGTTTAATGCTAATAATCGAGCCCAGCGGCCCAGGCCAGCCTAGATGTGTGGGGGGGGGGGGCACTCTGCGCGTGCCCACAGAGAGGGCTCTGAGTGCCACCTCTGGCACCCGTGCCATAGGTTCGCCATCACTGGATTATAGGAAGATCTGTGTTCTGCGAGAACAGTGTGGGCTAGTGGTTGGAGTGCGAGGGCCCGTGGCTTAGTGGTACAACCTCTGCTTGGCACGCAGGAGGTCCCTGGTTCAGTTCCTGGCATCTGCAGTTTTTAAAACAGGATCTGATGGGAAAGCCCCTTCTCAGCCTGAGACCCTGGAGAGCCACTGCCGGGGGGAGTGGGCCAGGCCACAGGCCTCTGTGTTTGTTGGGAGAGGACCCAGGAGACCCTGGCCGAAATCCTCACTGGCCATGAAATGTGCTGTGTGACCTCAGGCCAAACGTTCGGTCTCAGCCTAGCCTACCTTGCAGAGCTGTTGTGAGGTAAACTGGAGGAGGGAAGGCCCATTTAGATTCCCCTGAGCTCATTTGAGAAAGGGTGGGTGGAAAACACAGAAAATATGTACATTCATCACACAATTAACTGATGGAATCTGCTACCAGAAAATGTTGAGCAGATGGCTTTTAAAGGGGGACTGGACAAATTCATAGTGGAGTGGGGTGTCTGTTTATGATGGATCCTCCATCCTTTCAAGAAGTCTACCGCTGACAGCAGGGGATGGTGTAGTCTTGATGCTCAGCTTGCAGGCTCCCTTCTGGTTCCTCTGGCAGGCCATTTCAAGAAATGGGCTCTTGGGCTAGGTGGAT
This sequence comes from Sphaerodactylus townsendi, assembly GCF_021028975.2. Taxonomy (NCBI): domain Eukaryota; kingdom Metazoa; phylum Chordata; class Lepidosauria; order Squamata; family Sphaerodactylidae; genus Sphaerodactylus; species Sphaerodactylus townsendi. The sequence goes on from NC_059437.1 coordinate 57,035,269, forward strand.
CTGCCCTCTCTCTCTCTCTCTCTCTCTCTCTCTCTCTCTCTCTCTCTCTCTCACACACACACACACACACACACACACACACACCTTCTTTTAAGAGGGACATCACGTCCTTTATGTGTTCTCTGTGTGCCTCCTGACAGTTCCGCTGGTTTCCCGCGTCTGCCCCAGCGACGTCTGCCGTATCTGGAAGAGTGGAGCAAAGTTGCGCGTTGATATCACCTTGCTTGGGTTTGAAAACATGAGCTGGGAGCGAGGAAGGCGAAGCCTGATCTTCCGGGGGGAAGGTGGGTACAGCCTAGGATCTGAGAATCCGGGAGGAGGGGGTGGGGGAGGGCTGCTCTGGCTGTTGGAGTTTGGCATTCCGTGGCCTGTTTGGTGCAGAGGGCAGCATTGCTGGGAGAGAGAGCCATGGGAGGCCCAGGTGCGAATCCTTACCCTGCCATGGGACATTTGCTGGTGACGTTGGGCCAGAAACACATCCCTGCCCTGCCCTGACCTCACAAGGTTGTTCCATGGGTGAAATGGAGGAGAGGAGGAGGAGGGAGGCCGCTTTGCGTTCCCTCAGGGGAGAAAGGCAGTGTACAAATAAACTAAATAGTTAAAGAAATGAAATGTGGCCGTTTTAAGGCCCTTGTTCAGTTTGGCCTCTGGCCCCTGTTTTGCTCCCGGAATCCCATACCAGCATCTTCAAGGGCAATCTTCCGGATCCTGGCAACAAGACTTTTGTGGCCTTTGCCTCCCCCCCCACCCCCGCCCTCCTCCCCCCAGATACTGGAAACTGGGCAGAGCTGATTGAAGTGTCCTTGACCAAGGAAGGCTGGTGGCGTGAGTAACTTTGGTCACCCAACAGATTACAAGCTTTGACCTTGGACTCCATGGTCCCCAAGAGCAAGGAGGTGGAGCGGCGTCTGACCTCCCCCATCATCAGCACCTCGCTGGACACCAGGAACATTGCCTTCGAACGGTACGCGGGGGCCAAGGGTGCTGGCAGCTGAGTAGGGATACAACACAAGGGGTGGCAGGGAGGGGGTCAGGGAAGGGGTCGACCCCCATGACACAGGACCACAAAGAGCAGTTGCTGCTCCTTCTGCTGTAAGTGCCCTTCTTGACCGTCAGATGGCTTTCTGAATGCAGATGTTTTCATAGTCTGCTTTCCCCCATAGAAACACTTCTGGCTTCTGGGTCTGGAGAACAGAGAAGTCTGAAGTGGTCAACACTTACGACGCCAAGGTAGGAAGCGGTTCTGTGTTCCTCAGATCAAGCCCCCCCTCTCCTGATTGCTGCGTGGCATTTATCATCTACGGTCCAGCGCAGAAAACTTCCTGCAGGCTCTCCTCTGTTTCCAGTAGGCCTAAAGAGGGGGAAATAGCTTACGCATGCAAGGCTGTGGAGAATCCTCACTCGCTGGTCCCTGCCGGGGGAGGTGATTGAGGCCCGTAGGCTAGTGAACAGGTTGGCCCCCGTTCAAAATACCAAAATGGCCAGTAGTGACTAATATGTAGTGTGTGGATTGTTTGGCAAGCCTCAGGAAATGGCACAGTGGCTGTGGCTCAGTGGTAGAGCATCCACGTGGCACGCAGAAGGTCCCTGCTTAAAGCTTCATGCCTGTTCAATGAGCCTCTGGAGCTCTCTTTGCCAGAATGTTTTGATGGCAGCTAGTTTCAGTGGTCCTCAAAAGGGACTGCAGTCGTTCGGCAGGGATCGGCCTTTTGAGTGCTACTAGTCATGGCTGGAGTGAGAGGCGGGATGCCTGGTGTGAGGGGCAAACAGATGGCAGCTTCTGCCCAGGGAGTCCTGCTGGCCACTGTCAGCTGAGCTAGAGAGACCTTTGGGTCTTCTCTTGTTCTACAGCAGGGGTCTTCAAACTATGGCCCTCCAGATGTTCACGGACTACAATTCCCATCAGCCCTGTCATTGGGCCATGCTGGCAGGGGCTGATGGGAATTGTAGTCCGTGAACTTCTGGAGGGCCGTAGTTTGAAGACCCCTGCTCTACAGAATCCACAGGCCCACGGAGAACAAGCTGACTTCTCAGCTGAAGGATTCCCGACAGTTCTGCAGCGAGACAGGCATTGAATTGCTCCCACTTGCCGGCAGGTGGCACTTGGCATCTTCCGAAGGTGCCGCCTGCTCCTTGAGCCTCAGCCCGTTGGCAGCTGGCAGAGGGGAGGAGCTGCCAGTGGGCCTGCGGGGGCTTCTGTGGAGGCCCCCGTTTGGCTGAAGCCTTCCACGGCAGCTCCTTCTCCCATTTCCCCCAAGGTCTACACAGCAAACAATGTGAACGTAGTAACCAAGATCCGAACAGAGCACTTGACCGAGGAGGAGAAGAGAAGATACAAAGGTAATTCCCCACTGCTGCTGCTGAAAATGCTGGGGTCTGGGAACTGGGGTTGGACTTCCTGTCATGTGCCAACCCAGGGACAAAACACATTCACTTCCTGCTTGGTATATTTTCTGGGAACTGAGACTTGATTCTCTGGCTGCAATGCATGCATGGAGCAAAGGGGGGTGGGGGTGGCAGCTGGCTGCTTTTGGGCCCTGCCCTGTCCCAGTTTGCCCCTGCCACTCAGCATTTATTTTGAAGGAGCCTGGAAGGGAGATGAAGCATTGTGGGAAATTCCCCAGGACAAACAGTCCAAGCGACAGCACTGACAGGGTTGCAGACCTGTTCTTGAGGGGCAGATGTGGCAGCCTGTGCTCTGTGCTCTACCTCCCCGCAGTAGTGGTGCTGTGGAACAGCCCCCGTGGGATAAAACCACTTTCCCCTGGCAGGAGGGTCCTTCACAGCTGTATGGCAGAAAGGGGGAGGAGGGAACCTGGCAATCTCTGCCCTCCCTCTAAATGAGTCGATGCAGAAAATCGACATGGTGGGGAGGTGGACTTCTGCGGGCCCAAAGTGGGTGACATGGATAAGACAGGCTTGGGAGTGGGGTTTCTCTAGCCAGGTTTTGGGGTGGGTCCAGGGGAGGTGGGTGAGTGTGGCAGCTCTGCTAATGGGCTCTTTTCCTCCAGCCGACAGAAATCTCTTTGAGTCCTTTTTGGGCACCATTGAACACGAGTACGGCGCGCAGCAGGTGAGTAAAACTGCCTTGGCCCAGATGTGTTGCGCATCGGAAATGAGGCTCACTGATGCCTTTGGGGGCACCAGGGTCTTCAGAATAGCAGGAAGCGGAGGCGGAGAGCTGTGTTGGTACCAAGGAGGAACCGTCAACAATTGTTTTTTTTCCCAAGAGCCTGTAGCATGTTGGAGAACTACAATTTTGGCAGTCTGTAGATGGCTCCCAAAGGCGCCCAGATACATCCGTGGTGGAGAGGTTACAGAAGAGAACCTCCATGTTCAGAGGCAGTCCTACTTAGCTTGACCAAGACTTGGCTTTTCAGAGGGTTGTTGAACTAAGAGTTGCTTCATCTCACACCCCCTGGGTGGTTGTGGGTCTGGAAAGGGGAGAAATCTTTACTTGCTCTACGGTTTTGGCATACCCTGAAAGGAGGCTTCCAGGTGTTCCGCTTGGTCTTGGTGTTTGCAGAAAAAGAAAGAAACCTTGATTTATTCAAAGATGGTCTCTTCTGTTGCAAAGCTGCGTGACATTTCCTATCTGCAGTAACACCACAATTTAGAGGAAAAGACCTCTGTCCAGCCACTGTGGACAGTGGGAACGGCAGGGTATAAATATATTGATTCAGAAATTATAAGTCGAGGCCGCTACAGTTTACTCGCCATCTTCTGCTCCTCCCTTCCCCAGGACCTCACAACAGAATATGCCACAACGAACAACCCGACGGCCATCTCTCCGGAGGAATACTTCAGCCCAGACTTTGACCTGAAGGACAGGGACATCGGGAGGCCCAAAGAAGTGACCCTTCGGACTCAGAAGTAAAGCCACTGCCTTGCCAGGCCCACCTTTGGATGATCTGTCCTCGCAGCTCTTTGCAGACCCCCCCACAGACCCCCACTGGATCCCCCTCTGGAGCCAGCAGCACTTCTGCTGGGAGCCAGAGTCTCTCAGCAGTGGGAGTAGGAGGGAGCAGCAGTGGCGTAGGAGGTTAAGAGCTTGTGTATCTAATCTGGAGGAACCGGGTTTGATTCCCAGCTCTGCCGCCTGAGCTGGGGAATTCAGATTAGCCTGTGCGCTCCCACACACGCCAGCTGGGTGACCTTGGGCTAGTCACAGCTTCTCGGAGCTCTCTCAGCCCCACCCACCTCACAGGGTATTTGTTGTGAGGGGGGGAAGGGCAAGGAGATTGTCAGCCCCTTTGAGTCTCCTGCAGGAGAGAAAGGGGGGATATAAATCCAAAACTCTTCTTCACTCTTCTTCACTGCTGGGGGAAAGGCGGGTGGCTCTTGCCCAGTGAAGTCCGCTGGAGCTCAGCCTCCAGGCCACGGTCTGGGCTGTGGGGAGACTGGCTTCCAAGTCTCGAGTGAGGCTTGATGAACATAAGCCTGAGCCCTGCTCTTCCCGAACCTTGGTAATTTCCCCCTGATTCCAGCGCCTGCCACCGTTGGGTGTGGATGGTGGGGTCCTCAGGGCAGAGTAAGCAAGAGGTCTTCCCTGGGGGACCTGTCCTTGCTGTCCCAAATAGCAGAGAAGCTGGTGAGCCCTTGTCAGGGCTGCAGGCAGGGGGTTCATGTGATGGGAGACTCCAACCCCCTGCATGTAGAAAACAAGCAAGGAGGAGGCTGTGACAGAACTTTCTTTCCGACCTCTCGTTTTCTGTCTTGCAGGAATGGCTCCAATTGATGCCTTCCGCTCCCTGCCCAGTCGGAAGTTGCAGAGTTCAGGCGCCAGCTGGAGCCCAACAAGACTTTGGGGGGTGTGAGTTTTCAAAAGTCAGAACTTCCGTCATCTGGTGAAAGATATCTGACATGGGGAGCTTGGACTCTCGAAATCCCCCCAAATCTTGCTGGCTTCTAAGGCGCCGCTGGGCTTTGCTGCAGCTCTTATCCTGCCGACCGACACAGGCGGCCCCTGATCTGCTCTGCTGCTTTTCAGTTCTAGACCTGGAGATGCTTTCAGGCTCGGGGGGCTTGCAGAGGGGCGCCCCTTTGTCGTGCCCGCCTCCCCATCCTCCGCTGAACCCCCTCCTGGCCTCTTTCAGGTTCAAAGCTACCTTGTGGATGTCGGAAGCGTTCCCGCTCTCGCTTGTGGAACACGTGACTCCCATCATTGACCTGATGGCCAGGACCAGCGCCCACTTCGCTCGGCTCAAGGACTTCATCACCTTAGAATTCCCGCCTGGATTTCCAGTCAAAATAGGTACTGACTCTCTTCAGTTGCTTTGTGGGTTCCCCCCCGACTCCTGAGTGCGGCATCATGTGCTCCTGGGTAGTGCTTGGTTCGAGCCCTCTTCCACATAGAGGAAGCTGAATGGGGTGAGGTCTCTGCTTAGTTAACCAGGAAAAGACTGTTCCCTGCTTGGAACTCTGGAGAGCCACTGGCCGTCAGAGGAGCCAGTGCTGGGCTGGGATCACAGCCCTGCTTGTCATTTCACCTCCTCTACCCCCCCACCAGAAATCCCCTTGTTCCACATACTGAATGCTCGCATTACCTTTGGGAACGTGAACAGCTGCAGCACCATGGAAGAGGCATCGCCCGAGACCCTGGAAGGGGCCCAGTGGCAGCCAGGTAAGAAAGCCAGGCGGTTGGTGGAGCACCCCTGTGGGTTTGCCTTCCCCTTGGCGCTTGAAAATCGCTGCCTTTGTTTTTGAACGGGACCCCTGCAAGAGTCCAGGTTCTCTGCTTGGGGCTCCCTCCAACCTGGATTGTGTAAGTTGAACTTGGGCCGGAGGAACTTCATGTATCATAGCAGAGCAGGCAAATTTTCTGTGGTTCTGTGCTTTAGGATGCAGCTGTGGATGGCCTTTTCTCTCACTCCCCTCCCCCCTTGACCAGCCTGCCATCATTTCTGCCTTTGCCCTAAGATGTACTCAGGTTTCTCTGCTGGGTTTGTGTGGAGTGTCTCCCTCATTTTGTTTTACTGGAAACAGAGAGGAAGTTAAGGGGCTGGGGGAGCAGGGCTTGAGGGGATGCTCGGGGGTGGGGGTGTTTCAGGCAGGCATCTTCTGTGGGCCTGTGAAGGCGTCACCCCAAGGGGAAAAGGAGGGATGCAGAAGTCGGTTTCCAAGGGATGCAGAGTCTGTCCAGGAGACTGGCAGCTCTCCTCTTTGCTGTGTGGGGGGGAAAGAGGTGGGGCCTCTGAGGTGCAAAGGGAAATGTGGGCCACCCCTCCGAAAATCACACATGCCGCCCAAACCCTGTCTGCTCGCCATCCCTCTCTTCCATGTGCTGCTCCAGCCTCTGCCTTTGCAGTGGACCAGTCCGTCTTTGAGATCCCGAAATCCTACCGCGTTCAGGATGACTTCAGGAATGCGCGTGTTCAGGACGAAGACAACGAGATCATGCAGTTCGCCATTCAGCAGAGCCTGATGGAGTCCAGCCAGAACACAGTGAGTCTGCGGCGCAACCGGGAATGCTTCACCTACGCGTGGAGGGAGCGGGTGTGCTGCTTTTCTCCCTCCCCATGTCCATTTCCACGTGAATTACTTGCCCCGGACCCAGGAAGCCGAGTTTTTTCCTGACCTCCCGCAGCATTGTGGCACATTCCTGCACCTTCTGGGGTTTCCCAAACCTGCTGTGCTCTGAAATTTTGGGAAAGATCACAGCAAAGCCTGCAGAGCTGCCTTGTAGGCGAGAAAGTTTGCATTTTTCCAGTTCCTTCTACATGGCAGCCATTTCCCCTTTTCAGCCAAGGCGGAGGTTTTATTTTAAATCAGCAACTGAGTATCATTATAGCAGTATAACATTATAATGAGCTGTGTACCGGGTTCTCTGAATTTCCAGACTTTTCATTTAAAAAGTCTCTTGCCATTTTCATTACAGAGATATGCCTTTCCCCTTACATCTCCATAATGAAAAAGGATAAACGTTTATAAGTGAAAGCTGGCATTTAGAGAAATAGTTACATAAATTATTATTACAATATTCAAGTACTTCGTTGTTGTTTTTAATGAAGAAAATGACCGGTGGCATGGGGGGAAGGGGAGAATATCATTGCCATAGGACCAAGACAAGGATTCTGTGTGGAAACCTTCCTTGTGGAAGTCTTGTGTGCTGTGGAAGCCGTTGTGCTGCGTTAGTAGCCTCTGCAGCAAGAAGGAAATGGTGCATACCTGTGAAAAACACCTTAGTCAAAGTTTTTTTTGGGGGGGGTTGTCTGAAAGAGCCCCTCAAAGAGCTTTGCTGAGAGTTGGGGGAGCCTGGCTACTTCCACCATCAAAATAGCGAGCCAGCCCCACAATCTACTTGGAAGCCTCCGGAATGAGGCTCTGCACATGCCCCAAAGCTGAAATTACTCATTCTTCTGCAGCGCCTGCATGTGAATTTGCTGCTCTGTCCGTGTCTCCGATGCTGCCCTTTCTACCTGCATTCTGGGAGTGCCAGGCCAGCCTCCCCTCCCCTCCCCTCCCCATCTGGCCTCTGTCGCATGCAAATCACAGGCAACCTGTAGTGTGTGTTCAAAACTCCAGGGCTGTTTTGGTCTCTTTTCCAGGAGGCCTTGAGTGCCACCTCCAACGGGGCAGTTTCCTACTCTGAGGACCTCAACCTTCAGTACCAAAGGTAAAAGGCCTCCTGTGTGCCTTAACATGAAGAGCTCCTCCACCGCCACTGGCCGGGTCTCAGAGCCCTGCAAAGTTTAGGGTACCCGGTGGCGGTTGCTGGCCACTTGCAGCCTTGGTGACCTTGTGGAAGTTATCCCCCTCTCCCCATGGTGCCCTTTGGTCCTGGGCATCTCTAGAGGCTCTTGGGAGGGGTGACTGGGAAGGCCCTTTCCCTGCACCTGGGAGCATTGCTGTCTGTGGTCAGAGCAGCCTGGGATGGCTCCTGGGGTACCAAGCAAACTGCCTCTGGACAATGCTTGGCGTCCTTGAGCTGGGGTTCCATAGGGAGGCTGCTCTTTCCTGCAATCCCAGCTGGCCAGAAATTTGTACCACTTAGCATATTGGGTGTGCAGCAACCACCGCTTCTGTCTGCATAGCTCAGATGTTGCTGAGTGCACTACAGGGACCTGTTTGTGTTCTCCAGCAGGTAGTGGTGGGTAATTCGAGGGTCCTTTGGTCTGTTCCGGTCTTTTTATCCAGTGGAAACGGGCTGTGTTGGAAGCCAGAGGGCGAGAGGGGCCGTGGCCAGGGATCCCCCTTCTCAACCTCCAGGCAATGCAAATGTGATCCACCCTAATCACTTACAGGGTGCAGATTGGATGAGGCACCTGTGCGGAAGGGGGCGATGCGTGGCTTTTAGTGTGGCCAGGCTGCTTGTGAAGATGGCAAGCTGCTGCGTCCATCTCTTGAGCTCAGCCTGTCTTCTCTGACTGACAGCTGCTCAGGGAGATCCTCTTTCTCCCGGCCTGCTAGCGGAGGTCCTTGTGTTAGGGAGGCTGTGGGTTGAGCTGCAGAGTTGGCGCCTCTGGCCCAGCAGCCTCTGAGAAGGCCAGCTTGGAAATGCCGGGCTCTTCTCCCCCTGCAGAGCGGGTCCAGCGGGGCTCTCTGTCTTTTGACAGCTGCTCGACGGTGTTCCTCTGTTTTGCTCAGGGCCTTGCAGGAGAGCCTCCTCGTGGACGCCAGCCCCGCTGCCCCGGCGGCCCCGCTGAGAGACTCCTCCAGCTTTGACCGGGACTTGCAGCTGGCCATGGAGCTTTCTGTCCGTGAGCAGCAGGAGCTGAAGCGGCGGCAGGAGGAAGAGGAAGCCGAGCTGCAGCAAGCCCTCCAGCTCTCCCTCCTGGAGAATTAGGCACTGGGGGCAGCTGCAGCGTGCACCAGAAAGCGACGGGGAAGCCGCTCGTGGCAGCAGCTCTGAGAACTGCAGTGACTCAGCAGCCCAGAGCCCTGGAGTGGCCGTCTGTGGTTCAGGGGAGCTGCCAGAACCATCCCTTGGCGCACCGTGCACCACCCCCCGTTCTCTTTCCTTGCACTGCCTTCACATCCATTGCCCAGTTGCCTTCCTGGAAAGACGGGTGGGACCTTTGCCGGGCGTGATTCCCCTGGAGAGCTTGACTAAGGGGGGGGCGGGGGAGAGGATTGCCTCACCCTGTGCCAAAGAGAGGGGCAGCGCCCCAGGTTTTGTTGAGTTTTGAAGGCTCCCGTAAAGCGTGGCGCTTCTTTGTTGGGGCTGTGGGAGAGCAATTTCTCTGACTCCCCGCTTCTTCCTCCCTGCTCCGCCTCCCTCGTGTAGCCATTCCAGACTCCATTCCCTTGCCTCCTCTCTCCCTGCAAGAACCTCTGGCTCTAACTGGTGCTTTGTACAGCTTCCTCTCGGGTTGTTTTTAAAGCCACTTACAGGAACCGTCCTCTGTGATGAATTCCCACGGCAAACCGCCTCTGGCTTCCTTTTAAAAGGGGTCGATAAACAGCTGACTGCCTTGAGGACTAGCCTCTTGGGGTGTTCCCAGGGCCTTGCTTTCTGGGTCCTGCTGCCCTGATTGGCAGCGCAGAGGCTGGGCCTGTGTCTGTGCATGCCTGTTCCTCCCCTCCTCTCCTGCAGTCTCTTGGCAAAGTCCACCAGCCACGGGTGGGGACCAAGAGCCCCCCTTCCTCATTGCTCCCCCCAGTTCCAGGAAGTGAGCAGAGGGATGGTGGCGCCAGGGGCGGAACCAGACCGTACCCCTTTGGTGTGGATCCTGTGCTTGAGGCTGAAGGGTTTTCCCTCTCTCCTTGTGCCCTGCTGCCATAAAGCTCTTCCTGTGTCTGCTGCGCACTGCAAACGCCAAAGGCAGCCTGGCCCTTCTGAACAGGGGGGGCTTCTCTAGTGCTTGAGTCCCACCTCAGGGTGCAAACTCCCTCCACCAAGTCCCGTCCTTCTGCAATAAACCTGCTGGGGGTTTGCCAGGCCTTATGAAGCCGCCTTCTGTTGTGGCCAGCACCCGTGGCTGGCCAGATGTTGCCTCACAGGGACCTGTCCCCCCTCCTTCTGGGGCGGATCCCGGCAGCATCCAGAAGCCCCAGCAAGTGGGCCAAGTTCCTGGGCTGCGTTTGTGCCTGGCCTGGGAGCTTCCTTTCTCTTTCAAATAAAGAGCAAAAAGCACTTTGCAAAAAAGCACTTTGTTTGGTACTGTGGATCCTCCTCCGTACATGGCAGGTGGGGTCTCCAGAGGAGGCTTCCGCCCCCTCACCCCGCCCCCTCACCTGAATAGGGATGTGGGACTCTTGTCTCACTACAGATGCTAATTTTGGGTCCCTAAGCTGATGACAATCTGCCTTGCACCTGCGCATCCTGTTTCCTTGCTCTGAACACCCCTCCCCCCACCCCGCACTTCAGACTTGGATATAAGTACTCTGGGAACTCCATCCTGCTTTTTTTTTTAACTCTCGAAAGCTGGTGGCATCTAGTGCGCAAAGGAAGTGGAGAGTCATAAATGTGCAAGTGGAGAGGATCTACTAGAGTGGATGGCAGGACCAAGCAAGCAGGTAGCGGTTGCTGCCTTCGTGTGTTGCGTGTGGGTCCCCTGACAGGGCCTGAAGTATCACAGGTCAAACCACCTCTGTCAAGAGTGACATGTCTGTCCTGGAATGGAGGAGTCTGTCACTCACAGCAGCAGTCCCCTGGATGCCCAGTGCCTCGACCCCTCTGACTCTCTGGTCTGAGGTGAAGAGACAGCACAGAGTCCTTCACTTCCAACAACAGAGGAAGTAGGTTAGAGTGAGAGAGCAGCTGCCTCCCCCCCCCCCCAGTCTGCAGTTCCAGGGGCAGAGTTTCCTCACGTTGCTTGTAGCAATTTGTGGATCAAAACTTATCACAGCAACAAGAACTGTCTCAAAACAGCACAGAACTGGCCCAAGGAGCGTTGGGATGCTTTGTGGCTTCTCTTCCACACCTCAGTTCCACCCCAGATTGCGCAGGAGGGGCAGCGACAGTTCTTTGGCAGTGTTACGTCTTAGCCCCCCCCCCTCTCAGTTGGACTCTTCCCCCGCAAGGGACCAGCCGGGAGCCCCCTTCTTGCCTGCAGAATCTGTCTCTGGAGGGCTGCAGCTCTGGGAGTTGTTGCTCGTTCGTCACGTCAGCTGAGAATGTGACGGGTGGCATTTGCTCTGCTGCCGCTGGGCTCCCTAAATGCACTCTGTGACGAACAGGAACCCGTTGGCAGTCACGGGACGGTGGTGGCACCGACAAAATAGCCTTCCAGCATAATACGGGGAGAAGGAACTGATCTTAACCTGACCCCAGGAGGTCTAACGATGGTTTGGTGTTTAGTGGCCCAATGACGCTCTTGAGGAACACCCACCGTCTCCTATCATGGAAGGGCTGTGCCATTTACATTAGAGTCCTGGATGGGTAATTGGATCAAGCGCTGCCCAAAAGCCATTAAAAGCCACTGTCTATGGCTGTGCTTCGATTTTACGTATTTATAAATTGTACTAGAGTCAATAAAGCCATGGTTGGATGCCTGCCCACGCTTTTGCGCTCCTTTATGCAGCCCAGTAATCTAACTTCTGCAAAATCCCGTTTTCATGGTAGCAGAGTATTCCATAGTCCCAACAGCTTTTACCGTCAGGAAGTTCTTCCTGATGTTTAGGTGGAATCTCTTTCCCTGCACATTGAATCCATTACTCCGTGTCCTAGTCTCTGAGGCAGCAGAAAACGAGCTTGATCCCTCACCAACACGACATCCCTTCAAATATAGAAACTTGGCTACCGTGTCACCCCTTAACCTTATTTTCTCCAGACAAAACTTACCGAGCTCCCTGCGTCTTTTCTCATGGGGCATGGAATCCAGACCTTTGACCATTTCGGTTGCCCTCCTCTGGGCCAGTTCCAGCTTGTAAATATCCTTCCTGAATTCTAATGAGCAGAACTTGGACTTAGTATTCCAGGTGAGGTCTGCAGTATAAAGTGGTACTTTTACATCCCTTGATCTAGACACTATACTCCCATTGATGCATCCCTGAATTGCATTGGCTTTCTTGGCTGCTGCATCACACTGCTGACTCATGTTCAGTTAAGACTCCCAGATCCCTTTCGCATATCTAACAATGCAGGTGCAAATCCTGGTTTGTTTTTTTAAGCCATAAGTTGTGACAAAAGCCCCAACCTTAAACTCCATGTCACCTAGAGAGTAAAGTTATGCTGCTCTGTAGGGGTTGCTGGAGGCATCTCTGAAGAAACAGAACCGGAGGCCTCTGGCTGTGGGCCTTTCATCCAGACTGCTAGAATGGTCTGCACGAGAATGCAGTGATGGTTTAACTTCTTTGAGAGTAACACTCCTCTTCAGGCTGGGAGGGGTGGAGCAAGGAGCATTTAGAGCAGGGGGAAGAGAACAACCTTCGGCGGTCATGATCCTGCAATGCGGATGGTTCCTTTTGGGAAAAGCCCCAGGTTGTGGGCAAGAGGGGAGGGTGTGGTACACTTAATACAGAGACCCTCTTGGTTAGGGTTTCCATGGTTCCCTTGCTTGCTTTAATTATTGTTCTCATGATTACTTTGTAAACCACATCGAGCAGTTCTCTGGAGAAGCCACAGGTACATTTTTTTTTAATAAGGAGAGATTCAACTTGTCCGTCAAGCAGGAGAGATCCCCCCCCCCCTCCAAGGCTGGCCCTCACAAGGGAAATGAAAATGTAGGAATCACAACCTCCTTGGACTTCCCCTTCTCTTCCATCCCCATTTCCCCTCACCAGCACAGGAGTTTTCTGAAACCCCGTCGGTGCCACTTTCTGTTCCACCTTCGATTGCCCGGCCTGTGACATCCCAGCTGTACTCCACCTGTTTCAGGCTACATCCGGTGCCAAGGTTGCTAAGCCTGCGGGAGTGACCTTGAAGGCTTCTAGCACCACCTCCCAGCCCCGATCAGAAGGAGCAGGTCCCACGCAACTCGTTGTTCCCCTTGGCCAAGGAGTCTGTGGGCATTTCTCCCCTCCTCTCTGCTGAAGTTCAGGACCAGTAGAATTGAGCTCCATCCACCCAACATCACAATGATTGTGGAGGCCTTTCTGTGGGCTCTCGTGGGTGAGTAGAAGCAAGGGAAGGGTTTTTTTCCTCCTTCAGGGACCAGGTTGAGGGGGGGGGGCAGAGGAGAAGCAGTGTCTACCAGGTGGTCGGCGGCACCGAGGAAGTCGCTTCCTCCTAGATCTCCGCTTAACTTGCACAGAGATGGGATCTGGGTCTAGCTGCAGGTAGGCCTTTGCTGCTGGGGAGCAGATATTGCTCCGGTCAGTTCCAAGAGCGGAGGCCTGCTGGGAATCTTACATCGCCTGACGGAAGCAAAGAGGAGAGAGATGTCAGTAGAAATGAAGCTTTGGCGCTCAGTTTGCAAACATCTGGAGTTTGGGGGTGGGGTGGAGTTCCAGATGCTGGACACAGGGACACGCGTGGAGCTGCTTATCTTGGGGCAGGCTGTCCGTGGGCTCTCCAGGCCACTTGCCTCTGACTAGCTGCCATTTCCAGGATCTCAGCTGGATTTCTGACCCTTTGCCAGCATCTTGATTTTAAAACCGGCGGTGCTGCCAGGCCTGGTGGCTTGAGGGGGTGGGATAAGGACTCTGAGGCAAACTGCCCACTGGATTGAGTATTGTCCTCAGCTCCAGCCTTCCCTGTGGGATTCTTTAAATTCTAGCTGCCCACTAACAGGCAAAGGGGGGATTCATGTAAAGGTCGGGTGGGGTGTCAGGCTGGAATAATTTGTGAGGCACAAAGAAATTGCTTTTTCAGAGACATTTGACTAGACAGACAAGACACAACTGGGGATGACCAACAAAAGTTTATTTAACAGGAAAATGTAGGGTAAATGCTTTGTGTTGATGGTTTCAGTATATATGGGAATTGCTTCAGTCCCGCAAGGCCTATCAGGTGGAGCTGATCCACCTGGCCTTAAGCCAGGCAGAGGCGAGGCTACTTCATGGGGACATCCGGGACAGGTCTCGGCGCCACCTTGTGGTGGGCAAAAACTGCAGGTCTCAAGTAGTGGCTCTTTTTCTATTTTCTGTGGTTTTTTCCCATTTCTCTCACCCAGGCGCTGTTTTAGGCTAGCAGCACCAAACTTCTCAGATTCATTAAGCAGGACTCCTGATGATACCAGCCAAGTTTGGTGCAGTTTGGTCTTAGGGTCCAATGCCATGGACTCCACAAAATGGGTGTAGGACCCTATACCCATTATTTCCAATGGGAGCTTCAATAGTAAACGGGCGCTACCATCTTTGAGGGTCCATAACTTTGGATCCTCTGAACCAAACTTCACTCTCAAACCTAGGTGGTATCATATAAGGATAGTCTCCTCTGTTGATAGCTAATCTTAGGCTCTGGTGCAGTTTGTTCAGGGGTCCAGTTATGGACCCCCCAAAGGCTCCATCCTCCATTGCTCTGTAACGGGGAGCTAATGGGTAGATGGGGCCACCCTTTGAGGGTCCATAACTTTGGGCTTCCTGGAACCAAACTCTACCTGCTAAACCTGGGTGGTCAACTCAGGAGAGTCTCTCAAGATAGCCCAAAAGCTCTGTACTGTTAGCGTAGCTACTTGCCCTGACAGGCACCTCATTTTCCCCAGGTTCTCTTAAATCCACCTCCCTTTGGAGGGATTTAAAGGAGAATCTGGGCCCCTAGATTAAAAAAAACATTAAAAAGCATTGTTGAAGGCTTCAAAACCAGATTCAATTGGTATTGTGGGAGCTTTTATTAGAGCCGTGTAGCCGTATTCGATAGGATCTTGTTCCTAATATTACCAGACCTGTGGTTGGCATTCGTGAAGTGTATCAAGCATAGAGAGAAGTCTGTTATAAGAGAAGTTGGCTGACACAGTGTACTAGACTCTCCCGTGATACACCTCCTTCGGAAAAAAATACCGTTTCGCATTTGCGGTACCATTAGGAACAAGATACACCCAGACCACGGCCACAATAAGCCCAGAAAACCCATTATCATCCGCCAACATTGAAAGTTTAGATGCTGCCTAAAGGGAATCACCCCTGGAAAACAGCACTCACTTCAAATGTTGGCTTTTAAACTAGGAGCCTGTGAGCATCCCCTTAAGGGGTGGATTTGAGAATCTTGGCTCTTAGGTTTAAACACATTAAAAAGTGATGCTGTTTCAGGTGGGATTCCCTCCCAAAAAAAAAGGAGGCACTCACTCTCTCTAAATGTTGTTTAAACTAGGGAGCCCTGTGTGTCTATAGACTTGTGTGTTGGGCCAGCGTTCTATAAATGCAAATGGGTGGGGACTTTGAGATGACCTGGGTGCAAAAAATGCTGTTTGGTCGTGGTTGGGGCAACAAGTGGAGGCGTAGCCATGGGAGACATCCGGGGACAAGTGCGGGCACCACCTGTGGTGGTATAAAATTGCAGGAATTAGATTAGTGGCTTTTTCTATTTTCAGGGTTTTCCATTTCTGGCCTGCAGGGGGGGGCGCTGTTTTAGTGCTTGGCGCAAACTTTCAGACTATTGCCAGGTGACTCTCCTGATGATACCAATAGGATTTGAATTTTAGTTTGGTTCAGGGGTCCAACGGTATGGACCCACAAAATGGAGTGACCCCATACTCCATTATTTCAGGGCTAATAGTATGGCTACCATTTGAGGGTCCATAACTTTGGATCCCCTGGATCAAGCTTCACTAAACCTAGGTGGTATCATGAGGATGGTCTCCTGCTGACACCAGGTTCAATTACGGTTGGTCAGAGATCCCAAAGATTATGAACTAAGGTAACTCCATCCTCCATTGTTTCCAATGGGGCTGGTGGTGAGGCCTTTGAGGTCCATAGCTTTGGGCTTCCTGAACCAAACTTCACTAAACCTGGGTGGTTTTTAATCAGGAGAGTCTTCTGAAGATAGCTAAAAGTTTGTTACTGTTAGTAAACATTGCTCCCCTGACAGGCACCCACTACACATTTCCCTCAGGTTCTCTCCTTTAAAATCCACCTCCTTTGGAGTGGATTTAAAGGAAAATCTGAACTCCTAGATAAAAAAACATTAAAGTATTGTTGAAGGCTTTCCAAAAACCAGATTCAACTGGTAGTTGTGAGTTTACAGGCTGTGTAGCCGTGGTCTGATAGATCTTGTTCTAACATTTTAGCTGCATCTGTGGCTGGCATCGCTTCCAGAAGTGTATCTGAAGAAGTCTGTTATAAGAGAAGGCTGGACACAGTGTATGTGGAGCTTCTCTCTGTGATACACTGTCTGATACCAATGCACAGATGCAGGTGAAACATTAGGAACGAGATACACCAGACCGACCACACAGCCAGAAAACCCACAATAACCAACATTGAAAATGATGCTGTTTGGGGTGGGGAATCTACCTGAAACAGCATCACTTTCAATAATTGTTTTAAACTCTAGGAGCCAGAGTATCAGCAAGATTGGATTTAAAGGAGAATCTAGGGCTCTGTAGTTTTAAACAACATTAAAAATGATGCTGTTTCAAGGTGGATTCCATAAAAAAATAGCATCACTTTCAATGTTGTTTAAACTAGGGAGCCCTGGGTGTGTTCAGATTTGTGTGTTGGGCCATGTTCTATAATGCAATGGTGACTTTGAGATGACCTGGTGCAAAAAATGTTGTTTGGTCGTGGTGGGGGAGGGAGGCTGCCCAAATGGGGGGGGGGCGCAAAACTCAGATTTTGCCCCGGGCTCCATTTACCCTAGCTACACCCCTGGGGGGCAGCAATGGCCGTTCCCACTTGGCCGGCTTCCCATCTACTGATTTCTATTGTGTGGAGTATGGGAAAATATTGACATTTTAATTGCTCCCTCCCTCTCGTCGGATACTATATTTAAGGCGCCAGGTTTTATTGTTATGTTATTGTTAGAGAGAGAGTGTGTGTGTATCCATACATGCACAAACTTTGTAGCTTAGCCACAGTTAATATAAATAACCCCGAGGGAAGATTTGATCTCCCTTTCTCCTGTGAGGTTACCTCAGCTGACTGGATTTCACCTGAATCTACTCTCACAACTGACAGGATTCTTCTGCAGGTTCCAGGTTGCTCTTTTAACACAGAGAGTTCCTGTCCACAGAGCCCATGCACATAACATAGAAATGTCAGACCTTTACAGGGTGCTCACTTGTCTCCCTGAGCCAACCCCAACACCGTAACTAAAAAACAAAAACAAACCAACCTGGCTAAGGGGGACGCTCTCCTCCCGAGCCACCAAAATCCGGGGGGGGGTGGAGAGATTTCCCTCCCCGTTTATGCTGAGACTGGCTTGGCCCCTCCCAACCAGTGGGATTCCATGGGCCCTGATTGGCTGACTGTCAGGTGGATCTGCATGACGCTAAAATCTCAAGGATTGGTTTGGAGGAGAGGTGGGACTTTGGGGCATGATTTCCACACCAGGAAGTGCACCTGGGCCTTTCTACCTGCCAAGCAGGTGCTCTTGCGCTGGATCACTGTTGCCTCCCTGTATGATGTCTTGCTTGAACTTAAGCCAGGCTCATTTGCACTGGTTGTACTGAGGCTGAATTCATGTATTTGCTTGCCCTTGTAAGGTGTATGTGTATGGAGGGTACAAATTCCTCCCCTTATCTAAGAGTATGGAATGGATACCAAGCAATTTAGGCTGCTGTTCCTGCTCTGAATGGCCCACACTTAGTGTTCCCACTGGGCTGAAACAAGAATAAAAGCATTGATCTCCTTCAGGCAAGCAGAAAACAGAGAGGAAAGAAGTGGGTATGACAGCTGGGCAGAGGAACACATAAGGCATATTGTTGGCAGAGGATTTCACTGTGCCCACTTCCATCCCAGGCTGTGGGCTTTGCAGCAGTGGAGGCGGCGGCACCCTTTTTATCACTGCCGTGCGGTATATGTGAGATCAGCGGAATTAAATGTCGCTTTTCCTTCCCACCCACAAAGAAGGGAGAAAACAGAAAGGGACAGCGGGGAGGTTGCCGATTTGGAAGAAGTGCAGTTTCAGATTGTGTTGCCATTGGAGACAGGGCCCAAGCAGCAGCCAGTACGTTTTATACTTCGTCCATTCCGCGCAGCACAAATAAGACCTAAAACCCGAGAACCTAAAAAATTGTGTCTTGGGAAGGAATACCCACACTGCTTTTTTCCCAAGACAGCCTCAGGACACCTTGTTTCAGTTCAAGGTGTGTTTTCCTGAAAATGCTTCAAGGTGCACCTTTTCCCCTTAAGGCAGCTGCAAAGACGTCCCCTGCCTGGCTGTGCGAAATGCCAAGCTCAGGAGGTAGCTTATTTTATCCACCTTACCATTTTGCTCTCTGATCAGTTCCATCATCATAAGAACATAAGAGAGAGCCTGCTGGATCAGACCAGAGTCCATCTAGTCCAGCTCTCTGCTACTCGCAGTGGCCCACCAGGTGCCTTTGGGAGCTCACAGGCAGGGTGTGAAAGCAATGGCCTTCGGCAGCTGCTGCTCCTGAGCACCTGGTCTGCTCAGGCATTTGCAATCTGAGATCAAAGAGGATCAAGATTGGTAGCCATACATCGACTTCTCTCCATAAATCTGTCCAAGCCCCTTTTAAAGCTATCCTATCTGCTTATGTCTGACATTTTCTCCCTGTCTCCATTTGCTGAAGGTTCCTCCAGGATGTTTGCTCTGCATGCTCTGGGCACTTTTTTGACCCACATAGCTGTACTCTGCTTGTCCTGCCAATCTGGCAATATATAGGTTTCCTATTTTTTTTTTATTTTTGAGGAGCTGTCTTGGGTAGACCTGTCCTCTGACAGTCTTATTTTTCTGTGCAGTTAAAAAAAACTCTAAGATGTCCATGGAGGGCAGGTCTACTCAGTGTGTCTCAATGGGAGGTAAAGCAGCTCTCTGAGTGGGTAAGATTCTCTTAAGTGTCTGTGTATCTTCAAAGATAGGTCCTTGAATTTTTTAAAAAATGAAAACTGTATATTGCCTGAATCGGCAGGACAAGCTGGGTACTTTTCAGGCTGAAATGGTGCCCAGGACCGGAGCCAGTGGTGGGATCCAAAAATTTTAGTAACAGGTTCCCTCGCCAGCCCCCCCTCAGCAAAGGGGGCAGAGGCGTACCTAGGCAAACCTGAGCCCTGGGCAAAACCTGAGTTGGATGCCCCCCCATGGGCAGCCACCCCACTCAATAATGCGACCCCCAAAAAAAAATTTTTTTTTTGCACCCAGGTCATTTCTAAATCATCATCTGCATTATAGCCATTACTTTAATTCAGAAATCTGAACTTACCTTAATGGTGAAACACACATGGTTCCCTTTGATAGGAGACAGGTGAGATAAAAGGTAATGAAAGGCTGAGGAATCAATGGTTGCAGTACCTGAAAGGGATTCACCCAGTTCAGGGAGTGACATTATTAGTCGCAATTGCTATATGGAACCTTCACGTTCAAAGGCAGGATGCCTCTTGGGGAGGCGAGGGCGTGGAGACAGAAAAGCGGACCCAATGAGTCACCCCCTCTTGGCACACACAAATAATTAGTAACCCCCTCTCGGGAACTGGTGAGAGCCTGCTGGATCCCACCTCTGACCGGAGCCTGCAGAGCAGACGTCCTGGGGCAATCTTCAGTAAATGGAGGCAGGGGAAAATCCCCTCACCAGCACACAAAATGGAGGCAGGGAGAGTCCCTTCACCAGCACAAGCGGAGGGCGAAACTGGCCAGAAAGTGAAACGGTTGAGCTAGAAAAGGCCTCTGTTCCCCTCTGATGCCTTTGCTGTCTAGAACCAAACCAGCAGCCGCCTCTTTTAAAGACATCCCCTGGACATCTGGTTTTGGGTGTCTGGAGTGAAAAGAAGCAGTCGCCTCTTTTTGAGATGTCCCACAGATGTCTTTTTTGTGCTGTCCGGAACGGATGCTCCTTGACTGGCCTGAGCCCTCCCCTGCTGGGCCCTCCCCTTTTCCTGCCGCCGCCCACTTTTCCTGCTTGATAGTCTTTCCGAGGGACTCTGGTCTTCTCAGTTCAATGAGGCTAAAGAACAGTAGCCTCAGTTTAGCCATTTTAGCTTCCAGGGACAGTTCAGGTTTGATTTGATCTAGAACTCACTGATTCTTTTTGGGCAGTCCACAGTATCCGTGACACTTTCTTCTGACACCCCATTTCAAAGGAATTAACTTTCTTCCTGCCTGTTTTCTTCATTGTCTAGTACACACACACACATACCTAGTAACAGGGAATACGATGGCATGAATTCGTTTGGTCTTGGTTGCCAGTGACCTATCCTCATACTTCCAAATATTTTCTAGCTCCTTCAGGAGCAGCAGTGGCGTAGGAGGTTAAGAGCTCATATATCTAATCTGGAGGAACCGGGTTTGATTCCCTGCTCTGCCGCCTGAGCTGTGGAGGCTTATCTGGGGAATTCAGATTAGCCTGTACACTCCCACACACGCCAGCTGGCTGACCTTGGGCTAGTCACAGCTTCTCAGAGCTCTCTCAGCCCCACCCACCTCACAGGGTGTTTGTTGTGAGGGGGGAAGGGCAAGGAGATTGTCAGCCCCTTTGAGTCTCCTTACAGGAGAGAAAGGGGGGATATAAATCCAAAACTCTTCTCTTCTTCTCTTCATGGCTGCCTTTCTGTAAGGAACCTCAAAAGGACTAGAAACAAAGCAACTGTGTTCAGTTCATTTATTTCATAAACTTCGATGATCTCAATACACGCAATGCGGACTCTGACCTTCCCAGACCAAACATGTCGCTTTTATGGACACGGTGGCCCCCCTCCCCAAACTCCCAGGCACATTTCCCACAATAGAGCAAAAGCAAGCTTCAAACACACAAGCTGAAATCATACAAGATAAGCGTAGCAATGTTAAAGGCAGTAACCCTCCGGGGCGCACAGCCCAGACGGAGGAATGCGCCAAGGTCAGAATGATGGGGAAGAAACACAGATCAGCCACCTTCCTTACACTTTCCCAGCCTCAATCTCCTTCAGATTTTTGGGTTGCAGTCAACAGAATAATGTGTTTATTGTTCCTGTCACCTCCTCTGTAAAAAGGGCCATCAAAGGGTCCAATAAGGCTTTCTGCTGGTGACTTCCAGTCAAAAGGCATCTCATATTTTTTAAGAGCATCTGCGTGCCGGCCTTCCCATTCACAGGGCATTCTGCCTATCAGCTTAGGACCATGGTGGCAAACCTTTGGCACTCCAGATGTTATGGACTACAATTCCCATCAGTCCCTGCCAGCATGGGACTGATGGGAATTGTAGTCCATAACTTATCCCCTAAAATTATAAAGGTCCTTCGGCTACCATATAGACTCCCTGAGAACTATGTAATGTAATGTGGATCAGTTTAGAATGATTTTGTTTTCATTGCAAGTGTTTTCTCCTGAGTAGTTGCCTTAATTTGTGTCTCTTGTCATTTATTGTTTTCTTGCCTGATAAAAGGAGTTGTGTTTATTTTAAACTCATTAGGTCAAAGAAGGTCTCTGTCAGTTTTTCTGGAAAGAGGCCTGACATACAACCGATAATATTTCCTTGTGCTGCCAGAGAGATGTTTGAACTGAGTAGGCCTAATCGGCGTGTTTTATGCTGCTGTATTCAGGTCATGAGGCTTTTAAATCTCCAAGAGGCGAATGCAGTGTAGGCCTTTGGATTGGGTGTGATTTGCCCCAGCTGTTTGATGTTCCAATTCTTCTCTGTCCCCAACTCACTGGGATCTGGTTCCCCGCAGGTGCCTCCTCATCGCTTTCTGTGATTACCCCACAAAAGCTGTTCAGGGTCTACCCTGGCCAGACAGCTTTTCTCCGTCTCTCTCTCCAGTTCCGGCAACCAGAGTGGAAATATTTCCATGCCAAATGGAGATTCCTCACAAAGAATGTGCCCGTCCTTTACTGTGCTGCGGAGTGCAAGGCTGGCTCCAGCTCAGCAAACCACACCTGCGAGTACACTGTGGAGAAGGACGGGGCGTACGAGGCACGGGTGGACGTTCAGGAAGGCTGTTCACTGGTGCTGATGGATGTGTGGCCAGAGGATGCCGGGAAATATGAGGTGCGCGTCCTTGCCCTGGACGAGTCGGGCAGCGCATCCTTGGAGGTGGATGTCCTGGAAGGTAATGGAAGAGATCTGAGCTCCCCAGGGCCACGGCAGCCCCAGGGATCAGCCAACCCTGTGTCAAGAAAAGGAGCACGGGGCCGTTCAGGGTTTCCAATTACAGTGGAGCCCACATTGTCTACAAAAGAAGGTAACGGGGGGGGGGGGGCGGGCAAAATAGGCCATGCTTGAAAGGTGCATGAAGAACAGAAAAGTCTTAAGATATTGGATGTTCTGGGAAAAGAGATGGGGTGAGCATCCCTCTGCCGGCCATCCCTGCAAGGAAAGCCATCTTGGGCCAAAGGGTCACGGCTACCTTTCTGGACCAAACAAGATGCGGCTCTGGCTTCTGTTCATAAGCTCTTTACTTCTGTCAGGCCGTTAACAACACTCCTGCAAGCTTGAGCCCACACACCACAGCACTACACCAACCTCTTCCATCCCAACCTGGTTCCTGTTTAGCATTCTCAGGAGGTTCCCTCCCTCCTGGGAGCCCCTTGCTCCAACCTCCTAGAGATTGTCGAGCTTGCCCTGCTGACCTGAAGCTGGCTCTTCAACCTTTCTGGCCCTCCTCCTTGATTGCAGCCTGGCTGGGGCTGTGCTGACCCCACCTCATTCTCTAAGGCTGCAGTGGGCTGCTGATTGCAGCTTGGCTAGGGTTGTGCTGCCTCCACCCTGTTACCTGGAACTGCTGAGGCTTGCTCTTGCTGCTCGGGTTCTCCTGCCATTTCTCTAATGTTCCTTCTTGCTGCTGGCTTCCTGGAGGTCCCTGCTCCAGGGACGGAGAAGAGAATGGTGTAAACTGCATTCCCTTTCGGGAGAAAGGCCAGATATAAATTAAGAAAATAATGGTGATAATAATTAATGTGCATTCAACTCCTAAAGACCACATGCTCTGGGATCTCCTATTTCTCCATTGGGCAAACTGTACTATATAAGGTGAAAAAGTAATCACCCTGGATGGAACTTGTTGGAAGCAATGCGGTGGATCCAAGCCCTCTCCTGTCACTTCACTGGGTCTCTGTGTGGGCATTTGTGGCAAGAAGGGGGGTGGACGTTGCAGCTGCCAGTGAATGGGACTAGATCCTTGGCACACCGGCGACTTTTGAAAGAGTTGCACTGGTGGGACTGAAGCACACTGGCCTTCTCCATTTACTGGGACCAGTTGGAAGCTGTGTGAGATTTTGACTTTGGACATCTTGGTGTCTTGACTGTACAGGACATCTCCTATGTAAAGACTCCAACTGCCCTCTTCTTTCGCCCCCAGGTCTGCCCTCGTCTGATTTGGTTTCCTGGCCGCTGCGTGCCATCTCTGCCGCTGTCCACCACACAGCTTGGCTGCCCATCCAGCCTCTGGACCACGCCTGGACGTTCCTTATCATCAAATGGGAGTTTGTCACCACCAACAGGAGCAGACCTATCCTGGTCTACTTCGTGGACAGTTGCAACGGGACCATAGGTGAATGGTGGGAGAGGGAATGCACCATTCACAAAACAGTGGCTGTCGAGTACCAGCAGCGGGTGAACATCCTCAGGAATGGTACTTTGGTGATTCACAGCGTGGACTTCAAGGATGCTGGAGTGTACCAGGCCACCATATGGACCTCGAGTGGCAAAGTCCAGGCAGCAGTGAATCTCACAGTGATTCCTGGGCAGAAAGGTGGGTGGCCTGCAGGTTCTAGATGTAGTAATCAACAACAACAGGCAGAGAGGAACATAAACCACTGACTTGAGCTGTACCTGCTGGAGGGATTTATTCCCTCTGTGGCTCTGGTGTGATCTTCAGGGCCAAGATTCAGAGATGCCTCCTGGAAGTACAGACCTTGTCATGCTCAGCTTCAACGTACTGGTGAGCAGGCAACCCAAATGCTTCTCTGGCTTAGAGGGGATATCTGTGTCCTCCCATCCCCCACAGAGCCACGTCTTCTCTGTCTGTGGCTGCTGGTGTTGCACAAACTGTGGAAGTTCTCTGCCTCTTTTCCTTTGGGAGAGCCCTTCAGGGTTGATCCAAGGGGGTGGGGGAGGATCCAAGGAAAGAGTTCCACCCCGCCCTGCACACTATGCAGTCCACTAATAGGTGCAATGAATGAAACATAGAATGCAAGCCTGATGAAGACATTGCCTAAAGATAAGAAGACGAGGCCTAGAGGGTTAGGGTGGATTGCCTTGCCTTTCCATGCGCAGGGTCCCGGGTAAGCTCTGTGGCACATTCAGGTAAAAGACCAGAGTGAAAAATGCGGAAGCCCCACTTTTAAGAAAGCTCTGCCCCTTGGAAGGCACGGGAAATATCCTCAGGGCGGGTAGATCTTAAGAGCAGAGAAAATGGCTGGAACATACTGTGGTGGCCCATGGCTGTCAACACCACCTCTGTCTCTATCAGTC
Source organism: Sphaerodactylus townsendi (assembly GCF_021028975.2). NCBI lineage: Eukaryota > Metazoa > Chordata > Lepidosauria > Squamata > Sphaerodactylidae > Sphaerodactylus > Sphaerodactylus townsendi. The sequence goes on from NC_059437.1 coordinate 57,059,598, forward strand.
ACTCGCGACTACAAGGGGTGGTGGTGGTGGAAAGTACCGTCAAGGCATCACCAACTCACAGTGACCCCATCAGGTTTTCAAGATAAGAGGCAGACAGAGGTGGTTTCCCATGGCCGGCCTCTGCGTAGCAGCCCTGGACTCCCTTGGGGGTCTCCTGTCAAAGCGCTGATCAGGGGTGGCCTTGCTTAGCTTCTGAGATCGGATCGGCTCAGGCCAGCCTGGGCCGTCCAAGTCAGGATTACTGCGAGGGAGCTGGCTACAATCCAGGGTGTCCCTTTTGCCGGGAACCCTCCAGAGATTCTGTGAGAAGGGGCGAGGCTCATCAGTCCCACAAGCAGAGAAAGAAGAGGAGTTTGCATTGATGCCCCACCTTTCTCTCCTGTAAGGAGTCTCAGCTTACAAATTCACTCTCCTTCCTCTCTGAGAGGGCTAAAACCTCCTGAGAGGGCTAAAAAGGGAGCAGCAGTGGCGTAGGAGGTTAAGAGCTCGTGTATCTAATCTGGAGGAACCGGGTTTGATTCCCCGCTCTGCCGCCTGAGCTGTGGAGGCTTATCTGAGGAATTCAGATTAGCCTGTGCACTCCCACACATGCCAGCTGGGTGACCTTGGGCTAGTCACAGCTTCTCGGAGCTCTCTCAGCCCCACCTATCTCACAGGGTGTTTGTTGTGAAGGGGGAAGGGCAAGGAGATTGTAAGCCCCTTTGAGTCTCCTACAGGAGAGAAAGGGGGGGATATAAATCCAAACTCTTCTTCTTCTTCTTCTCTCCCCACAACAGACATCATGTGTAGCGAGAATTAGAGTGAGAGCGAAAATTCTCAGAGAACTGTGACTGGCCTAGAAGTCACCCAGTAGAGGAAACTTTCATGTCTATAAAGGAACAGGGAAACAAACCCCATTCACCAGATCAGAACCCGCTGCTCTTGATCACTGCTCCACGCCAGCTCTTGGCGGCACTTCAGAGAGATACCTTTGTTCAAAAACCAGAAAGTGATGCATTTTGCTTTTTCTCTTTGGAAATCCTCCCCTCCCATTGCAGGGACTTCAAGAAGCCTCCACCTTGAAAATGTTGCCCGAATTATTTTGGCTGGCATTCTCCTCTGCTTCCTGGGGCTGTTGGTAGGGGAGGTGAGTGAGTTCTTTGGAGAAAAGCAAAAGGGAGGGAATTTGATGTGAGTGTTTGTGTGTGTGTGTTTGTGTGTGTGTGTGTGGACTCTGTTTTCTTTCTCCCTTCCCTTGGTCAGATGCTCTGGCTATGCCAGACCACTCCTCTCAGACAGACCCTGTCTTCTCAGCCTTGTTTGAACAGTTCTCAGACACCTTCCTAGCTCTTAAGTGTGCAGCTCACAGCAGCCACATCCACACAAAGCTGCTTTGACATTGGACGGCTCTTAAGGCCTGAACCTCTTTGTGTATGACTAGTGTGCATGTTTGGAGAATGGGGCTGTCCATAGCACAAGCTGTGCCCTACCACAAGGAAGGGGTTGGAGACAGTGGCCTTGGGAAGGGGGAGGGGCTTGGAGAAAGTGGGGGGGCATGCCTGCCTTTGCTGCAGCTTCATCTTTGTTTGGGGTCAAGAGGAGCATCTCCTTGTGTTCCTCCATACCTTCCTTCAGGGTGTGTTGCCTCCCCTTTGATATAGTGGCTTCTTCTGTGTATCTAATCTGGAGGAACCGGGTTTGATTCCCCGCTCTGCCGCCTGAGCTGTGGAGGCTTATCTGGGGAATTCAGATTAGCCTGTGCACTCCCACACACGCCAGCTGGGTGACCTTGGGCTAGTCACAGCTTCTCGGAGCTCTCTCAGCCCCACCTACCTCACAGGGTGTTTGTGTGAGGGGGAGGGGCAAGGAGATTGTCAGCCCCTTTGAGTCTCCTGCAGGAGAGAAAGGGGGGATATAAATCCAAACTCTTCTTCTTCTACTGTCTTGCCTTTGGTGCCACTGGAGAAGATGCCTCCATGACTCTGGCCCTTAGAGCTTTCTTTTCACTGTGGCGCTGTCCGTGGTGCTGGTGCTTCCTGTCCCCAGCTCTTGTGGTCTGACAGCCACAGTCCGGACCTGGACATTGGTGAGGTCATAACTCTGGCTCTTCCTGGCTCTGGTGCTGTGTGAGTTTCTGTTTCTAGCTCAGTGAGTCTTGGATCTGGGAAGGTGGAAGACCTCGGTCTTCTGTGGGTTGTGAGCGTGGTGGACAGAGAGCTTTGCTTCCTTGTTGCATAGAACTGGAACACTGCTGGTGTGAAACAAATGTATGGGGAGTCTGCTAAAGCTCTGAGGACTGATGAGTTTCCTTTACTTTCCCCAGCATGTCTGGACAACCATCTGCCCTGGACCTCCAAGCCAGGCCAGGAAAGGGGACGGAGCTCTGCTATGACTGGGCTTGACAAGAAGGATGGACCCATCGACCCCTTTCATGGATCAACCTTCTTTGGAAGGCTGGGAAATTCCCATCATGCATTTGCCTCAATGCCCCGCCATCACTGCTTGATATTTTGCAAGACTGTTGTGTCACCTGCAGCTCTCTCTCACACAGTGATGTGAAACTTGATCTGGATATTCCAGAACCCTGATGGAAGGAACACCCAGGGGCAAGCACATGGCGCATACTTATGCGCACGGAGGCAAAATTATTCCATGGCATTTGGCTTTCTATGCCCCAAACCATGTTGAGGGTGCATATGGCCAGTAGTATTACATGCAAATTGACAGTTTCAGATCTCTGTAATGCACGGCAGCACCTTCTACCAACTCTCAGCTGGCTGTGCCAACTGCAGCCTTCTCTCGAGAGGAATCACTCAGCCATGGCTGGCAAGACCCTGGACATACAGCAGCGGGCGCTGGGAGAGTGGGGGGAGATCGCAGTGAATCTCCTGTGTTGAGCAGGGGTTGGACTACGGTGGATTCTGCACAGAGTTTTGGGGGAGAACTTTGCACAGCTCTCTTCCCCAAAATGAATTCAGCACGTTATATTTCTCTCAACCTGGGTTTTTCAAAGATCGCCAACCAAGTAACCTTTTCCCCTCAACCTGGGTTGAGGATGATTCCTGCCTGGTGAACAGTGGCATAGCACCAAGGGGTGGCAGGTGCACGATTTACCGGGCACGCACCAGTGCAGGGGTGTGGCAGGGCAGGCGAGGGCACGTGCCCCAGGCATAATTCCTCCTCGCTCTGGCCCTGTTGCTGAGCAAATGCCAGCAGGCCGGAAACGTTTTATTTCTCCCGCCCAAACTTCTTACTTTCATTTTCGCTGCTCCTGCCTGCCAGTTTGTGGTTTGCAGGAGATTCTCCGTGGAGATTCCCCATGGAAGTTTCCACTGCTTGCAGCCCATCCATTTGCTATTTCATTGTAAAAAGTAGACAAATAAAGTTTGTTTTGCCTAGCGATCCCATGCATGTGTCATTTCCCCCCATTTTTTTTGCTGTTTTGGGGGGGATATCTGCAAAGTGGTTCTCACAGATGTGAAGACATCAAAGTGCAATTTGCCATGGATTTTTTGAGCCCAATTACAGGAAAAACTGACCCTCTGGCGGTCTTCCTGGAACAAAGTTCCATTCCCAGGGAAAGGGAATGCTGTGAGAAATGGTTTGATTGGATTAAGACCTGGAAGCGCCCAACTCTTGATGAGTTTTGACCTGCTAAAACAAAGAAACTCTGGAAGATTGATGACCCTTCATAGCTGGATAGGAGGTTTAAGATTGAGTTAACATTTGGGAGAAAACTGCGCAGTGTGATCTAGCTGGTGTGCAGATGAAATCAAGGTGTGGCCATTTGCAAGCTCGTTGTGAAGTTGGAACCAGGTGTACCATCTTACCACATTCAAGCGCAGCTGAGCCCTCATGACACTGTCTGAAGCCATGCATACTTAATTTGGGAGAGAAAAGACAGACACCACGTGTCAGTCAGACCCTCTTGATATCAAAGTCCTTGAGTTAAGGTTGGGGCGCCATCTTACCCTTGCTCTATGCCAGTGGTGGTGAACCTTTGGCGCTCCAGATGTTATGGACTACAATTCCCATCAGCCCCTTCCAGCATGGCCAATTGGCCATGCTGGAAGGGGCTGATGGGAATTGTAGTCCATAACATCTGGAGCGCCAAAGGTTCGCCACCACGGCTCTATGCCATGAGTCTGGGCTGTCTCTGATATCAAGATTATGACTGGAAGGGGTCCCAGAAATGCTGCCACCCCCATCTGACTCTAGCTCGCTTGGGTATCAAAGGGAGATGGGGAGCTCCCCGTCACTGACAATCTTCAAGCAGCAGCTGAACAAACACTTGTCAGGGATGCTCTAGGCTGATCCGGCATGGCCAAGGGGGTTGTCCTAGATGGCCTGTCTGGCCCCTCCCAACTCTATGATTCCCTTTGGGCTGCAAAATGGGATTAATGCAAACCCATATAAACAAATAAGGTACTTATCAGAATAACAGCAGTAGCAAAGTTTCTGGGTGCAGGAATGACATTTTGAGCATGTTTGTGATGATGTGGGCAAGTGTGGATGGAGAACTCAGAACCCAACCCTCCCTTTCAGCCACATACTGGTTGGGGAGTCCTCAGCCCAACCCCCTCCCTGAGGAAGAGCAGAAGCCCGGGGCGGGGGGGGTCTGCTTTCAGGGGTCCCAGCAAGCATAAAGTCATGTACGGTTGCAGCTGCCCCCATAACTAGGATGGAAAAGAAATGACTCGTCACCACCAGGAATCCGTTCTGTGAAGCCACCACTTTTTAACACTTTTTTGACAGAGTGACACAACCTCACCCCCTCCAAGAGCACTCAGCCCCCGATGCCCCAAAGATGTCAGCAGGATGGGTGGGGCAGAGGACACAGGCTGAAGCCTACTAAATAATAATAAGCGAAGACAGTGGCAAAGTCCATCCTTTGTTACATTTCAAAGGTTTCAGAACTATACAGCTAGTTTGGAGACACAAATGCCCAAAAAACAAAACAACCCCCCTCCCCACATATACACACAATAGCAGCTTTCACCACGAACACCTTCAGCCAGCCTGCAGGCTATGTCTTGCAGCTGAGCATCTGAAAGAACCCCATACATGGGTACAAGTGACAAACACACTGTGAGCTTGTGGTGTCCTCTAGTGCAGGTGGAGGAGTTAGAAGTCCTTGCAGGAGAGCGGTCTTCCCAGTGCTGATTCCAAGAGGAACCGGTGGGCACCGGAGCAACCCAGTCCGAGGCTTGAGTTTGGTCGAGGGCACCTGTTTTAAAGGGAGGGTGGAGCCTCACATGCAAACACACTCCTTTGAGGGCCCCCCCCCCCATGAAAGCATGGGAATTGATCTATAGCCGTGGTGGCGAATCTATGGCACTCCAGATGTTCATGGACTACAATTCCCATCAGCCCTTGCCAGCATGGCCAATTGGTTGATACACACCCCATCAGCCCCTGCCAGGCAATGGCCACATTGGTTGATGGGAATTGTAGTTCATGAACATCTGGAGTGCTATAGGTTCGCCACCTTGTAATTGTAGTTCATGAACATCTGGAGTGCTATAGGTTCGCCACCTTGTAATTGTAGTTCATGAACATCTGGAGTGCTATAGGTTCGCCACCTAGGTTCGCCACCACTTATCTATAGCTTTGAGCCTTGTAATACATCTGGAAGCACTCCTGGCTTTCTGAGAGGGCACCTACATTTTGGCTACACAAGAACGAAAGCTCCACGAGTAGAAGGAGAAGCCCCACTGAATCCACTGAAGAGGGAACAGAAACAGACTGAAGCCAGCTCAATATGGGACCACCTAACTGCTTCAGGGAACCTGGGGAAGAAACACCCCTGAATTCCACAGCAGGTATTTGGGGGTGCCCACTGTAATCATGGGTCATTTCAAGCTCTCTCTGCACAGCACAAGGAAACAGCGCACCGGAGTTGCCGGAACACACAAGCCTTTTCCCAAGCTCACTTTGCACCCTGATGGAGCCAGCCAGGCTGGGCAGGGACAGCTTTCCTGCAAGCAGGCCGAACTGTCCCTGGCCAGTGGTGGGTGGGCCCAGCAGATGGAAGCCGGTGGATCAACATCACGCTTCAGGGCCTTTTCCAGAGGTCCAGCACTGAAGATCTACTGATCCCTTCACAACTTGGGGACAGGCTGTTGAGGGTTTTCCGGGCTGTGTGACCAGGGGCTGGCAATTGTTGCTCCTAATGCTTCACCTGCATATATGGCTGCCATGTTCAGAGACTATAGGTTCGATGTAAGATGTCACCCATGGTAAGATGTCACCCAGACGCATGAAAATACGCCTCACTGCCCTGTAAGCGTGCATCCCACCATGCAGTCACTCCGCACGGTGCCACGGAGAGGAACTCATCTCACCGTGACATGCTTCTGAAGATGGCAACCATAAATGCAGGCGGAACGTTAAGAGCTAAAACCACCAAACCAGGACCATGCAGCTTAGAAAAATCACAACAGCCCGTTGATTCCAACCACAAAAGCCTTCGCCAAGACTTGGAGACACATTTCCAAGTTCATCACACCTAACAAAGCAATCCTTGTCGAAGGCTTTCAAGGCTGGACTCTCATCCGAGTTGTTACTGGAAGTTCCAGGCTGTGTGGCCATGGTCTGGTAGATCTTGTTCCTAACATTTCGCCTGCATCTGTGGCTGGCAAGATGCAGGTGAAACATTAGGAACAAAGATCTAATTGCGACCACGGCCAATACGAGCCTGGAAAAAGTCGCCCACAACAAACTCAGAAGGAGTTCTTAACAGTTGCACCACTGTTCTGTCCACTGGAGCCAATGGGCCGGCTATTGATTAACTCCTGATTTGACGATTTCACTGACTTTTCAGTGTACTGACGACTTCTCAAGGATGACAACATTATGAACAGAAGCTTCTTGGGTGCCCTGGGCAAAATGGTCTGGGCATCTTTCAAGAGAACTGGAAGGTGTGCCTTTGCCCAAACAGCTCAGAAGTACAAACAGTCCTGACAAATACACACACACTGCTGGAAGCACAGTGGACCGGGAACAACTCCTCTAGCATCACAAGATTACAGCCAACAAAGCAGTCCCTGACCCAAGACAGCCAGATAAAGGTTTCATGAATGCAGAAAATCTCCACCCTCAGCGCTAGGGAAGGCAAGGGATTCTCTGCATCCTTGAAAGCCTGTTAGTTTAGCAGCGCCTGACCTGAAACACTCAGCATTAAGGATGTCGCTCCTCTTTGCTGACCCACAAGTTCCTGAGGATCCTTCTATGTCAACAAAACTACAGCACAGCCGCTACCACAACAGCAGCGATCCGGCCAGGAGCAAAACAGCTAAAATCAAAACCAGCAGCTCCACCCCAGCCCCCTCAATCCTATCATCAGCCAGTTCTTCAAGTGCGTCCAGTGAGGCATGAGGGTCAAGGAAGATGGGGGTCAGTGTGGGTGTTCCAGTCCAGTCCAGCTCACGAGCCAGCTGAGGCCTGCTCCTTGGGCTACCGTCGGCGAAGGGGCTTGTAGACACACACGGCCATCAAGATCATGACGATCAGCAAGATGCCAAAGACGCTCCCCATCAGAGCTGCAAGAGGAAGGAAGAGCATGAGCTGGCGAGGGGCACAGGAAAGCACCAGGTGCCGTGGGTGGGTGGGATGGGGCTGTAGTACACCAATTGCCAAAGTCAGATGCTGGTAGCCAAGCTAAAGGGGCATCTTAAGACCCGGCAGACAAAGAACTGGCCAAACTGCTTGGGCGCCTGTAAAAAAGCACAGAGATCAATTTCACCCACCCCTGGCCCAAGAACTCCTCACTAGTCCTTAAAACTACTTTGGCACCCTCCCATGGAGTTGTTCTTTGGAGGCAGGCCCCGATCTCCCCTTCTCAGCTTCAAGGCGCTCTCTGTTTATGTCTTCACCACCTCAGTAGGTGAGGAGGACTCTGGTGTTTTGAATTTTAACTGGCAGGCTCCCCCCGGTGAATTTGGTTACCAGGCACCTCCCTTCCTCAGTATTACTTGCTTATACGTTGTGATTGCATTATTTTATAATTAAATGTTGCTTTTAATGGTTAAAATGTTTTAAATTTGTTTATGCTCGTTGCCTTACAGACACTAATTGTGTGGAAGGGCGGGATAACAGTGATTTTAGATACATAGAAATACATCAAATTTAGCCCATTCCTCCACATTTCCAATTCTGTGGCGAATTCGGGCCGCGGCTCCATTAGCGTGAGGGGCGAGCTGCTCGCTCTTGGGTTCCATTCCTGAAAGGCCCCTTTGAACACTAACGGACGGAGGAATTCATTGCAGCGGCTCTTCAGTTTTTACTGCTGTCCTGTAAGAAATGTGATTTCTGCTGCCCAGCCAGCCTTGTGACCAATGGGATGTGGCCGCCGGACAAACAGAACTCAGGAGTCGGTGCCCCTGTTCCGATCTGCAAGGCGCCGTTACAATAAATGAAACACGGACCAGCATGAGGGAAGGCCACCTTTTATATTTCAGTTCCAGGAGGCTGCACAATCTACGCACAAACAAGGTCAGAGGTGGGGGGGGGGGCAGGGAAAGAAGGTAAAAAAAATCTAGCAGAGAGCTGGATTCAAGTCCAGGAGTATCTTTGAGAGCCACAAAAGAGTCAGGATATGAGGTTCTGAGAGTCCCACTGGCCCTGAATCCTGCTCTTCTCCTGCAGGCCGCCTGCTTGCCCTCGCCAACTCTCTCCAAACCATCTTGCCAGCCTCCCTGCCGCATACAAAGGGCACAGGAAGGGATGGGCATCTCCTCTGCCCTTCACATCAGGGGGGGGGGAGGCTCAGCTGCTTCCCAGACAGCCACGAGCTCCCTCGGGTGAAGTCTCTTGGCTCCCATCCAGGCTCCCCGGCCTGGAGAGAATGTGGCCGGGCCAAGGCTAACGAAGAGGCCTACTCCGGTAGGGTTGCTGAAGGTTAGGCCGAGAGCATAGAGCAGCCTTTCTAGGGGCTGGAAGACAAGCTGCCCAGTGGCTTAGGGGGTGGGGGTGCCGCGTCCTCTGCAAAGTTGGCCCATGAAACCCTTCCCGGGGATTCATTCTGCTGACCTTTGACACAGGGCTGCCTGGCCCTATTTAGGAAGCCTCTGGAGATAATGGGGGGGATGGAGGGGGGAGAGCGACCTCGGTGGGGCCCAGAGACAGGGACCCCGCCCCCAAGAATCATCCCTTTTCTCCTGGGGGACTCTCTGTCGTCTGGACAGCGCCTGTCAGTCAGGGGGTGCCTACCGGGAGGCTGGTCTCCCTATGTTGCCCCCACCCCCATCTGTCACCCAATGCAGAGATTCGGGGGGGGAGGGGAGCCCAGGAGGATGCCCTGCGGTCCCACCCCCCACCCCCGGCAGCCGGCCCGTCCCTGGCTCAGGGGCTGCAATGCGGGCGCCGCCGATTGACATTTGGGGGCGCGCGGCGCTTAAGCCGGAGCAGCGGGTCCCTCCCTCCCTCCCTCCCTCCCCAGCCCCGGCCGCTCGTGCTCCTGCTCCGCGGGGGCCCCCACCAGGACCCCCCCCCGCCCGCCCCAGCCTCACCCAGGTTCTGCGCCCGCAGTACGGCGTAGGGCCGCCCCCGCTCGTCGTCCTCCTCCCCGCCGCCGGCGCCCTGGGCCAGCGCCAGCCCCGGCAGCAGCAGCAGCAGCAGCAGCATCCTTTCCCGGGCCAGGCGGAGCCGCAGCCGAGCCCAGCACCGCCCCTCCGCTCCCCCGCCTCCGCCCCCGAGCATGTGCAGAGTGCGCCGCTCCTCCCGGAGGGGACACCGCGAGGGCCGGCGGGGCGGGGCTTCGGGAGTTGGCAACCTGGCATGTCCCCTCCCGGCCGCTGGCTCTGCCGCGAGGCTGCCCAGCAAGCCCCCGCCACCCTCTCTTGGGGAGGGAGGTTTCAGGGACCCCTGGCGATCCTCTCCTGAGCGGTGCATTCTGGGACTGGCAGTTCGGCAGAGGCAGCCGCCCGGGATTCTCCTTCTGAAGCTCCGCCCGAGCAGCGGGCACCGGCGGAGGGCATCATGGCTGCAGCCGGGGGGCGGGGGCGGGGGCGGGGGGCACAGCTTTCCTTGCATTTGGAACAGGTGGAAGAATGCGGGGCTCCCCAGCCCGGCCTGGGCCAAAAGGGCCCCTCCAAGCCCTGCGCCTCTTGGCCCTTGGCTCTGGGGTGACGTGACGGGCAGAGGAGAGGTCATGTGCCCAGTCCGGTGCCCTCGCAGCCTCACCCCCCTCTCCTGCCAGCCAGTCGATCCCGGCACAGAATTACAGGCCTGTGCTGTCCCCTTGCCTCCCTGCCCCGAAGTGGAAAAGGGCCTCACGGAGGGGCGGGGTGGACGAGGGGCGCCTTCTTCATCCAGGAGTCAGAAGATTCCTCAGAGGCCGCCAGAGGTTGGGCGTGCAGCAGGGGCTGAAGACCCCCAGGCCTTTTCATGGGCCACACCAGCTCTGCTTGGGGGACTCCTGCAGATTTGGGAGTGCCTCCTGGAGAGGGTGGGGGTTGGGAAGGGCAGCAGGGACAATGCCCCTCCCACTGGACCCTCCTTCGCTCCCAGGGAACGGACCTCTGTTGTCTGGAGGACTGTTGTAATGCTGGGATATTTGCACCCCCCTCCCCAGCCGGCCAGAAGGTCGGCCAACCCTCCCTAGCTTGTCACTACCAAAAGGTTTGAGAAGACAGGACCGTCCATGTCGTGTGAACAGGGCGTGAAGGAACCACACATCTCTCAGAAGTGCGCTTGTCTGAAGCTGACTGGGGGGTCTTAGGTCAGCCCCCCCCCCAGGATGGTTCTTGAGAGCAAGTGGATGAGGGAGGACAGGAGGAGGCCCTTCGGGGTCCCCATTGGACAGGAAAGCAAGGCTATAAATGAAGTACAGATTTAAAAAGAGTGGACATTTTGGAACTGGCTGGCTGGCTGAGGAATGAGCGCAGCTTTGGGTCAAGACTCCCTCAAGTGGGCCTTCTCCATTGTTCCTAATGTGAGGGGCCGGGCTTGTGAACATTGATGAAGAGAGCCCTCTTCAACGTGATGCAGTCAGAACTTTCAGGCACGTGGTCAGAGCTAAGGAAGAGCCGGCCTCTGGCAGCCAGGCAGAGCTGGAGTCTCCTGGCTGCCTCCAGCAGCTGCACACAGATGCTTTGTAAGGTTCCCGAGGGCAGCCAGGCCCCTACGCTGGCTCTGGTGGTGGACTCAGCCTGGCTGCTGGGCCACACATGTCTGGGAGGGAAAGGACCGGAGCCCCTTGCCGAGGGTGACAGGAGGCCCGGAATGCCCCTATGTTGCGTGCCATTTCATCATCGGCACACCCAATATAATATCCTAATCTACACCATGCCCCCGCCTGGCTCCTTGGGTTCGGCGCCACACATTTTATAATCTTTATTGTTATAAATGCACTGTACTGATGCTAGTTTTATGAATTTTGTAATTTGTTTTAACCTGTTCTAATTTATTTATTTGATGTATTGTTGTTCTGGCCATTGTATGTTCGGCCTAGTGTACTCAGAGCCCTTCGGGGGTGGGCGGTTTATAAATCTAATATATAAATTAAATAAATAAATAAATAAACTTGTCTCTATGGAGGTGTGTGTACTCAGGAGTGGGGAAACAGCCACGACCCTCCTTTGCTTGGCCTTCCCTGTGGCAGTGCAGTGAGGCAAGCAGAAGAGGGCATCGGTCTTCCTCCCTGCCTCTGCCCAGGGTTCTCTCCTCCCGCCCCGCTCAGCTTTAAATAGGTGCTCTTCCTGTCCTCCCTGGGAGACCAGGCTGCCCCCGAGCCCCCCCCCCACTTCCCCAAAGGATACTAGAGCAATTCTCACACCAACATGCATGTCGCAGTCAGGCGTCCTGAGGACAAATCTTGACGTTAACCACCATGTGACAAACGGGACAAACAGAAAATGTGCAGGAGCTGGAGGGAGGGGGGTTAGAGGAGAGCCCAGGCAGCGGCAGCAGCAGCCCAGGCCTCAGCAACTCTAGCTGGGAAACTTCACTTGGCATCGCTGCAGCCGGGCATGAGGGTTGCCCAGGTGGGGCTTGGCATTCAGCAGGCACGGAGAGCTCTTTGGGCCTGGTTTGTAGGCATGGACTCTGGCCCTAAATTGTGTCCGGTCCATCGGGAGAGAACCACAGAGATAGCTGGTCGTTGGTGGGGTTCCACAGTCCTTGTCGCTCCTGAGTTGTTTTTTGTAGTGGCAAAAAACTGTCTGTTTTTCCCTTGAAGGTGGCAGGTCAATGCAGAGCCTTTAAGGGGCTGGCACCATGCCCACCCTGGATCTGCTTTGCTGCTCCCTTTGGTCTTCTAAGTGCCCAAGGCAGCACACTCGCGAGGCGCTTGACGGTCAATCAATAAAAGAAAGGAGATCGGAGTGATGCGGTTTCTCACGCTTCACTCAGGAGCCTATGAAAGAAACGGGGGATGGCGGGGGGGGGGCTGTAGCCCCTGCCAGATTCATCTTGCACCATTTATTATTAATTAATTAATTGGGTTTCTAAGTCACCCCCCCCCCAAAGGGCTCAGGGCATTGTACAACATTCAATATAAACACAATAAAATCAATGGAATACTCGCAAGTGCCCCACACCTTCTCTGTGTAAATACCACTGAGTTTAACGTGCTCTTCCTCTCTAGCAAGGAAGCTCTCACGCCCACAAGGAGAGCGTTTCCCCTGCCCTGCTCCTGGCCTCCCGCTGCCCTGACCTGCTTGAGAGGTCCTGGGGTCCAGACAAGCTTGTAGGCCATGTAGACAGGGATGCAGAGGAAGGAGGAGGCGCCAATGAGGTATCCCACCGAGATGCTCCAGGCTGGGTATTGGTAGTCAAACAGCGTGAGCGGCGGCTGCTCCATCAGAGAGCTGATGATGATGAACTAGACAGGGGGGGAAACAGCGGGGTGAGGGAGGAAGGAGTCAGGAGCCAACCCTCCCCCCCAGTCTTTTCCTGTCTTCTTGATGGGCTAAGTAAGGTTGGCACCACCCAGGGCGGGAGCTGGGGCACCCTGTACAGTTGCCAGCACCCACCGAGATGTCTGGAAGAAGCATTCAGACTAAGAGGACATGGGTATGTGGCCCAGCCTTTGATCTGACAGACACCCCATTCAGGAGTTTCTAATTGATTATTTCCTCATTTTCTTTTCTATTTTTTCTTCCTTTTTGGTGCTGCAAGCAACACAAGGAATGCATAATTAGTGTGCAAAAATCAGTGGAGGGTGCCAAGGAGAAGAGCTGAGGCAGAGGTGTCCACAGTGTGAAACTCAGAGTTTTTCTACCTGATCAGCTATCCTGGAATAACAACCAGAATCCCCGATTCCAAAGCATTAGAATTTCCCCCCTGTAATGCTGAGAGCTGGAAACTTGCTCTGTTGACTTGTAGTGTGACCTATGGAAGGGTCCCAGTGGAGGCTTCTGGGAATTCAAACTGCCCTGTAAATGTCCTGAGGACAAGTCTGTTTGCTTGCATTGTTCCTTGCCCGGACTCTTGGTCCCTGCCCACCCATCCCCTGAACTGAAACCTCCTTGGGGGCTACTAGGGCCTGCCTGCTTTGCCTTCTCTGCAAGGTACAGCTCAACCAAGGGCGTCATCGTCATCACTTGCTACTCACTGCCAGGAAGGTTGGGCTGATGGCCACCCAGCACACCTGCCAGTAGATCCCCGGCGTAAACCCCAGCATGGCCTTCACGTCACTGCAGAACTGCTGGATTCCTAAGAAGCAGAGAAAAGGTGAACCCAGCTCCTCGTCGTACCCTTGCTGTTCCTGGGGACCGGGCCTTAGATGAATCTTGGGTCCCCAAGACCTGTGAAGTGGAGCCCCATCCCCAACCTGAGGGGGGAGCCCTCCAAGGAGGGCAAGGCAACCTCCAGACAGGACCTACAGAATTCCCAGCAAGGTCCTGGCATTACAGCTGATCTCCAAACTGCTGCAATCCACTCCTCAGGAGAAAGTATCTGCTTTGGAGGGTGGAGTCTGTGGCATTATGCCCCTCCCACACACACACACTAATGTCCCTCCCACTCTAACGTGGATGGCCCAGGCCAGCCTGAACTCATCAGCTCTTAGAAACCAAGCAGGGTCATCCCTGATAGTACCGGGAGTGAGGACCACAGAGGAATGCCTGGATCCCTCTTGAGAGGAAGGCGATGCTGAACTACCTCTGCTAGCCTCCACAGCTCCCAGAATGGCCTGCTGTGATTGGCAGCAGCAGAAGAGAGCCTTCCTCCACACCGGCTCCCTGAGCAGAGAGGCCAAAGGCCAAACCCGGGACTTTGTACAAGCAAAGCAAGGATTTGGCCCCCAAATATTGATGGCACCTCTCCACAGATTGGATGCCTTCCCTGTCTAGTCTGGCCCTTAAGGGAGGGGGGGGCCTGATTTTGATGGTAGGGCAGAGCATTCTCCCTCCCCCCGAAGGTCAGGCCTCCTGCACTCATAAAACCAGGAGACAGCAACGCTTCTACAGGAGCACCCACTTGGCTGGAAAATGGAGCAAGCCGAAAGCACCAAAGAGCCTCTTCCAAAAGAGTTTTCACAATGGTATAGGATCCCCCCCTGTAACGTGAAGAACTGAGATTTCAGGCTGACTGCAAAATTTGGCGGGGCGGCAACTCTGCTGGCTGTAAATTCCTCAGCTAATTTTCTGAGCAGTCGCCAAAGGTTCCCCCAACCCCTAGAATCTGGCCACAGGCTGCGGACGGTCTCTAGGCTGTCCTTGAAATAAAGAATCCTGGTGGGGTTTGGGGATGATGTCCTCTCATTACAAGATGGGCGGCAGTGGCTGGGATGGGATGGGGGGAATCAAAGAGACCTGCTGAGTGGGTCTCAGTGCAAAAGCCTGTAGTTTGGAGTGGAATTAGGGTTGCTGCCTTGGGGACCCTATTTGGATAGAAAGGAGGCTAGAAAGAAAAATAGAAGTTGGTTTTTACACCTTGCTTTACTTTGACTCTAAGTCTAAGGAGTCTCAAAGTGGCAGAGCGGGGAATCAAACCCGGTTCTTCCAGATTAGAATGCACCTGCTCTTAACCTACTACACCACTGCTGCTCCTGTGGGCAACACATACTCTGTGAAATTCAGCACAGATCTGCGGCCAGGGCCCTTGAAGGTGGTGTGTTGGGAAGCTTGGGAAGTCCTTCCCCTGCCCTCCAATAATAATAATTCAGGTAGCAGTGAGAGAGAGAGAGAGAGAGAGAGAGAGAGAGAGAGAGAATCAAAACTCTCCCCTCAGCCACTCACATTGGTCAGGGTGGCCAGAGAACCGAGAAAGCACACGGTGATCAGCCCCAAGACAAACCGCTCTCTTCGCTTAGCCAGGAGATGTGGATATTCGTCCATGATGGCCGTGATCACAGCTTCCAGGCCCCCAAACTGCAAATCCCCCACACACAAAAGAAACACTTTTCAGCCTGAATCCCCAGAGCCAGCCTGCTGGAGATCTCTGGTGGACGCTGGTCAGTGTAGCCGCCCTCTGGTGTTGCCCAAGTTTGCCACCTGGTTTACAGCCGGACCCCATAACTCTGTTCCACAAACACCAGGCACGGAGCTTTCCCCACCACTGGAGGCTTTAGGCCCATCCTCCGTCTTTTGGACAGAAAAGTTCATAAGAACATAAGAACATAAGAACAAGCCAGCTGGATCAGACCAGAGTCCATCTAGTCCAGCTCTCTGCTACTCGCAGTGGCCCACCAGGTGCCTTTGGGAGCTCACGTGGGTGATGTGAAAGCAATGGCCTCTGCAGGCTTTTGTAATTCGATCACCTGGACTGCTAAGACATATGCAATCTCAGATCAAAGAGGATCAAGATTGGTAGCCAAAGCAACTGAGGAAGATACCCAGGGTTGCTAACCTCCAGGTGGCTGCTGGAGGGGTTTCCAGACTACAGCTGTCAGAGGATTCGACTGGAGAAATGGCGAAGAAACTTTGGAGGGTTACGGGCTCTATGTCTTGCCTCTCCCACGAGTCCCCTCGCCTACCCTCCCATGTTATGTGGGAGGGGACGGTCTCAGAAGGTGCTGTTGGAGGGATTCCTACTCTGCCCCATGACGGTTGACTTGTGGGGTACTGCAGGGTTCCACTTTATTCCTCCATGCTACTTAATGTGCATACAAAGCTGCTGGGAGAGACTGACAGGAGATGAGGGCTGCGAGGTCACCAAGAGGTGGAATAATAGTCAGTTCTTTCTTTCCACCTAATTCCAAGGATGTTGTTGACAGCCTAAGCCAGTGCCTATGTAAACCCCATGCTCAGAATGGGTTGACCCAGTAAGGGGTGGAGACTCAAAGCAGCAGAAGGCTGCAGAGCCCGCGAAGTTTGGAGAGAAGCAAGGTACCGCCAGACTTCGACCTTGATTTGAATAAGCCCTTAACAAAGGTTTCTTTTGCTTGATTGTAATGGGTGAGAGTTCTCCTGGAAACCTTCATCATATTGAATCCTGTTCACCAAGCCCTTGGAGTCTTCAGGACCCAACCCACTTGCAAGAAGAATTGGACTTGGCAGTATCAGTAGACTGTAAATATAAGGACTTGAAAATGCAACCTGAACAGGACCTTGAAGTGTGATGTTAAATGTTGATGTTATATGTCAGTGGTGGCGAACCTTATGGCACGGGTGCTAGCCAGGTGGCACTCAGAGCTCCTCACTGTGGGCACGCTGTAAACAGAGTCAGCCTCCCACACATACATACATCTAGGCTGGCTCTGGGCCTCTGGAAGCTTAAATTATTGAAGCGATTAAACCTAAGACCTAGTTTTGAACACAGGAAGCTGTGTAAGAGTAACCCTGTTAAAGTGCCTGTTAAACCCCACTGATTTTTTCTGTGAGAAGAACTAAAGCGCAACTTTAGCACCAGAGTAAGCCTGCAGTTGCTGCAATGGGGCTTGCTTCTAGAGTAAAACCTCCTAGGTCGCGGATTCACCCGCTGGAAGAAGTTGTACGGTTGCTTCAAAAGCAAAAGCCACCGACTGCCACCAAACTACTCCTGCGTAAGCGCCACCTCGGACTCCAGAGGTGGGGATCCAGCAGAGTTCTCGCTATGGTTCCCCGAGAGTAGGTTACTAATTGACTTTGTGTGCCGCAGAGGCTACTTCACCTCGCGAGGATTTTGCCACGCGGATTTTGCCTTTGAAGCTGGGCGCGCTCTCCTTCGCCAGCAGTAGTGCGCAGAACTTGAAGCAGTTCTTTAGCAGGAGGTGTTCATGCTATCGCGTGGCAGCCTGCACCTGCATGCATTTGTTTCGCCTAATGATCGCGAAATGCTGCATCCTTTGCCACAGCCCCTCCCAGGAATGCCGCTCGCTCGAATGCCTGTGGCCATGTCCCTCGTCAAGCCCAGCTCCAGCCCCATTGGCGCTACCCCAGTTTGAACTTCATCACCATGGGAACCTGTTACTAAAATTTTGGATCCCACCACTGCTCAGACCCAACCGCTTTCTAAACTAAAAGAACCTCAAGTATCTGTGGGTTAAAATTGTCGTGTTGGCACTTCTTTGCCCGATGAAATAAGTGGGTTATGGGTTGCAATTTGGGCACTCGGACTCAAAAAGGTTCGCCATCACTGTTATATGTTAATAAAGTAAACCATTTTGTTGTTTTAAAAATTTGTTGTTGCAAACTCTATCTCAAGTACCGGCCCCACAGAACTCCATTGGCCAGATAGAGAGGTTACACCTGCAGCCAGTCATGGAAGCTGGATTAGAGGTAGAACAAAGCTTGAAACTCGAGACTCTGACTGTAGTCGAAGGTTCCCCGGAGTTCGTGAGCAGGAAGAGCAAAACTGTGGGACCTTCAGACTGTCCTTGGATGGGGTTATGATGCTCCTTTTGGGAAACCAGCTTTGCAGCTTGGGAGTGCTGCTGGACCCAGCGGGCACCATGGAAAACCAGTTGGCTGCTGCAGTCCAGCGTGTTTTTGCCCAGCTTCGACTGGTGCATCAGCTGCGTTCGTTCCAGGGACAGTCAGATCTGGCCACAGTGATCCATGCCTTGGCTGCATCTAGCCTGACTGCTTAAAATCTCCTCTGTTGGAGCTACAATTCTGGTGAAGAGTGTTCAGAGGCTGCACCAGTACTGCAGAACAATGCGTTGCCGGAACAGCTGGCTGGGGTCAGCTCTTGCCCTTGCGTGGTGACCCTAACATTTTACTGCTTTCATTTTCACGGTGGCTTCCACCAATTCGTTCCCTGCCCAATTCAAGGCCTTGTTTTCCCGTTCTAAAGCCCTGCATGACTTGGGACCAGAGTATCCGAAGGACCACCTCCTCCCAGATGTTCCTGCCCAGAATCAGCATCACAGGGAGAGGCCCGTCAATCAAAGATGCTTGTCTGGTGGGTTTGTTTTGGTGGAAGTTCCACAATTGCAGAACAACCTGTCCACTGGTTTTATGCTTCCTTATTATAGTTGATTCATTTTGCCAGCTGCCTGGAGCGCCCTCGGAAGGAAGGTGGCAAAGAGAGAGGCCAAGCGAATGAATAAGCAGAGGGTCGGGGCAAGGGATCCACGCAGCCTTACCGTGCTGTCCAGCCCCAGCGTTACCATCATGAGGAAGAAGAGGATGGCGAAGAAGGTGGAGCTTCGACCTCATGTTGCCCGATGGCTCCCAGGGATAGGTGTGAGGGGATGAAGAGGGAGGCTGGGTCTCATGGAGGAACTGCATTGTGCCACCTTCCATCAGGCAGAGGCACGGAGGAAACGGAGCCCAGGTGGGCCAAGAGAGACCCTCCTCTACATGGAGGCGGAGGACTTCCTCTCCCTCTCCCATCATACTAGGTCCGTGGTGGTGAACCTTTGGCACTCCAGATGTTATGGACTGCTGGGTTTCAGCCCCCCTGCCAGCATGGCCAATTGCCATGCTGGCAGGGGCTGATTGGAATTGTAGTCCATAACATCTGGAGTGCCAAAGGTTCGCCACCACTGTACTAGGTCTTGGTGGGTGGTGGGGCACCCAGTGAAGGTGACTGGCAAAAGGAAGTACTTCTTTGCTGCAGGATGTCATCGTGGCAATAGCTTAAAGAGGTGGTGTGGCGCAGTGGCTAGAGTGTCAGACCAGCTTCTGGGAGCCCCTGATTCAAACGCCTCCAAATTGGTCATGAAGCTTATTGGGAGAGTTGGACCAGTCACTCTCCTTTTGCATCCCCTTCCTCACAGGGCCGTTGTGAAGGTAAAAAGGAGAAAAGGCCCGAGATAGACTAGCTTAGCTGACTCTGAGGGGAGAAAGGGCCTCCATGTTTGGAGACAGTCTATCTGAATGCCAGGGCTGGGGGCAGCGACAGGGTAGGACTCTTCTGTGCTCTGCTTGTTGGCTTCTCATAGGCCTCGGGTTGGTCGCTGTGGGAAACAGGATTGGGGAGGGCTGGATGGACTATTTTCTGGTCTGGGGCGGCTGTTTAGGCAGAAAGTGGACTTTCCTTTCATTGTGATTTTCTCCTGGGAAACTTGTTAATGGATTTTCTGCTGCTCTGGGGATGGGATGCCTCGAAGTGGACTATCCAGGCTCCTTGGAGCTCCCCAGAATATTCCCGGGGCTCAGGACTTAGAAGCGGGAGCCCCTCCCCCCTGCATTGATATCAGCCCTTGATGATGGCGTTAACATGCCAGAATTCAGTTTGGTCACCTGACCTACCCCAGCTCTCAGAGGCTCATGGACTGCAAGTCTTCCATCATCCCCGCCAGCATGGCCAACTGGCTGGCAGTGAAGGATGGGATTTGTAGTCCATGATTACCTCTGGAGAGCCTGCAGGTTGCAGACTCTCTTTTGCGCCAGATGGAGGGGGGGTGGGCGCTGCACTCACTCTTGTCTCTTGCCACGTCCCTTCCACTTCCATGCCTCCATTTCAGGCCATGTAGCCCAAGACTGTGAAAAAAATGACAACCCCGGGAAGGAAGCTGGCAGAAGCTGGATGATGGTTGGTGGTGGACGACGGGCTGCCCTCGTATGTGTGTGGCGGCAGAGGTGGGAGGGGTGGGGTAGAGAAGAAAAGAGAGGAAACAGGCTGAGGAGGCTTGATCTAGGGTTGCCAACCTCCAGGTGAGAGGTGGAGATCTGGAATTACATCTGATCTCCAGATTATATGAATCACTTTGTTCAAAACATTTCTTTCATGTCTTCTGAAGCAAATGGCTGCCTGACACTAGACCTTACCCAGGTCCCTCCCTAGAGCCCCCTCTTCCAGGCCCCACCCTCCAGGTATTTTTGAATGGGGGGGGTGTCATAGGATCCTGGGTGCCTACCTGTAGCAGTTGTTGTGGAATGGGTTGTAGCTGGCCAGAGCGAGAAGCACCCCAAAGCCTGGCCCCAGCGAGAAGAAGATCTGGGCAGCTGCGTCGACCCACACCTGGACAGACCCAGAGACAGAGAAGCTCCCGCTAAGAGCAGCCTGGTTGAGGGGCCCAGACCCGTCCTCAGATGCTGAGAGCAGCTGCACTCAGGACCCCAAGGGGCCCAGCAGTCTCCGGGGTCATTGGAGGGCCCCTTCCTTCTCATGCCACATCAGAAGGCCCTGACCTCACAGTCCCACAGTCCCACAGAATCCTTTCTGGGAATTCAGTCGCAGCATCTTCTGCCATATTGCCAATGATCCTGAGGTACCCCCCCCTGCACCCTGAAGCCTCTCACACTCCTTGCCCTGACTTAGCAGTCCCTGCACAAACACAGACATCAGGCAAAGTCTGGGAGGGCAGTCCTGTCAGCCTACACCAGGACAGCTGAGTTCTGAAACTCATCCCCTGAAGATCTTGGGGTCCCCTAAGGATGCTCCTGGACTCGACTCTCACACCCCAAGCAAGAGGTTGTGCCGTCTTCAGAGTCTAGGGAAAAGCAAGAAAAGTCTGGACACCTCCCCTACCCTTCCAGCCTACCTCTCTGAGTGGCATGAGCAGGATAAGGGGGTGTGTGTGTGTGTGTGTGTGCGTGCGTGCACAGAAGAACACCCCCCCCACCCCCTGCTCAATTGTACGTGGCCCCATCCTTGCAGAAGGGTTGGGTTCTTCTGCTGCATAGCATCCCCCCCCCCCCCATGGAATTACCATTAATGAAAATTCATGTGTGTGTTTGGCTCAGAGGTCCTGGCAGGCAGGAGAGCCATTGTTGGGCTGGCTTTACAAAACGGAGGCTGAAAAGGAGCAGCCTCCGGGAGAGGAAACGCCCCCCCCCCCACCATCACACATAGACACAGACAACAAATCAGATGGGTGATTCAATTAGAGATTTGCATTTCTAAGGGCCTCTGTTTTCCAAGGGAATAATGAACCTCCTTGGACCCTCTGATCTTCTGTGGGGGCCCTGGCAGATGGAAGGGGGGGGGGCTCTCATGTGTATATAAACAAAGATGGTGGGGGGGGGGGGTCTTGGATTCAACAGGTGCAATAAATGATGCTTTGCCGTGAGCTGCTGGTCCCACTGGCTGCTCAGCTTTTTCACCAGGAAGATTCTGCCCTTCAGAACCAGGACTGGGCATCAAAAGTCCTGGAATACACTGATGGTGTCACCTGGCGGCCTGAAGTGAGGTCACCTGGCAGCCTATTTTCTTTTCACAGAGAGACCTACAGGATTCTGGGGGAGGGGGCTTTGGCTCTTGATCTTGGTTTGAACTGCCCAAGACAGAAGGGGGAGGGGCAGTAGAGAAATTCAATACCATAAATAAAACCAAAGACGATGGATGGAAAATTGTGTGAAGACGGCAGGCCAGGCACCATGACACACACTCAGGAGCCCTGATGCTAAGCACATTCAAACGCTGAATGCTGCTAAAACGGGGCGGGGGGGAGGGCAAATGAAAGGCACAGGACAGCAACATTCAACAGGTTTCCTGTGCAAGAGCTGCAAGCAAGAGTAGTCTATCTGAGCTGCGAGCCCTGGGATTTCCAACAGCACACCAATAGGCTGAGGTGCCCAGAACTCGTCACAAGATCAGGCCAATCAAGTAGTGCACAGGTGTCAAACTCGCGGCCCTCTAGATGTTATGGACTACAGTTCCCATCATCCCCTGCCAGGATGCTGGCAGGGGATGATGGGAACTGTAGTCCATAACATCTGGAGGACTGCGAGTTTGACACCTATGGAGTAGTGGGTCTGCTCCACACATGCTCCAGTCTCTGGTCCAAGTGGAAGACTGTAAGGTGGAAGACAACCACCCCGGGCACGAAGCCCAGAACGAGGAATGCGCCAAGGCCAGGCAGAAAGAGCAGAAACTAACCCCCACCCTTACAAAGACTGTCTGGGGGGCTGAAATCACCCTTGGCAGGACTGGCAGCCCTCTTTGGCTTCCTCCTACTGGCTACACTGTCTGGAAGCTCTGCCTGCCCTACAGCTGATAAATGCCGAGGCAGCTGGGGCGGGGGGGGGGGGGAGAAGCTGGCAGACCTCGCTGTGCAGTGTGAGGGAGCAACTGGCCACATCTGCATGCACCCAGCTGGCTTACAGCTGTGCTCTTGAGCTTCTCCCAGTTGGGCTGCAGGTAGAAGACGATTCCTCTCCAGGCTCCGGGCAAAGTGGACCCACGGATCAGTAGGATGAGCAGAACAACGTAGGGGAGGGTGGCCGTCACCCACACCACCTGCAAGGGAGAAAAACCCAGTGGCAATGTCCACGCCCGACACCCACATTCTAGATGCATTCTGCACCCCCATCCCAGTAGTGGTGGCTAAAGAGTCAGACGTGGGCCTGGGAGCCCCAGGTTCCAATTCCTCACTCTGCCGTGGAAGCTCTCGAGGTGACCTGGGGCCACTCATACTCTCTCAGCCTATCCTACCTCACAGGGTAGTTGTGAGGATGAAATGGAGGAGAGCAGAATTATGTCAGCTGCTTTGGACCCCCATTGCAGAGAAAGGGGGGGGGCATAAATGAAGTAAATTAACAGACATGGCAGCCGTCTGCAATCTTTCAAATGCACGGGCTGTCCTGGGAACTTCTCCCCTCTTCCCACCGGGTTTGTTTCTGGCCAAAGCCCCAAACCATTTAAATGTGCCCTGGAATGTACCTTTCCAGAGGTCTTGACCCCCTTCCAGAGGCTGAAGTAGACAATGGCAAAGATGGCGAAGAGGCAGAGGAGCAGGTGCCAGCGGATCTCGCCCACCTTGTCCAGGCCGTGCGAGTTCTGGAGCGCCAGAACTCTCCTCCTGCAGCACAGAGAAATGGAAATGAGGCACCACACCCAGACTGGGCCAACAAGGCGTTTCCTGGAGCCCTGGGGGCCAGCTGCTCTGGTGGGAAAGGCCACGCTTTGGCCCCTGGGTCAGGGGCTAAGGAAGGCCTTTGCCGTGCCTGAGGCCCAGCAAGAGGAAACAGGAGATGCGCCAGCATTCGACCTCCAAGTGAGGACTCCGCATGGTGTTCCCAGGGGGACGTCAGCTGGACCCGCTGGGGGTGGAGGTGTGGGGCAGGAATCTCCCTGTGGGAGAAAGGCCAGGAAGGGGCAGGATGGATTATTGTGCCTTGGTCTGACTTCTAAACATTTAGAAATAGATCAATTCACAACTGGTTCCCTTGGTGCACATCAGAGAGCCCTTCAAGACAACGGAATGAAGGTTAAGATTTCCAGAGGTTTTGCCATTTCTAGAGATGTTGGCCCCCTCTTTGCCAGGGCACAGCTGCCTCTGCCCCCCCCAGGGCCCCCGCCAGCCCCCCCCTTACATGTAAAACTCCTCAGCTGGGGAGCTGGAGTCCTTCGTCCAGGTGACGTTGCTCCCCCCAAAGTAGCTGGTGCAGTTGGGGGTGTTCCAGGGGTTGCCACACGTGGTCCAGGGCAGAGTGGCAGTGAAGGAGGAGTAGAAATAGTAGAGGGCCCAGGCAATGATGGTGTTGTAGTAGAAGGAGACATAGAGGTTGATGATGCAGATGGCAAAGCCGATGCCTGCAGGGAGAACAACCGGGCACTGAAAGGCCGGGCCGTGGGTCGCCGCCCCTCACTCCCCCTCCCAGCTACCCTGGGACCCAAAAACCCTGGAGCTTTTTCAATCAGATGGCCTCCAGATTAGGACTACTGGGCGAGGAGTGAGAGTTCACCTGGGAGGATGAAGTTCACCTGCAGGGGGCAAGAAAGGGGCCAGTCCCTCCAGGACCAGCAAGGACTGCTGCTGCCCAGCCTGTTCCACAGGTAGTAGCAGCAGGTCTGTAGAAACCTGAGGGTGACGCCTTGTATAGCCTGGAGCCAAACGGCTCAGGGGCTGCCTCCCTCAAGAAGATGCTGGTGTGTCTCCATGCCCAGACAGGGCCATTTTCTGCAGCTACAGGCAAAGTGGAGGAATGGCAAAGTCTCGTGTGAAGCCGGGCACATGCTTCATGCGTTGCTTTGCCTGCCAGTTTGGCTAATGCCAGCCTGTTCCTGGGTGTTGCTGGGGGCCCACAGGCCACCCTGTGCTACTGTGCTTTTGTCTCAGAGGCCGGATGAAGTCCTGAAGTGGGTGGTACTTCTGTGAGTCGGTACCCCTGCAAGCAGAGGGGGGGGCAGCAGAGGAGAGCAGGAATTGGGGGCCATTTGATCTGGCATCTGGGAACTGTCTCTGCCACTTCAGTTCAACTGCTTAAAGAAATTAATTTTGGAACGGGTGGAGTGAAATATGTCTCTGAATGATGAGACCCAACTTGACTCAGTGTGTCCTGCATCTTAGAAGCCTGCAGCCCCCTCCCCTCCCCGGCACTTGCTTGGTTCCCTGGGCATATGCCTTGTTCCTTATTTAACTCGTCTTCTGACTCTCTGCCTCAGGGCAAGACTAAGCTCAGTGCTGCGGCCCTGTTAGGTTTAGGAAGACCAGTAGTGTTACCAAAAGAATAGATATTCCAAGGGGGTGTATTTGGAGGCCTCTCTTAATCCAAAGCTCTCAGCTTGTGCAGCTGGTACCCAAAACTGGCCCCAGAGCTCTTCCTTGCCTTTTTACCTTTAAAGATGGGGCAGATGTTCTTCCAGATGGGAATGGCCCCAACCCTGTGGAATTGCCCCAGAGCCAGCTCCATGTAAAAGAGGGGCACTCCTCCAAAAATGGCCATCAGGGCATATGGGATGAGGAAGGCTCCTGCAGAGAGAGGAAGGCAAAACCCAAGCGTTAAGGCACGACTTCCACGGGACCCTCCCAACTGGCAGCTGGTCTCTCCTGATATCTCTGGCAGCATCTTGGTGCCCAGGAAGGGGAAGTCTGGCCTTTTCTGCAGATGTGTCTGTTGTGGATTCTGGTTCCAAATCGCTCCAGTTCACCCCCTCCTTCCCTTATACATTTATGTGCCTCCAGTTTTTGCCTCATTCCCTCCCCTCCTGTTTCCTTTGAGACCACTTAAATGCTGTTAAGTCACCTCCAACTTATAGCAGTCCTATGAATCAGCGCCCCCCACCCCAAACATTCAAGCATTAACTGCCTTCTTCAGAGCAAACTGAAGGCCGTGGCTCCCTCTACAGCATAGGCGTCAAACTCGTGGCCCTCCAGATGTTATGGACTACAGTTCCCATCATCCCCCACCAGCATCATGCTGGCAGGGGATGATGGGAACAGTAGTCCATAACATCTGGAGGGCCGCAAGTTTGACACCTGTGCTCTGCAGACTACTGGCCCTTTTCTGGCAACCAGTTTTGGTTGTCTTTTTCCTTGTGCAAAATGTCTTGGTCAACTCCCCACCCCAACCCCCCTTTTTCAATTATTGGATTGTCATCATCATCAAACTATGGCTTTTCCTCCCCTCCCCCAAAATATTTTCATTTCAATTATGTTTGTACCCCGCCCTATCCCCGAAGGGCTTGGGGCGGCTCACAACCCAGCAAAAATACATACTAGCAATACAGCAAAACACATGGTAACAATAATAAATACATACTGCTAAATAGCCTCATTTCAGATGGCGACTTAAATTACAAGTGATACAACTTCTAACACCATAAACAGCAGTACTAACAATAAATACAACTAATCCATGCAATACCTAAAGCTTAAAATACATCAATACATACAATAAATCAATACATATAATGGATCAATAATTTAACAGTATCAGAGTGGCAATGCAAAACTAATAGAATTTAATGGATACTTCTCAACATTGTTAACGATGCACCAATATACACTAAACAGTACAAACTTCATGATAATACATAATCAAAATCAACAAATAGCCAGGAATAGACTGTATGAACATTTCCAAACTAACTACCCTAAACTAGACTACCCTATAGCTGCTGCAAGGAATGACCTTACTGAATTACTTAGTGCCTACACTACATTTACTAACATAAGGAGGAGACTACAATCCCTAACTAAGAACACTAACTAATTCACTAACAACACCTAATAGCCTGTACTCCTAATAGTAGCTACACTTAAGGAGGGACAACAAAATGGGGATGTAAAAGTTCAGCACAGGAGGGCCAGCCCCTCCTCGGATAACTCCGCCGCCAACCTTGTCATTTTATCCATTGTTAACCGTCCGTTGGGGGTCACCACTGGGGTGTGTGTGTTGTTTTTTATTTTTCCTTTTAAAAGGCACTAAAATATTGATACAGTGATATCATTTTGCAATTATTGTTTCAGCAAGTTTCCTACATTCCCAGTTTTCATTTTTAAAAAGAAAAGTAGGCCTTCCCTTACAGAGATAAAAGGAAAAAAGGTACCTCTCCACAAGGGAGGGGGGTGTAGAGACTTTTTAATGAAAACTGGGAACTGAATAGTTTAAACTATCACTGAAACACTACGTCAATATATTGATATTTTCATGCCCTTTTTAAAAAATGTGGCTGTGATATCCAGATAGCAAGATTTATTTATTTGTTCGGTTTTAGTATACCGCCCCATCCCCAAGGGGCTCCGGGCGGTGTATATACATATACATATACATCAGAAATGAAAAGGTGGGTGTTGCTGGGGTGCCACTGATGACAACTGAACCATCTCTAGAAAACCCTCATTATTTAAGACATGTGCAGAAGAAAATAAACTGACCTCACAACTGTGAAATGCAGAGAGAAGGCAAACCTATGGAAGGAGCAGGCGCACCCCGATGCCCCTACTTGTGAAATGACTACCAAGAAAACCAGAAGACCCCTGATCATGTGGAGAAGGCCCTCTCCACTGCAGGCCAGAGGGGGTTTGGCGGGGGATGGGGGTGGGGCGTGTGCTTCCATTGGCAGTCCTGACTTCTGGCTCAGGGAAAGTGGCATGAATTTGCATCCAGCCAGTGCAATTATGTGCATAATTAACAATCTAATTAGCATGACATACAACGAGGGGGCCATTGCACCTCATCCCAATTCCCTCACTCTCCCCAAATTTATCAAAGCATCTTCATAGAGTTAAGGTTGGGCTGGGCGGTTAGGAAAGCCACAGGTTCAGACCCCAGCAGCATCTCAGACCTCAGCAGGAGGGGGGGGGGGATAAGACTGTAACCCAATGCACACTTACTCAGAAGCAAGTCCTATTGGGGGGAGAGTAAACCTGCATAGGGTCAGGCTGCCTCCCCCCCCCCCACACACACACGGCTCAGTCTTGTTGCTTTTAGATGAATGTGGAAAGCAGGATGACTTTGGGGAATGCAGGAAATGAGGAAGAACCATTTGTCTTCTGCAAATCCCCTTCTGTTTCAGAGGTTTGAGGGCACATTCTGTGTTGTGCTGAGGGCACATGGGTCTGTTGTACTAACTGCTTTACGTATGGGGGATTTGTGTATGTGTGCACGTGCACACACTTCCCTGTTTGGGGAAGCACTGTTAGCTGCAGCTATCAAGCACAAGTCTACTGTGTGGCTGGGATCATAGAATCATAGAATCATAGAGTTGGAAGAGACCCACCAGGGCCATCAAGTCCACCCCCCTGCCATGCCAGAATACACAATCAAAGCACTCCCAACACATGTTCACCCAGCCTCTGTTTAAAAACCTCCAAAGAAGGATTGAACTGGGAGACTCCTGCATTTCTCTGCAAAGGATTCAGTGCCCCCACGAAATCAAAAAGTGTGGTTAGACCCAAAAGGCACACAGCTGCATCCTGAAATCAGACCAGGTAGGTGGGGAGTTCTACCGCAGAAGGTGCCTTCCCCTCACCCGCTCTGTGCCCCAGTCTGAGACAACCTTACACAAAAAGTAGTGGCTGATGCAAGACGAGGGACAGTTCTGATGGTAAATTCTGTGAAGTGAGACATTATTATGGGAGCAAAATGAATCAATGGTCTGGCCCATAATTACAAATTTTAAGTAGTGTGTGTGTGTGGGGGGGGGTTAACTATTGCCTGCCCCCTTTGGTAGCAAGGTGAACATCTTGCAACAGGGAGACACCCCAGACACATCTGCACTAACTCCCTCTCTGTTGGGCAAAGCCAACTTTGCAGAATCGCTGTTGGCTCACTAAATGCAGGAAAGTTCTCGCTTCCACTTCCTCGGATTTGGCTGAGAATATCTGAGTTGCTTCCAAGGACGCTGTTAACTTTGAAGGTGCCCCCAGACTCCGGTGTGGGCTTAGTTGCCCAGGTGAATTCTCTGACTTTTCTGCAGCTTTTTCTTTCTCTGACCGTCTCTTCTTGTGGCCTTGTGAACACTAACCAGTTTGGGGTCATGATTTAAAAAAAAATATAAATCCCAGCATAGACTTCCTAGGTTCAGGTTGCTCGACCCCAAAGGCTTTCTTGCTACAAGAAGACCCGATTCATCTGCCAGGCGCCGCAGCCAACCGGCAGGAGTTCAGCACCACGGACAGCTCTCGGGAGAGGCAGCCCCTCCGTCCAGCGACGCCCAGCTGGCCAGGAGCCCCCGCGGGTGTGGGGTCAGCGGCAAAACCTGGTCGGAAAGGAGGGGGTGCCACACCTCCTTTCCGATTCCTGTTTGGAAGGTACCCCCCCACCCTACCCGGGAGGCTTGCTAAGAACACGCGCTCCAAAGCCACGACGAGAGAGACAAGATCTTGCAGAGAGAACCGTGGGGAACTTTATCTATTTGCTGGTGGAGGGGAGGGGGTCAGAAATGCCTCGGGGGGGGGGGTCCTTACCGCCTCCGTTTTGGTAGCAGATGTAGGGGAACCGCCAGACGTTGCCCAGATCGACGGCAAATCCGATCACCGACAGAAGGAAATCCACCTTCCTCCTCCACCTGTCCCGGGCAGGTGACTGAGCCACCAGGGGCGCCGAGGTGGGGGCAGGGGTCCCCGCGGACTCAGGCAGGGGCCCCCCTGGAGCTGCCATCACCCCTCGCCTGGAAGTCCCTGCAGGATTTCAGCGGAAGGTGCTGGGGGGAAAGAGGTAGACCCCAGAAGGGGAGGGCCTGCCAGGAGGAGGTGGGAGGGAGGAAGACTAGCCTCGCCACTGCCCTCCCCCCAGCAGACTGGCCTTGGGATCCGAGAGGAGGGCAGAGAAGGGGAGGGGGGCTCAGTGCGTGAGCGTGCAGATCTTTCCTCTCCAGCACACACTTTGCAGGGCTGTTGTGAGGTGGGCCTGGGGCTCCAGAGACCACAAAGGCCTCCCCAGCTTATTGCTGCTCAGGAGGCTGCCCAAAGGGGGCGGCAGGCAGCTCGGCAGGCAGAGGAGACCCCAGAGGAGGCAGACTGTATTCGCTGGGCTGTTCTGGCTTCTTCCTGGAGGGGGGAGGGGGGGCAGAGCTTTACAGAGAGAAGGTCACCTGTTCCCATCGGAGGAGCCTCTAAGCCAGAGGAGGGTCTCTCGGTTGCTGCTGAGGGACCTGCTTTCTGCTCTGAGCCCAGTTCATTTTGCAGGAGGGCGGGGGGGGGAGCAGTTTGCCCCCCTTGCCAATAGACAGCCCAGCAGCCCCCCTTGCCAGCACATGGCCCCGCGTGCTGCTGCTTCAGGCTTCCTGAGTGTTCCCTGCTCTGGTGAAACTGCTGTGTGTTTCTGTGATGGTTGCCCAGGACAAGTGGGCCCCTCCCTTACTTCACCGGGAGGGGGGCCCCGTGGACCTTTAAGCGTCCTCCTCTGGCCTCTTGACCTTCTTCAGTGGGGCAGCAGCGGGGTGGTTTGAGGAGTGCCAGGTTTGCAGATCAAGGGCCCTGGGCAATAGGAGCTTGGATGGGAAGATTCTCACTCAGGGCCTGGGGGCAAGGATGCCTTTTCTGCTGTGGGTGGGGAAGAGGGGTCCAGGATGGGAGGTTGGGCAGGGCAGGCAAAGGAGTCAGGCCAGAGAAGTTCTGGGGGTCACATTCAACAGGGAAGTTGCTTGAGGTGGGGCTCAAGCGCAAGGGAGGGGCAACAGACAAGCCATATTATGTGGAGCGTCTGGCTGGCTGAGAAGAAGTTGGGAGGTGGGGGGGGGGCTGCAGAGTGGCTGCATTTGTTGTGGAGTCACTGTTGGGAAGATTAGGGAATTCAGGAGCCGGAAGCTGAACAGGTCGGAGCACCTTCTGTGCGCGGGAAGGCTGGCAGTCTTTGGGGGCTTTAAGTTAAGAATAAGGGAGGGGGGCATACATAAAAGTTTAGAAAATTATTCATGGGGTGGAGAAAGTGAACAGAGAGGAACCTGTCCCCTCTTCCCATAATATTAGACATTCAGGTCACCAAAGAAGCTACTTCTTGTCCCAGCATGTCATTGGCTTGAGAAATTTGCTGCCCCCAGGAGTGGGGACGGCCGGTGCCTCTGTTGGGCCTGAAAGGGGACGTGGTGCCAGCCAGGACTCTGACCCACAGAGTGGGGTCCCAGTAGAGTCCAAACCTCACCACGCCCTGGCCAGTGACACTGAGATCTGGCGCTAGGATGCTCTGCTTTGCTGCCTGGCTGTGTGATTCTCATCATCTGCATGGCCATACTGCACGCACATGATGTGGCAACTCAAATCCTTGGGAAGAAAGCCTCCCCCCTCCTGCTGCCCCCCCCTTGAATTGCAGGTCTTTTCATCAGCCTCTTTGCTCCCCTTCTGTGCCCCGTCAGGTTGATGTTCAGAGCTCTTGTCCTTCTCAGCAGACCAGGCTCTCGAGGTTGTCAGTCAAGGGAGCAGCGGAGGGCAGACATTTGAGGAGATGCACTCCAGGCTAGAACCTCTGACCTTGTGAGCACCAGATCCATCATGCATGGTGGACAGGTCTGCTGTGCTTGGTCAGGCTCTCCTGCTGCCTGGCTGGTTGCCTCCTGGCACTCTGGGCCGAGCATCCTGCTGTTGAACAGTCAGGGGAAGGTGAGCTTAGAGACCTGGAAATCACCAAGAAGGGCATGATGGGAACGAACAAAGGAACGCAAACCAGGGGAGGTGAACAGAAATGCTGTGATATCTGGCACATTTGTCTCCTGAACAGACCCAAAGTGGCATGCAGGGCACAACAGAACCACTAACTCAAGCTGCATAAAAGCTGGAGACCGCATCACCCCATATGTCCCTGCACGGCCTCTCCGTTCAGCTGAGGTCAATTTGCTGGTGGTTCCTGGCCCCTCAATGATGCGGCTGGCCTCCACGCGGACCAGGGCCTTTACGGCTCTGGCCCCAGCCTGGTGGAACGCTCTTCCTCCAGCTGTCCGGGCCCTGCGGGACCTTTGGCCGAAGTTCCGCGAGGGGCCTGTAAAGGACGTGTGGGAGCTGTTCCGCCGGGTCTTTGGAGGAACTGGCCGCTGATGTGGTGCCCCCCTCCCTGTTTGGCCCTTGTCTGACCCTGACATCTGGGTCATTTGTCATCTCACGGGGCCACCATGCCTCCCTTTGGGGGGTGGGGAGGGAATCTTAAAATTAAGATGCTGGACCCCATTTATATTTTCATTCCCCCGATGATTATTGCTTAATTGTTGCTGCCTTTTAATGTTTTTACTTACCCTGTATTGTTGCTTTTATTTGTTGTACACTGCCCAGAGCTCTTTGGGGATGGGGCAGTATAAAAGCCTCAAAAATAAATAAATAAACAAAACCTGAAATGGGTCACCGGACCATGTACGTCCCATCCACCCTGAAACTGAGCTTCCTAACAGTCAGGAGGGTGGGGTGCATTCCTTTCAGGTTCAGGGGAGCAACTGCACTGGAAAGGGCTAAACAGAAAGGGTGGGGTTTGTGACATTGTTTGTTTGTTTCGAAGAAGCAAAATTGCTCGGACAGTTGGGGGAGGCTCCTCCCAGGCGAGAGAGCCCTTCAGCTGGGGGGCTGTCAGGTCCAGAAGGGCTGGAAATGTGATAAGAAACTCCTGGAACCGAACTCTGCAACCAACTGGCAGCCCATGCAGAGACTCCAGATGTGTGTGATGGGCATGACAGGACAGGGAGAGGAGGAATCTCCTGCGCAAGCTCCTGCTGGTCACAGCACAACACAATCACACAACAGCCTTCCTCTGCTGCCTGTCCTGAGTATCTGGTACCAAAATGTTATTTCCTTGGTACACGGGCTGACAGATCTTTCTTTGCATTGTCAAAAACTTCCACAGCCAGAATCACTAGGGTGTTGTGGGTTTTCTGGGTTGTACGTCTGTGTTCCAGTAGCATTTTCTCCTGACATTTCACCTGTGTCTGTGGCTGGCATCTTCAGAGGATTGAAACATCAGGAGAAAATGCTACTGGAACACAGTCACGGAACACGGAACCTGGAACCCGGAATCTTTTTTTAAAAAAAATTCTCACTTTTAAAGAAAAGCCATCCAAGCTAGCACTTGGCCTGTCCTTCACGCAACCCAGCGGTGTATCAGAGGGGACAGTCCCTTGTGAGGCTTGGAGATTTCCATCTGGCTCAGTTGCAACCTCTAGAAAACTTCAACATGGGAATAAAACCCTAGTGGGGACGGGCAAAAGAGAAAAACCTCAGACCAGCAGGGACAGCCTGAGGATTGTTTGCAGGACAAGGGATCCCTGCACACAAAGGACCTCCCCGGCTAGAACCAGAGCCTGGATTGAGGCCGGGGGGTGGGCGGCGCCAGAGCAGCTGCCACAGAACAGGCAGGATGCATGTCTGCCACCCTAAACCAGATATCAAATGGAAATCTGCATTCTGCAACAGAAGAAGCAGTCTTCAAGGGCAGTCCCATGTGATGAGAGTCTAGTAGTCAAGCCTAGGAGCCCTAAAAGCAGGGACTAGAGAAAGAATGGACAGCTTGCCAACCGACCTGAACAATTAAAAGGCACCTGCTCCTGGGCCTGGCACAACAGCAGCAGGTGAAGCGTTTCCCAGCATAAATATAAGTTCTTCCACTTGCAGGTACGGACTGAGGTGCTGCCACGGCTGCAGGAGCCAGAGTCAGTGAAAAGACTGGCAGCCCCACAACAGTTTAGTGTTTGGCTAAGTATAACCTTTCAAAGCACGCCAACGCTCCTCCTTCCCTCAGAAAAGGAGCCATTTCAGTGCAACTTGTGGTTCGGTGGCAGCAGCGATTGCCCTTGTGTGCAGCACCACCTTGTTTAAACCGCGCTCTGTCTGATGCACAGGAGTTGTGCAGCCCTCTGGACCCTAACCCTGCCCAGCACACACAGATGTTTTTGCAGCTGGCACTGCAGCCTAGTGTAAAGCAGACATTGTGCCCTTGCCAAGCTTCATGGGGAAATGCCATGCCCACCAGCCACATTTCACTCCAGGCCTGAGAGAACGAGAGAGGAGAAACTGTGGGGGCGGGGCGGGGTGGGGAGGTGGTCACGCTCTTGGGCTGCAGGCTGGCAGTCTGGGGAGCAGGCCCAGGGAGGCAGCAGCATGGTCCCATTTTTGGTTCCTGCTCCAAAGTCCAGAAGTTGCCCTGTGAAGTCAGCCCTGAACTGCAGAGTGATGGGAAGCGACAGGCCTTGGCTGATCCAATGTTCATTGGCCTGGAGGGGTGCAGGAAGATTGACAGGAGTGGAGATTTCAGAAGACCCCCCCAAGCTTCAGCCAGCAACGGCACGAAAGCCGCCCCTCCCTGTCGTTCCTGCAGGGCTTCTCCTGACCCAGGTGCGCTACCGGAGTGCAGAGTGACCAAATGCACAGCTCCCTCTGGTGGGCATGCTGGCCTTCAGAAGGACGCAGACAGCCCTCAAACCCGGAAGTTTCCTGCACAAAGTCACACCTCAGCGTGACGTACCCAGCACTTCACAGTCCGTCTGCAGCTCTGAGGGATCATAGGGCTGGCCTACTTTACAGGACAGTTGTAAGGGAAACAGAAGTACTGTGTCCCTTGAGCATGGCGAGGCTGCTCCTGTGTGTGCTAATAATTCAGCCGTGTTAGATTGAGTCTCTGCTCATATTGTAATGATTGCAAAACTCTCTGTGGACATCTGGCAGCCTTTTCAGTGGTGCGTGGATGTGGTTTGGGTTCTTTTCAAGAAGAAGAGTTTGGATGTATATTATCCCACCTTTCTCTCCTGTAAGGAGTGTCAAGGTGGCTTACAAAGTCCTTTTCCCTTCCTCTCCCCACGGCAGACCCCTTGTGAAGTAGGTGGGGCTGAGAAAAATGGGAGTAGGCCAAGGTCACCCAGCTGGCTTCATGCGAAGGAGTGGGGAACGAACCCAGTTCACCAAATAAGAAGGAACGAACCCAGTTCACCAAATAAGAATCCACTGCTCCACATGAGCAGTGGATTCTTATTTGGTGAACTGGGTCCATTAAACCCGGCTCTCCAGATTAGAGTTCACCACTCTTCACCCACTATACCAGCTTCGCCCCCCCCCCCATCCTGCCCCAAGCCTTTAAGCCCACTTCCCTTCTCCTGGCTTTGGGGTATACATGAGCTTGCCAACCAGCCAGGTAGTTCTGAACAAACGCCAGGCGATTACCAGATGCCGGTCTAGTGCAATGATGAACAGACACTTATTTATTGAATGGTTTAATTCATTTTTACCCACCTTTCTCCCCAGTGGGGACCCAAACCAATTTACATCATTCTCCAGTCCTCCGTTTTATTGCCACCACAACCCCATAAAGTAGATCAGGCTCAGAGAATGACCGGTCCAAGGCCAGCCAGCCAGCTTCCACGGTATGAGTGGCAATTCGAACTCAGGTCTTCCAAATATTAGTCCAACACTCTTAACTACTGCTATGCCACCCTCGCTCTCATGATTGCATAAAAGCAGAAGCAGTACACACCGGAAACTTATTTTCAGTGTCAGGCTTTGCAACCTGGCTGGAGGGGATCGACTTGCGGGGTGGTGGTGGTGGTGGTGGTGGTGATGGGAAGCAGGCATTACAAAGTGGGGGTTTGATAACATTTTTTCGAGGGTCTTCACGTCACTGAAGCATCGAGACTCTGGCCCATGATCAGTATTGCAACAGATGGACAAGATCTTGTCCATTACTTACTAATGAAACTGCCGGATGCCAACCAGTGCTTGGCTCTTCCCTCACCGAGTGGGACTTGGCTCATTCCTGGGGGCTCTGTAATCAGGGAGTCATAGAATCACAGAGTTGGAAGAGGCCAGAAGGGTCATCCAGTCCAACCCCTTCCCATGCAGGAACACACAATCAAAGCACTGTATTGTCAAAGGCTTTCACAGCCGGAATCACTGGGGTGCTGTGGGGTTTCCGGGCTGTATGGCCGTGTTCTAGCAGCATTCTCTCCTGACGTTTCGCCTGCATCTGTGGCTGAGGCATCTTCAGATCCTCTGAAGATCCTCTGAAGATGCCAGCCACAGATGCAGGCGAAACGTCAGGAGAGAATGCTGCTAGAACACGGCCATACAGCCCGGAAACCCCACAGCACCCCAATCCAAGCACTCCTGACAGATGGCCATCCAGCCTCTGTTTAAAGACCTCCAAAGGAGACTCCCGCACTCCGCGAGGCAGTGAATGCCACTGTCCAACAGCCCTGACAGTCAGGAAGTTCTGGGGGCGCTCTTACAATGGGGTGGTTCAGGAAGATGCTTTAATCCAGGGCAAGACTATACTACCGTGGGCTATACCACACAGTACATGTGATCTGTTGCATGATCTTGCTTTGCCATTTCTGCATCGTCCAACCTGCCTTGTTCATGCTTGTGTTTCTGATTTCTGCAACCCTCTTCGCTCTGCCCCACTGCTGACCGGAGGTCCTGCCCTATTGTTGGTGTTTCCTCCCCCGCCCCCCATCCACCTCAGTCCCAGTGAGAAAAGCGGACCATAAATAGCTATTAAAATCCATGGGAAATAAATAGTTCTTCAGAGCAAGGAAAGGCTCCTGCCTGGGTCCTGAGACCTCACCGGGGCCCCCGCCAGCTGCCCCCCCCGGGCTCTGGCTGCATCACCCCCGAGGGCCCCCGAGCTCCTGGAGCGACCGCAGGCACAGCACCCGTGCGAGGCCAGGCCGAGGGGCACCAAGGCCGACCCCCCATGTTCAGTCCAAGTCACGTGCAGACCGGGGGGTCTCGGCGTCTCCCCGCCTGGCCTGGCCCACTTCAGGGTGGTCTCTCTTGCCCCCGGCCCGCCCAGCAGCAGCAGAGCCCTGCGGAATCAGCCCCCAGCAGAGAGACCCCCCAGCCCTCCGCCGCCGCCCCGCCGCAGGGGCAGGCAGGCAGGCAGGCTCGCCGTTCCTGGCCGTGGGGGGGGGGGGGGAGCGGCGGTTCCTGACTCCCTCCCCGGGGGAGGGGAGGACTGCTGCGGGGGGGGGGCGCCTCTTCTTGCGGGCGCTCTCCGGTCCGGCGGGCCCCAGGGGGGACCACTCCCCGGTGTGGCCGCGCCCCGAGCCTGCCTGCCTGCCTGCCTTGCGGGCTGGGCGTGTGGTGGGCCGGCGTGGTGCGGCCAGGGCCCGGCAAGCAGCAGGCGCGAGAGGCGGCGGCGGCGGCGGCGTGGTCCGTGGGCGCGCGCTCCTCCTCCTCCTCCTCCCCCCCCCCGCCCCGGCCGAGGGAGGCTCCGTGGGCTGCCGCTGCTGCTCCTGCAGGCCCTTCCGGCTGCGACGAGCGCGCCGCACCACCAGTGTCCAGCCGCCCGGGGCACCCGCCGCCGCCGCCAGTGCTGGCGGGAGGGCCGGGCGCGCCCCTTAGCGGCGGTCGGGAGTCAATCGGGGGGGTGTCCGTCCAGGCTGGGCGCGCGGCGGCGGCGGCGGCGGGATGGCTGCGGCTGCTGCGGCGGCTGCGGCGGGGTCTGGGGGCGTCCGGGGGGGCGGCGGGATGGCCGGGGGGTCGTCGGGGGCGGCGGCCCTGCGCGGCTGGACGCCCTCCTCGCTGCTGCTGCTGCCCGCCGAGGCCGAGACCCGCCAGCGCCTCCTGCGCACCGCCAAGAAGGAGGTACGGGCGGGGGGGGGGGCGACTGGAAGCCCCGGGGAGGGTGTGTGTGTGTGTGGGGGGGGTGAGTTGCCTCCCCGCAGAACCTGGGAAGCAGTCCCAGGGGGAGGGGTCGTGGCATGATTTTGGGGGGCTCCGCCCTCCCCGCTCATGGGCTCCAAGGCTTCGGGGGTCGCGGGGGAACGCTGCGCAGTGCACACACGCACCCGCTGGCTGGCTGGCAGGGGGCCTCTCGGGGTCCGAAGCCCCAGCGCCACCCACGGCCCTCTGCTTGCGATGGCTGCGCCCCTGGCGGGAGGGGGGATGTGGGCCCCCCAAGGAGGAGCCCCGGGAACCCCTTGGAAGAAGGCCAGGCTTATTCTGGGGCTTCTGACTGACCAACCAGGAGGGGGGGGGCAACGTGGGTCGAGCCTGCTTGGAGACCCCCTCCTCTCTGTCGTCTCTTGCTTCACTAGTCTTGGGTGGGGATGGGAATTGCACTCTTTGTATGCTCGGTGGCTTTGTCGTGTCCTTCTGTATTAGGGCCCAGTGTTCACAGCAGACAGGCTTCCTGGAGCTGTGTCCAAAGTCTGGCCCAGGAAGGTGCTGACCAGGAGCTCAGCTGCAGAACAGGTGGACAGTTAAGAAAGAAGAGTGCCTCTGAGAATGGGCAGAGCACCTTTTTCCCCAGCAAAGGACTGTGACTGTCATCCTGCCAAGAGTTCCCCCCCCCCCCGCACAAACTTTCGTTGTGAGCCCTGAATGGGCGCAGGGGCGGCGTGTGGCCTCCCCCACCCCGACCCCCATTTTGCCTCCTGCTTTATCTGACCACCCAGGTCTCTGGCTGACTCCTGGCTGAGCCTCCAAGGTGCCTGTCCAAAGGAAGGGCCCATGGATCAAAACCCAGCGCCCCCACCTGGCCTGCTTGGCACTCACCTGTGCCCCAGTCTTGCACTCAGGACTAGCAGCCAGGTTCGAAGGCCCATCAGAGTCATCTGTGGGTGGTGTCTGTTGGGCTTATCCCAGGGGGTTCCAGTGGACGCTAGCATTCTGGGGAGGGCCTCAGAAGGGCCTCATTGCCCCCCCCCCCAAGAGACCATCCCTGCCTCTCTCACAGGGTCTGTGCCTCTCGGAAGCCCCCATTTTAAGCCGATGAACCTCTGGCTGTGGACGATCCTGGGAAGGGGGGCAGTGGGAAGGGGGCAGGGCAGACTGCTTGGCCATTGCAGGGAGGGGGCTGGGGGCTTCCCTCCCCACTCCCGGTGTCCCCTCGCTTGCTGCAGCCTCGTCCTTTGATTTTGCACTGCATCTGACGGCAGTTATGTAAAGGCCACGGGTGAGTTTCCTTCGGACTCCCCCCCTTTGGAGAGGAGAGCGTGAAAGAATTCCGTAGCACCTCCGAGGCTGGCTGCGTATTCTGGGATTGGTGCCATTTCCGAACATGTCGTGAGCACCTGGATGGACGGTTACGTTTCCAAGGAAACTGCAAGCAGGAGGTGGCTCTGGCGTGCTCGCTCTTCCCCGTGCCCGTCTTTGGTGATGCCCAAATGGTGCCCACCCCTTCTGCAAAACCAGCCCACTCTCCCACACTTTGCTTCTAACCTAGGGTGGCTCCAGGAAGCCAAGAAGAGGCCTTCGGCCCGTGGCTGCTGATGGCTGCAGGCCTCTTCTTGGCCGCCTGTTGCCACCTGGAGTTAGAAGTGGAAGGTGGGGGAGTAGGCTGGCTTTGTGGCCTGGTGCTGCAGCTGGGAAGGTTGGGCATTGCCAGTCTGTGATTCCCACTGGTTCCCTAAGCCAGCAGGCACGTCACAAGGGAAGACCCACAAAACCCCCCTGTCTGGAATCATAGTATCATAGAGCTGGAAGGGACTCCATCAAGTCCAACCCCTTGCAAAGGTCTAGGGCTGTGGTGGCGAACCTATGGCACGGGTGCCAGAGGTGGCACTCAGAGCCCTCTCTGTGGGCATACGTGCACAGAGTTCGCCATGGGGGTGTTTTTTTGGAAAATTGCCCCCCCACATCTAGGCTGGCCTGGGCCGCTGGGCACGACATGTAGGTAACCCTGTTAAGTGCTGTTAAACCCCATTGATTTTCATGGGAAGAACTAAAGCGCAATCCTTTACCTGGGAGTAAAGATCGATTGCTGGCAATGGGGCTTGCTTC
This sequence comes from Sphaerodactylus townsendi, assembly GCF_021028975.2. Classification (NCBI taxonomy): domain Eukaryota; kingdom Metazoa; phylum Chordata; class Lepidosauria; order Squamata; family Sphaerodactylidae; genus Sphaerodactylus; species Sphaerodactylus townsendi. The sequence continues at coordinate 57,098,689 of NC_059437.1, forward strand.
TAAACCCTCCTAGGGTCATGATTCACCCATCCGAAGCATTGCACGGTTGCTTCAAAGCCACCGACTACCACCAACTTACTCACAAGTAATGTGTGCCTTGCAACCAACTGGTTTTTTCTAAATTAAAACCTTAGTACTCAGGTTAAATTGCCATGTTGGCACTTTGCGATATATAAGTGGGGTTTGGGTTGCAGTTTGGGCACTCGGCCTCGAAAAGGTTCACCACCACTGGTCTAGGGGTTGACTAAAGCAGAGGAACGCTCACTCATGGAAGGAGAGGGATGTGCCAAGCGCTGGGCAGGGCACGTGTGAATCGGCCTCTCTCTCTCTCTCTCTAGAAAACGGGCCGTGGGCCTCAGGGACTCAAGGGGCCCCTTTGGTGCTCGAGCTTCTTTGCAGAACCGATTTGATGGATGGGTTTCAGGGCAACCATTTTAAGCCAATTCAAATTTGTTGTGATGGCATGGCAGGAAGAAGCTCTGTGGGTTGCCATAGCAACCACCCTGATTTTGGCAGGCCGTCCGTCACTTAACCCTCAAGCCCTGCTGGCACCCTCTGTGGCCAGGCAGCCTCCCTTAATGGAAACGGGGTCAGGTCCAGCCTGCAGTGGGCTGCGAATGTCTTTTAATTGTCTGCTCTGCTGGCAGCAGCAAGCCCGAGACATTTTTATTCATCCGTAATGGACAGGTCTGCCTTGAACACGCCGAGGCCTATTCTTACAGACTGTCGGCAGTTGGGCACGGGCCGCGTGGAAGACAGTCTGGGCTTGCTGATAGGGCAGGTGGGCACTGCTCCACTGATGGACTGAACTGGGCACAGATTAGGCATAACGCTGGCACAGAGAATTAGACCACTGTTTGGCATGTTTTTTTTACCTCCCACACATTTTTAAAATTAGATTTGTGAACCTTATTATCTGTCGCATGGTGTGTTTATTGTGCAATTGCCCATGAACCCAATATAAATCACTGGGATTTTAAAAAGGCAAGTTGTATACAGTGGCAACAATTCATGACACCGCCCCCCCCCCCTCCCCGTCTTGGGAACTGCAGTTTGCCTTTCTGTGGGGGATCCCAGGCACCTGGGCACAGACTGCAGTTCTCACCATGGTTGCTCTGGGAAGTACTGACTTTCTCTGCCGACGCCTTGGAGGCTGGCAAGCGGTAGAAGATGCAGCAACTCTTATTTGGACTGAACCTGGGGCTTCGAAAGTAGTAGAAATGAAAACGCCCCCACGATCACGCTGGTCTCTCCCCTAAGAGCCTCAGCGGGATTCAAGGAAGATGATGAGGGAGAGCCAGAGGTCAGAGAGGCCACGATTTCCAGCTCCCCCCCCCAAAAAAAACGTTTCAGAAATAAGCAGAAGGGCCCTTTCATAGGCTCTGTGCTGCTGTGACGTTCTTCTAAAACAGGGGAGGTGTTTTATTTCTGTTCGAGGAGGCTGTAGGCCGTGGCTCACTGACAAGAGCTGCGCTCCAGGGCCTGCCGGAGAGAACCGCCTGTTCCCTTCCCGTTCTGAGTCCTGCTTCTTTGACAGCCGCTCAGGAAGCGGTCCTTGCTCCAGCCAGAAGCATTCCCTTCCTGGTCCAGTGGTGAGCACTCATCCTCCAGTGATGAGAGCACCATCTCGTTTCCAAGGAAACCTCAGCCTCCTGAGCCCAGCACCATCATTTCAGCAATGGTTAGGAGTATGTTGGGTGTGGAAGACGGAAGCTGAAACTCTGCAGACGCAACACTGTTGTGGGTGGGAAAGTGTGCAGCTCCCAAGCGACCACCCCTTTGCTCGTGGCCAGGCGGGGGCTCTGGGGGCTCCCATCCAGTGGTCTCTCTTCTGCTGCACATTCATTGGGCAGCCTCCAAAAGTATGATTCCCTCCCCTGCCCCAGCTCAGGAGTACGTCAAGGAGGCCAAGGAGTGTGCGCCGGCAGGCACCTTCTCTGGACACAGCTGGCTGGCCATGGGCCACTCCCAAGATACATTCGGCCAGGATACGGCCATGGGTCTTTGTGCAGAAGCCAAATATGCTGTGGCCACAAGACTCTCACTTCCCTTCTGGTTTTTCTTTTTCTTGGCATGATTCTAGTATTTTTCCTGAAATCCCTTTCGAAATGTGTTCAGCTCGTGTGAGCAGTTGGTCGGGAGGGAAAAACCTCCGCGCTCCCTGGCAAGGCTCACCGTGGATCGTGTGGGTCTCTTCTGTTGAGCTCACGGCTCATAACTTCCTGCCTGGCATTTCCAGAGAGGAGGGAGGCCACCAAGTCAGTGGGAATAAAAGCTGACTGCGTGGACGGGAGGCCCGAGTGATTCTCTGTGGGCCTGCAGGTTCTTGGCCTCTGCTTGGAAGGAAGAAGGCAGGCCACCTTGTAGGGAAGGAGGCCCCTTGGAGCACAGGAGCTGCCCAGCGGAAATCCACCTCCTGTGCTTCACTGTGGTAGGAGCAGCAGTGGCATAATGGCTAAGAGCAGGTGCACTAATCTGAAGAACCGGGTTTGATTCCCTGCCCTGCCACTTGAGCTGTGGAGGCTTATCTGGGGAACCAGATTAGCTCGTGCACTCCAGCACATGCCAGCTGGGTGACCTTGGGCTAGTCACAGTTCTTCAGAGCTCTCTCAGCCCCACTCACCTCATAGGGTTTTTGTTGTTGCGGAGTGGGGGGGGGAGGAGGGAGATTGTCAGCCCCTTTGATTCTCCTTACAGGAGAGAAAGGGGGGATATAAATTCAGACTCTTCTTCTTTGCAGTTCAGGGGACATCAAAAGGGCCTTCCAAAATTGAGCAGGGGTGGTGGTTGTTGGGTCGTCAGGCTGCCTAACACTATGTCAGTTGCATTGGCCTCCTGGATGGCAAATTTGCAAACAGGTCGATGGCTGCCCCTGTGAAAGCAGGCCTTGAGCAGTCTGGGACTGTGGTATCTTTGGGACTGCATCTCCCCAGACTGCCCAGAGAGGCTCCTGTGAGCCCCCGATAGTCATTTACTGGTGGTCCCCAGCCCCAAGGACATTTGACTGTCTTCCAGGCTCCTAGTGGGTGGAACTCACTCCCAGCGGACATCAGGGCCCTGCAAGATATAAATAACTTCCACAGGGCTTGTAAGACGGAATTATTGTGAGTTCGGCTCACAACTAAAAATGTCTGGTCTGGTCTGAAATAATATCACCTTACCCCCTGAGTCTTCTCTCACCCATATAATTTATACAACCAGGGTGAAAGCTGGGATTGTTGTGGGTAAAATGTTATTACCGGTAAATCACCATCTACATAATTACTATACCTGGAATGTTTTGATTTATTATTATTTTAAAGTTGAAGATTGTGTTTTAAGGGTGTGTGTTAGCCATCCTGAGCGCGACCATAGTATCAAGGTAAATAAATAGAGTGGAATGGGGGGGGGGAGCCACACCTGGTCCGTGACTCACTTTTGAGGGCTCTGTGGGAGAGAGGAGGGGCTGGCCCCACGTGGAGGTGGCTGGGCCAAAGGAGTTGCCGGCCCCTACTTGAAATGCTCCAGCTGTCCATTCAGGGGGCTCACCTGTCACAGGAAACAGCCTAAGCCCTGCAACTTCCTGCAGCTCCAAGAAGGTGTGTGAGGCGAGGCAGCACAGCTGGCGGAAGTGCCACACCTGGGCGAGCAGGTGCTGGGAATGTTGACTTTGTGGAGGTGGGCCGCCCTCAACTGTGTGTGGGAAGTTGCTGAAAATAGGGCCTCAGCTTCACCAAGTTTGACGTCAGCGGCCTTGACATTTAAAAAACCCAAAGGCTGAGTCCATGGCTTGCATTGAAGCAACAAGGAAAGTCAGGTGAAAGTATAGTCCGCTGCCTCCTGAGAAAGCCAGTGGAGGGCGGGGGCGTCTGTGCTGGCTCAGCTGTTATCAGGCTTTTGGGGGGGGGGGGTCACCCAGAGCAAACAGAGGCTGGAGGCCGGCAACCCTGCTGGCTGCCTTCCTTTTCTAATCAGCCACTGGGTGTTGTGTGTGCTTTTATCTGCAGCGGAGCTGCTCAGCTTCTCCCCACAGGATATTGGAATTGCCTGCTGGTGACAGCAGACAGATCATGTTGCGTTAAGAGGACGATAAATCTGCAGGCTGGAAGATCTGATCCTGACTTACACACACGCCTGCGTCAAAGGCAGGGAACAGGTTTTGCAGGGCTGCCGGGGCTGCTGGCTCGGTCAGAGTTTGTCTGGGAAAGGGCAGCTGCCAGCTTTGAGAAAGCCCCGCCTTGACCAGTGAGCCTTGAAAACCAGTCAGGTTGAGTGGGACGGGGCAGCTGGGTCTGCAGAGCCTTTGCTGTTGTCTCAAGGATGGGCACTGGTATCAAATCTTAAAGCAGAGCGGCTCTTATTTTTAGAAGTTTTCCCTTTCTAGGGTGTTGTGGGTTTTCCGGAAACATCAGGAGAAAATGCTATTGCAGCATGGCCATACAACCTGGAAAAAACACAACACCCAATTATTCTGGTCATGAAAGCCTTCCACAATACTTTTTCCTTCCTACCCCATTTTTAAGCCCCCCACCCCCGCCATGGGAGCAGAGTACCCACGAGGCAGAAAAAAACCACCCAAGTGAGGGCACAGTGCGGGAAGAGCCAGGGATGCAGAGCAAACATCTTTTTTAAAAAAATCGGATGCTTTATTTTTCCACGGAAAATTTTCCGCCTCCTATAAGTAAAAATAGTCCGTGTATTTATAGTCACCGTTATTGTGCTGCAAATCAATCATGCAAGATGCGCTCGATGTGCAGCATGAAGCATAAACTCCTCTGCTTGTATTTTCCTTCTTTTGTTAACTTTATTTACATATTTGTATTGGAAACTTTTTCAGACAATTTTCCAATTTCACATCTTTCTGAAAGACTCACATCACGGGTAAGAGCCAGGAAACCCATCTCGTAAATAATGAAACACGCCACCCTGGGCCCTCTGCTGCCTTGTGTAGAGCTGTGTCTCTCCTCAAAGTCTGCAGATGTTGGCACATTCATGACTTATTGCAGGGAAGTATTTAGACTTTCTTTCAGCTCAGAGCCCTGCCCACAAGAGGTGTGTGTGGGGGGGTGGGGGTGGGGGTGGGGGTCCTAAGTAGGGCTCCTCCTTGTGTGGGACACAGGCCACAGCTATCCTCGACTCAAGGTGGAAAAGTTTGTCACACTCTGGATAGTCAGAAATTCCTCCTTACCTAAGGGAAGGGAGGCGGCTTGCAAAAGGAGTGTGTGTTACTCTGGCCTTCAGGCATGCTCCATGCGTAGTTCCTCTACATGTCGCATAGGCTTGAGAGGGTGAATGTGAGCTCCCAAAGGCACCTGGAGGGCCACTGTGAGTAGCAGAGTTCTGGACTAGGTGGACTCTGGTCTGATCCAGCTGGCTTGTTCTTATGTTCTTGATGCCCACCCCCTCTTGTGCCCCTGCTGATCCTTGTGGGGCAGTGGCCCTTTCCTCAGTGTGCCCCCCCCCCCACACAGTCACTTGCCCAGCTGGCCTGCAGAACAGTCCTGGTTGGAATGAAGCAGTCGGGGAGCAGAGAAATGCCCTTGAATCGCCCAGAGCTGTTTTCCTTCTCACTTGGAAACGGCCCAAGTCTGGGAAAAAGTGAAACTGCACTCAGCGAGTGAGGGAGGCCTCTGCCTGCCGTGTGAAGTGGGCCAGCTCAGAAAGAGGGTTGCCCTGCAGCCAGGCAAACAGCCCCCCGACCCTGGCAGCCCTTGCTCCACTCCATGTGGCAGAAGGTCCCGGCTACAGATAGATAGATAGATAGATAGATAGATAGATAGATAGATAGATAGATAGATAGATAGATAGATAGATAGATAGATAGATAGATAGATAGATAGATAGATAGATAGTTAGTTAGTTAGTTAGTTAGTTAGTTAGTTAGTTAGTTAGTTAGTTAGTTAGTTAGTTAGTTAGTTAGTGCTGGAGAGGCACTCTGTACACATTCAGAAGAAGGCTGTGCTTTATCCTTGCTTCCAAGACTGAGTTTCAGCCTTGCAAACAGGTTTGGGGCTGCTCAGGTTGAATTCTTCCCCCAGGCCCTGGCTGCCGTGACCAGAGTTTGCTGCTGCGAAGCCCAAGGCAAATGCCGCCGCTTTCTCCTGACCTTTTGTGGTGGGGTGGAGGAGCTGCCTGCAGGGGCAGAGGTGGAATTCAAGGCTGAGAGGGGATGAGACGTGGGCACTGGTCCAGGGGCCTCAGCTGTGGGCGATGCTGCGGCCAAGCTGGATTTTCTGTGAAAAATGGAGGCAGCTGCCTGGGCTGGCTTCGGCGATGGGGCCTCCCCCTGAGAGGGCTGGCAATAGGGCTCACTCTCTGGACCAGGGGTCAGCAACCTGCAGCTCTCCAGATGTCCATGGACTACAAATCCCATCAGCCCCTGCCAGCTTGGCCAATTGGGATTTGTAGTCCATGAACATCTGGAGAGCTGCAGGTTGCTGACCCCTGCTGGACAATAGACGCAAAGGGTCTGGGACCTTGGTGAAACTGAGCAGGGAGAGGAGAGGGGGGTCTGCAACCAGCCGGCTCTGTACTTTACTGGCCCACCCTCAAACACTTGAAGCTGCCTTCGTATTGCCGCCCCTCCCCATTTGCAACTGATTTCCAGGTTGGAGAATCCCGTTCTGGCTACAGAGCTGCTAGATTTGAGACCAGCAGCATCTTCTAGAAGACCAACAAGGTTTCTGAGGTCCTCTCAAAAATTCATCCTCCCCCAAATCTTGTTGGTCTCTGAGGAGCTGCCAAACTCAAGTGGAGCCGTTCTATCACAGACCACCCTCATGGTGACCCTGAAGTCCTGTGTGGAGCTTGGCCCCCTGGGGAGGTCCAGTTTGTCTGACGTGTTCCCTCCTGATCTTGGTTGGCAGGTGAAGCAAATCATGGAGGAAGCCGTCACCAGGAAATTTGTGCATGAGGACAGCAGCCACATCATCTCCTTCTGCGGTGAGTCTGTGGGCCCCGGAAATCCCCCCCCCTTCAGCTCTCCTGGTACAAGGAGCTCCTTTGAGTCCAGCATGCCTCTGAATGTGGGGTTTCCCCGTCTGTTGAGCCCTTGAGCTCGTGCGGCGCTGGGCTGCCTGCCCACATCTGAACCACAGTTTTCAAGAAGGAAGCTGACCCCCGTCTGATCCAGCATCCTGACTGACGACCGGGGTTGCCAAGGACTTCCAGCTTGGTATGAAGGGAGAAAGGAGACATCACCGGCTTCGTGCCAGCCGTGGATAGTGGAGATTTGCTTTTGCAGTTGAAGCAGCGTGCCCATCAGTGCATTGGAATGTGCTTCTTCTCTGCACACGGGGATTCCTCCCAGGGGTTCAGTCCTGACTAAGAAGCCTGGTTACTAGGAAACAAGCCCCCCTCTGCTGGTTAAGGCGCCCTTGTCTGGGTGACACATGCAGCTGGAGTGCACTGAGGGAGGGCCTCTGCCGTCAGTCTTGGCATCCCACAAAGGTGGGGAGGGGAGGCAGGGCCTGGGAACCCAGCAGTTAGCCAGGTCACGGTGAGCGAACGGATGGCTGGCCTACCTGGCTGGGATCACCCAAGTGTCAGAGACCAACAAGTTTGGAGAGGAGACGTCTGAGGGGGGATAGGATTGAAGTCTATAAAATTATGCATGGGGTAGAAAACGTTGACAGAGAGAAATTTTTCTCTCTTTCTCACAATACTAGAACCAGGGGGCACCCATTGAAAATGCCGGGGGGATGAATTAGGACTAATAAAAGGACACACTTCTTCACGCAACGTGTGATTCGTGTTTGGAATATGCTGCCACAGGAGGGGGTGATGGCCACTCACCTGGATAGCTTTAAAAGGGGCTTGGACAGATTTATGGAGGAGAAGTCGATCTATGGCTACCAATCTTGATCCTCCTTGATCTGAGATTGCCAATGCCTTAGCAGACCAGGTGCTCAGGAGCAGCAGCAGCAGCAGAAGGCCGTTCCTTTCATCCCAAAGGCACCTGGTGGGCCACTGCGAGTAGCAGAGAGCTGGACTAGATGGACTCTGGTCTGATCCAGCTGGCTTGTTCTTATGTTCTTATGTCACGCTGCTTGGCCTTTGGGTGTGCCCTGCAGCCATTTCTGTTTGAATCCCAGGTCCAGGTTTTCTACAGGGCTTGTGGTTCCAGAATTGGAGGTGGGGGGTGGGCTTGTTTTAGCTAGTTTCTGGCACAGGTTTTGCCTTTGGAAATGCCAGCTCCTAAAAAGCATGACTAGTAGAAAAACAGTAATTTGACATTGAAAGGAAATCCCCCTCCCCCTGCTCCTGGCAAGGGAAGGAAGGCGTGGCTCGCTACCTCTTATTGCAGCCACTGGCCCCTCTTTCTGTGGGAGGAAGAACCACCTGGGTCCAAACAGCTGCAGCCTGGCTGCTGGGCCAGTAGTGGACACATGGCCTCCTGGCTGCTAATTGTGGCCAGCTGGGCTTCTGGAGACTTTTCAATACTCTCAGAATCCCAGGAGTGTTTGTTTTTGTTCAGGCACACCCCAGCCAGGCTGAAATGGCTAATTTCAGATCTGTGTTTGGCTCGTACATCTCTGGATGCACGCCCCTACAGAGCACCTGGCCTGGCCCACCGTGGTGCCAAGGGAAGACAAAGGATAGATCGTGGCCACGTTCCAAGTGCAGGTTGCTTGTCCCCGGGTGTTTGCTGTTAGGATCTTGAGATTTCCTGGTGGTCAGGAAGCAACCGGTCCTCCACATGACACTTTCTCCTCTCCCTCTGTCCACAGCTGCGGTGGAGGCCTGCGTCCTGCACGGTCTCAAGCGTCGAGCAGCTGGTTTCCTGCGCAGCAACAAGATTGCTGCTCTGTTCATGAAAGTGGGGAAGAGCTTCCCTCCAGCCGAAGAGCTGTCTCGAAAAGTGCAGGATCTGGAGCAGCTCATTGAGAACGCGTGAGTCGGTGGGGGTGGGTGGGGGCGAAGGGGATGGGAGCTCAAAAAGCAGCCGGGCGGAGGGCACAGAAGGGAGTGTGAAGGCCAAGCTGCGCGCGGGGTGGGGGGGGGTATGTTATTTTGTTCAAGGTGCTTGAAAACCTACTTGGTCTGGTGGTTAAGAGGGGTGGACTCTAATCTGGAGAACCGGGTTTGATTCAGGGAGTGCTAATGGTCCACGGGTCAGGGGGCACAACGCTTGCCTGGACCTGGGCCCAGGGAACCGGCAACCCACGCGATGCCACTGGTCAGCCCTGCTGGACAGGAATGATGGGGCAACTTCGGTTGGAGATGTTGGGATAAGTGCTCCTGCTAGTTGGAGATTATCCCTTATTATTATTATTTATTGTTATTATTTATTGGGTTTATAGACCGCCCTCCCCCGAAGGGCTCAGGGCAATATACAGTGTATAGATAGAGCACAATCAAATTAAAATACAATAAATATGAATTAAGATGGCTCTAATAAAAATAAACCCTATCCATTAAAATGCAGCTTATAAAATTAATATTAATGTTAACTTAAGATGGCGCCTGCTGTCAATTCCCTCAGAAGAGAAGGGCGGTAGGGGCCACATGATGTTATAACAGCAGAGTTATAGTTAGCAGAGTTGTAGTTAGCAGAGCGGCACGGGTGGCTAGAACACAGCAGAAGCCCTTACCTCGTGTGCGTGCGTGCGCATGTGATGGATCCCTATGTGCGGCAAGCTTACACAAAAGAAAGTCGGAGTCAGTTGTAGTTTCTAATCTAATAAGAGTATTTATTAGTGAACTCCATTCTGGATAGAAAGGTAGGTAGATAGAGTCACTATGCTATCCTAATTAGCTGGATGGAGATGGATGCAAGGAGCATCCATCCTCTCTCTAGGCATGGTAGGAAGAAGAATGGAGAAGGGGTCGAGGTAGAAGCCGGAAGGAAGGAAGTCCCTGAGAGTATCAGTCTAACATCAAAGGGATAGAACCAGCATGATAGAGTAAAGGTGTCAAATCCCTGGGTCCCTGTCTAGCCACTAGCTCTCTAGTAAAACCCCCTCTGTAGGTTGAGGCAGGAAACAGCGTAAAGTCCTTCACTTCCAACAGGAGAAAGCGACACTTCTGGATCCAGGCAACCCAGATGCCGTGCCAAGAGCAGCTGATTTCTCCAAGACAGTTTCCGAGGACAGCTGTGTCTGTCTGCAGTAGAGCAGCAACATTCGCATCCAGGAACACCAGAGAGACCAACAGGATTTTCAGGGTCTTGGATGTGAAAGCTTCCCTCGTTCACCTTCCTTTCGCAGAAAACTTTGACTCTCAAAGACTCCTACTCTGAAAACCTTGTTGGCCTCCTCTGTGCTGCTGAACTCGAATCTAGCTGATTTCTCCAATTCTTCGCATAAGCCAGTGCGTCCGCCACCTCTTGCATTCGTTTTCATTGTCAATATTCGTAAACATAAATATCTCTTTGTCTTGTAAAGTTATATTTACAGGTTCTGTGGTCAGAGATGGAGTGTCTGAGTGTGTGTGTGTGTGGGGGGAGGTTCTTTAGACATTTAACCTGAGACATTTCTCACTTCTCCCCTCTAAGACGCAACCAGGGCCCAGGGGGGCAGGAGACCACCCGCAAGATCCAAAAGGCCCCCAACTTATCAGCCCAGGCCATCAGGCACCTCTGGATCCGCACAGCGCTTTTTGAGAAAGTCTTGGACAAAATTGTGCACCACTTGGTGGAAAACAGCAGGTAAAGCTGCAGCATTTGTAGGACGGCTCTTTCCTTCTCTCTGTTGGGATGGCCGCTCCACACAGCCAGGTTGGCATGTTGAAACTCTAGGCCTGGGGAGCCTGCAGAGTGTAGCTATTGCACCTGCTTCAGCTTCCCCTCACCAATCTCGCGTTGACTCAGTCCTGCTCCAGCCTTCCTCAAGAATGGACAGGAGGCAGGCAGTTTTAAACTATTGTAGCCCCCCGGGGAAAGTGGGAGTAGTCAAGTCAAGCAGATTTCTGTACTCTGCTGCCCATGATGTGGAGCAGACCTTGCTCTGGTTGCCTCCTTGAACGCAGCGATTCACATAAAGTGGACCTGATCAAAGTCAAGATGTTGCTCCATTTTGCCTCTTGTGAATTTCTAAGGTGCTTCAGCTGGTTGTATCAGGAGACACTGATTTGTGTGGCCTGCACGGATCCCAGCATGGAGGGTTTTTCATAGGCCCCTGCCAGAGCAGTCTGAAGCCGTGCCCAAAAGCCCTCCCAAGTCAGCGGGCTTAAAAGAGCACCAACGTCCTGGTGTTGCCGGGGCCCTGTCAGATGCTGGAGGGGCTAGAAATCCCTGTTTGGGTCCTGAAAATCTGTCTTCAGATTTTCCTCAAAGCAGCTTTTCTAAACAGGCACAAAATGTGTTGTCGAAGGCCTTCACGGTCGAACTCAACTGGTTGTGGTGGGCTTTCCGGGCTATGTGGTCGTGGTCTGGTAGATCTTGTTCCTCACGTTTTGCCTGCATCTGTGGCTGGCAAAATGATTCACAAAGTTCCACAGAAAAAGTTTCAGGGAGTGCAGTCTACGCTACTGTGTATAGCTGAAGAAGAAAATTGGTTGAATTTGAGTCTGGTGAAGTCTCCAACAGAGCTGGATAAGCAAAGGAGGAATGTCCCGTGTTGAAGAAGTGACTCGGGGGTGCGTCGTGTGCCAGGAAGAACTGGTTTTGAGCTGCCCATGAACCAGTTAGCTGAAAATCTGTCAGGAATGAAATATGTTACTTCCAGGTTCTAGCTGAGCAGGCTTATCTATAAGGGTGTCTATAAATATTCTTGGGAGAGGTTCTTTAGCTGCACTAACAAAATGTGTGCCAGGTTTAAGGGCAGTCCTGGATTTTTCCTGAGCACCTGCCGAACCATACAAAGGTTGTGCAAACAATGTACAATTAACATGAATAGTTGTGGTTAGTAGTATCCAGTACCAAAAGAGACCTGTCGCCTTTCAGCCCAGAAAGTCTTCTTCACCCCTGTGTGTGTGTTATACTGTCCACTGAAGAAGACCCTTTTGGGGTTGAAAAACATAAGAACATAAGAACTAGCCTGCTGGATCAGACCAGAGTCCATCTAGTCCAGCTCTCTGCTACTTGCAGTGGCCCACCAGGTGCCTTTGGGAGCTCACGTGCAGGAGGTGAAAGCAATGGCCTTCTGCGGCTGTTGCTCCCGATCACCTGGTCTGTTAAGGCATTTGCAATCTCAGATCAAAGAGGATCAAGATTGGTAGCCATAAATCTGTCCAAGCCCCTTTTAAAGCTAACATCAAGTCTTTTCTGGTGTTGAATATGTGTAACCATTCCTGACTGTTTATTAATGCTGGAAGCACTTGGAGTATACAATTAATTGGAGTTTTGATATGTACCGTTTTTAATTTTAGCTTTGTAATAAAATGTAAACTACATTTTTTTTAAAAAACCTCTTTTTTAACCTTTTGATTCCTGGGTTTTATTTACCTTCAGGTTAGGGGTTTTTTTTGTACCTGTGGTTAATATTATGAATATCCTTTTTGGCTTTCTTTCTGCCTTTTAAGCCCACCGTCTCTCTCTCTTTCTGTTCCCAGCAAATACTATGAGAAAGAAGCGCTGCTGATGGATCCCGTCGATGGGCCGATTCTCGCCTCTCTGCTGGGTTTGTGAATCCTTTCTAGACTTTGGTGCCTGCTGTAGCTGGCTCTTTTCTAGCTGCTTCTTGAGCCCAATCGCACCAGGGTCTCTGGCAGCAGAGCAGGGCCTTTGCCAGCCTGAGCTCAAATCCCTCCATCAGCGAAGATACGGAGGACTGAGCCAGGCCCCGTCCATGCGGTTATATTTCAAAGTGCCACAGCTGACAGACGTTGCTTGGCTGAAATGAGCGCAGGGCAGGGATCGGGCCCTTGGGTTATTGATGCTTTGGCTGGAAGTGTTCGCAGTTGTGAAAGGAGGAGGGGAAAAGGTTTCGTAGCAGTGGCATAGGAGGTTAAGAGCTTGTGTATCTAATCTGATGGAACTGGGTTTGATTCCCAGCTGTGGAGGCTTCTCTGGGGGATTCAGATTAGCCTGTGCACTCCCACACACGCCAGCTGGGTGACCTTGGGCTAGTCACAGCTTCTCGGAGCTCTCTCAGCCCAACCCACCTCACAGGATGTTTGTTGTGAGGGGGGAAGGGCAAGGAGATTGTCAGCTCCTTTGAGTCTCCTACAGGAGAGAAAGGGGAGATATAAATCCAAACTCCTCCTCCTCCTCCTCCTCCTCCTCCTCCTCCTCCTCTCCTTCTTCTTCTTCTTCTTCTTCTTCTTCTTCGCCCTCCCCCCCTTATTCTTCGGTCTCCCCTCTTCTTCTTCTTCTTCTTCTTCTTCTTCTTCTTCTTCTTCTTCTTCTTCTTCTTCTTCTTCTTCTTCTTCTTCTTCTTCTTCTTCTTCTTCTTCTTCTTCTTCTTCTTCTTCTTCTTCTTCTTCTTCTTTGTAGCAGCACCCAGTTTCCCCCAGAGGGCTGCAGTTGAGGAAGCGTGCCAGGGTCAGGCCCAGACCCTCAGCTCAGAGGGGTCAGCTTGAGGGGAGGGGTGCCCAGTTGGGACACCCCCAGTCACTCGGCCCTTCTTGAATTCTGGTGCCCCCAGGCCCTGTCTGTTGGGCTGGGCTTGGGCCAGGGGTGGGGAGTGTTTGTGCGTGTTTGGAGTGATGCCATGCCGGTTCTTTCCTGACTCGTGTTCCTCCGCCTCGCCAGTGGGGCCTTGTGCCCTCGAGTACACCAAGATGAAAACTGCCGATCACTTCTGGACCGACCCTTCGGCTGATGAGCTTGTTCAGCGACACCGGATCCACAGCTCCCACTGCCGCCAGGACTCGCCGACCAAGCGCCCCGCTCTCTGTGTAGGTGGCGGTTGGGGGACCCGAGGAGGAGGCTGGGGGGCGGGGGGGGGGGAATGACCAGCCTGATCAGATGTGCAAGATCCGTGACTTTGATGGCCTTCAGCATAGCAGTTCTTGTAACTTGGAAAGGGGAGGCTCTGCAGGCGCCCTCACCGGGATTCTCCTACTTGCTCTCTACTCTGAGGCTGTCCTGCAAGAGTTTGGGGGAGCCTCGTGGGTTAGTCCAGGGCATAGAAAAGAGACAGTAAGACTGCATGACTGTCTCTGGAGGGGAGAGGCAGAGACACAGCTCTTTCCTAGGGCAGAGTTTCCCAGCATAGTTCCCACGGGCACCACGATGCCCCCTAACATTCCTGGAGACTGTCAAGTATTTTTGGAAGGTGAGCGGGGCCAGGTGGGCTTTTGGCCATGAGAAATTTAATGGCTGTGCAGAGTTTTAAAGGCGTTGCTTTGCGAGCAGCTGCCGGCAGAGCCCTGTGATCTTCACGGCATGACTGAAGGTAAAAGCCCCGGCAGCCGTCTTGTGGCAGCCATTTTGCAGCTGCACTCAGCTCACTGTAGCAGAATTCCAGAGGTGCCTGCAGGCACAAGAGGTTTCGGGCCCGCTGCCCTGGGGGGTTGCTTGGGAGCAGGGGACAGGCTGTTGGACTTGAACTTGGGGACTCTGATTCACAAGACAGTGGTTTCCTTGCAGCCTAACCTGCTTCACAGGAAGACTATTTGTGGTCTACTTGAATACTCCCATTTTGTGTTGAATCTACAAGCATGGCTGTGTTGTCTGGTCATCCACCCAGCTCTTGGAATTGAATTCTTTTTGTGACCGAACACATCTCCCACTGGGGCAGGGGCTGCTTTTCCCTTCTGCTATATTTGCAGAAATGTGGTGAAATCAAAATAAATAAATGCAACATATTGTCACACTTAGATGGGGAAGAGAGGCAGGTGGGGGGAGTACCCTGAGGTCTCCCCACTTATTGGGAAGCTGATGGAACCCGCTGCATCCCACAATCCTCCGTGTCAGGGAGGATTTCTGGGTCAACTTTGCCCTCTGCTGAAACCTTCTGATGGCAAACTCTCCCTGAAGGACACAATGGCTGAAGGGTCAGTAGCGCTTCCTCCGTTTCCTATTGTCTAGATCCAGAAACGGCATTCCAGCGGCAGCATGGATGACCGACTGTCCCTCTCAGCCAGAGACTATGTGGAGTCCCTGCATCAGAACTCCAGGGCCACCCTTTTGTATGGCAAAAACAATGTCTTGGTGCAGCCGGTAAGTAATCGGAGGTGGTGGTGGGGAGGGGGGGGGGACAGCAGACGGCCTCCAGCATGGGAGGGGACCAGCAGACAGTGAGCTCAGTTCAGGCTCCCCCACTACCAAGCCATAATTGAGGCTTCTGGAACTTGATGCACATTCTAGAAATTTGCTAGGGGTGGGGGTGCGGCTGGGGTTGTTCAAGTTGCATGTAATTGATCCTTCAGATAGCCGTGAAGACACTGAAGGAGGTTTGCAGAACACAAAAGAATCTTCCCTTTTCCTTGTGGCAACCCTAGAATACCAAGTATCCAAGCTACCTGGACTAGAAACTTGCTTTGAACATAAGAAGAGTGCAGCTAGGTCAGAGCAGAGGGGATCCATCTAGTCCGGCATCCTGCCTGACACTATCTATCTATCTATCTATCTATCTATCTATCTATCTATCTATCTATCTATCTATCTATCTATCTATCTATCTATCTATCTATCTATCTATCTATCTATCTATCTATCTATCTATCTATCTATCTATCTATCTATCTATCTATCTATCTTTCATCTATCTATCTATCTATCTATCTATCTATCTATCTATCTATCATCTATCTATCTATCTATCGATCGATCGATCGATCGACGTGGACGATCGATCGACGATCGATCGATCGATCGATCGATCGATCGATCGATCTATCTATCTATCTATCTATCTATCTATCTATCTATCTATCTATCTATCTATCTATCTATCTATCTATCTATCTATCTATCTATCTATCTATCTATCTATCTATCTATCTATCTATCTATCTATCTATCTATCTATCTATCTATCTATCTATCTATCTATCATCTATCTATCATCTATCTATCGATCGATTTGATTGATGGAGGCTGATCGATCGACGGGATCGATCGGGATCGGGACGATCGATCGATCGACGATCTATCTATTCATTCATTCATCTATCTATCTATCTATCTATCTATCTATCTATCTATCTATCTATCTATCTATCTATCTATCTATCTATCTATCTATCTATCTATCTATCTATCTATCTATCTATTTATACTTTAGACTTTTATACCGCCCTATCCCCGGGAGGCTCCAGGCGGTGTACAGCATATAAACATGGTACAATCATAAAATAACTAAAAACCTTTAAAAGCAGCGATAAGAACAATAAAACTGAGTATACTAATATAATAAATGCAAGTATTAATATAAATGGCGTCCAGTAACTCAATTTCCAAAGTCCTCTCCCCAAGAGGGAGGAACGGCGAGTCCCATTAGGTGACAGCAGCCCAGATGTAAAGGGCCTAAAGGGGCACTCATCACGCTGGATTCCCTTCCAAAGCAGTCCGGGTGGAACAGCTCAGGGCCTTGCAGGCCCCAATGAACTCTCACCAAAGTCCTGCAGGGCCCGGACAGCTGGAGGGAGAGCGTTCCACCAGGCCAGGCCTTTCTCAGTCATCAAACAAGGTGGAGCGGGCTGGCTTTCCCCTGCTTCTGCTTCCTGGAATTGGGTTTCAGAGGTTGACTGCCTCTGAATATGGAGGTTCCCTTTAGTTAGGATGGCTCATAACCTTTGTTGGACCTTTCCTCTGTGGATCTGTCTGGTTCCCTTTTAAAGCCTTCTGTGCTTGTGGCTGCATAATCCCTCAGCTTAGTTACTCATTGAGTAAAGCCATGTTTCCTTTTCTCTGTCCTGTTGCTCATCAACATCAGTGGGTGACTCCAAGTTATGGGAGAGGGAGAAAAATAAGATTTGGAAAATACGTAAGGTAAAAAACGAGCAGGGCGCTGAATCCCACGCCTGTCCCCCATGGGCCTGCCTCTGGCAGAGCTGCCGTCCAGCTGCTGCCTCAACGTTCTCTCCCTTCCCAGCGAGATGACATGGAGGCCATTCCGGGGTACCTGTCCCTTCACCAGACTGCCGACATCATGACACTGAAGTGGACTCCGAACCAGCTGATGAACGGCTCCGTCGGAGATCTGGACTATGAAAAAAGGTGACCCACGCATTGTGGATAAGGAGCAGGGCTGGGCAGGGGCCTCCTGAGTCTCAGCCAACGGCCTTAGAGGGGAAGGGGTGGCCCCGCATTGTGTGTGCATCATTTTAGATACACGAGTGTGTCCTTTGGGTTCCTCACAAGGGAGGCCATGTTCTGCAATGTCTAGAGAGGTATCCCAGAGTTCCTCCTTTCCAGAGGCCCCAGGGAACAGGCAGACCGGGATCCCATCCGGCCCTCAGCCCACCCTTCCAAAGAGAAACTGGCACTTCCTGCCTTTGGCTCCTCTTTCACGGGAGGGTCTCAGGATTTCGCTTGCCTCCTGGCTTCCCCCTGCCTGGGAGAGGCACAGGGCCCCCCTGCAGTCTCTTTCTCTGTCTCACTATGACAGTACCAGCGGCTGGGATTCTGAGGACCCCTGGTCATGCTCCATTCTTGATGTAGTTTTTTGTAAAGAAGAGAAGGTCTCAATGAAATCATTCTTTGCTGGTGGGTGAGAGCGTCAGGACAAAGGTGAAACGAGTTCCTATCGTCTACTCAGGCTGGCAGCTGCTCCTCACACTCTCAGGTGCCGGTCTTTCCCATCACCCAGTGCCCGGTCCTTTTAACATCATGAATCGTATGGGGACGGTACACCAATGAGTCAAAAACACCCCAAGAATCTGCACCAATCGAACTCCTAGTACCTAGGTACTATTACCTTATTTACTTCATAGAATCATAGACTTGGAAGAGACCCCAAGGGCCATCAAGTCCAACCCCCTGCCATGCAGATACACACAATCAAAGCACTCCTGATATATGTTTTGCTGGTTTGTGATCATAATAAAGGTTGATTGATTGATGCTGACTTTGATTTGGTGTATGGCAGCTTCATAAGTTTATTTTCAGGGAGGGCTCAGAGCCTAGTGGTAGGTCCTCTGCTTGGCATGCAGAAGGTCGCAGGTTCTAGTCCTCGGTGCCTCCAGCTTAAAGGACCAGAGGACAGCTGTTGTGAAAGACCCCATTCTGAGACCCTGGGGAGCTTCTGCTAGTCAGAGTAGACAAAGCTGGCCTTAGGATGTTGTGGGTTTTCCAGGTTGTATGGCCATGTTCCGGTAGCATTTTCTCCTGCATCTGCAGGCAAAATGTCAGAAGAAAATGCTACTGGAACACGGCATACAACCCGGAAAACCCACAACCCCCTCGTGATTTCAGCCGTGAAAGCCTTCAACAATACTGGCCTTGATGAACCCAGGGTCTGAATCAGCACAGGGCAGCTTCCTGTGTTTGTATATTCTCAGTTTGTATATTCTCAGACTTCTCAGTGGGGCAAGATTCCTTGTGGGTATGACAGGGACGCAGCATCTCAAAGTCCAAAATAATTGTTGAAGGGAACGGTGTCTGCTTGTCTTTGGTGGGAGCTGGCGAGGCTTTCAATCCCTCTTCTCCTGAGGCCCTGGGGACGTAGAGCACTCACTTGCCTTGGCTGATGACGTGGTGGATGCTGGCTGGGCAGCCTCTCGCTCTAAAGGAGGCCCCTTTTCTCCCCAAGGCTGGTGGGGAGGAGGTCCTGGCCTGCCTTTCCCATGGTTGTTTTGAAAGGGCCCTGTTGGGCCGGGCGTGGTTGGCTGTCCCTTTCTCACCTGAGGAGAACGTTGCCAGAGCCAGGTTTCCCACAAGGTCACGGCAGGGCTGTGTTGACTCTCTTGCGGTCTCCGGCACGCCCCTTTGGCCTCGGACTTCAGCAGCTCTCCAAAGGATCGTGTAAAAGCCGGGCCTCATTCTGCCCAGTCCACCCTGAAGTGACGCAGGAGGAAGACTTTGATGTAACGGGGGCTGGGGGGGGCAGAATCCATCAATGTATCAATTAAACACCCCGCAGGAAGAGAGGAGAGGTCACAGAGCATGGCTGGCGTAAAAGGAGCCAGAGTGGATCTCCTAGGTGGCTACTAGCCACAGTTGCGGAAAACATGGCTTCCCTTTTAACGTATCGAAAACCTGCAGAGCTCATTCAGGACAGGAGCCATGGGGGTGACGGGTCTGAATGGCTTCCTAGAAAGGACGCCCTGAGTGCTGGGGGGACATCTCTTCCCCCCCCTCTTGACCTGCTCACAGGAGGCGGAAGGGCCACCCCAGAGGGGCTGTTGCGGGTGCTGAGCCGCTTTCTCTCCCCCCTTGCAGTGTGTACTGGGACTACGCCATGACCATCCGCCTGGAGGAGATTGTCTACCTGCACTGCCACCAACAGGGTAAGAGGGCGGGGTGACCCACGGGGGCGTCAGAAAGCTGCATCTCCCCATGGCACAGGTTGCTAGCAGGGAGAGGCTGGGTAGACCCCCCCTTCCCCACACACATACACCCTCGCAGCTTCGAGCACCACAGGCCTGGTCTCCAGGCTGCAGAATTTGTGCTTGCTCTGCTCCCTGGGCCAGGGCTTGTCCTGGGGGGCCTTATTCTCTTCTCACCTCTGCTCCCCCTGTTTGGCCTCTCTCCCTTCTCTTGCCAATAGTAGACAGCGGGGGGACCGTCGTCCTGGTGAGCCAAGACGGGATCCAGCGCCCTCCGCTGCGCTTCCCCAGAGGCGGCCACCTCCTGCAATTCCTCTCTTGCCTGGAAAACGGGCTCCTGCCCCACGGCCAGCTGGATCCACCCCTCTGGTCGCAGAGGGGGAAGGTGAGGCTTTCAGAGTGGTGCACGCTGAAGATTATGGGAAGGAGCCCTCCTGGGCCGCATCTTGTATCATCCAGATTGGGGGTTTTTATTGAAATTCATCAATGAGGCCAAGGAAAGGGTGGGTGCTGGACCCTGTCCTGATGGGCAGGGCGCTTTTGGAGCCCCTGCCTGAGTGGGAGGGGGCTGCTCCCCAGTGCCATGTTTATAGAAACATGACCTTGGGCTTTGCCCCCTGGCCCACCAGAGTCCTCCAGGTAGGAGCAGCAGTGGCGTAGGAGGTTAAGAGCTTGTGTGTCCAATCTGGAGGAACCAGGTTTGATTCCCAGCTCTGCCGCCTGAGCTGTGGAGGCTTATCTGGGGAATTCAGATTAGCCTGGGCACTCCCACACACGCCAGCTGGGTGACCTTGGGCGAGTCACAGCTTCTTGGAGCTCTCTCAGCCCCACCCACCTCACAGTGTGTTTGTTGTGAGGGGGGAAGGGCAAGGAGATTGTAAGCCCCTTTGAGTCTTCTACAGGAGAGAAAGGGGGGATATCAATCCAAACGCCTCCTCCTCCTCCTCCTCCTCCTCCTCCTCCTCCTCCTCCTCCTCCTCTTCTTCTTCTTCTTCTTCTTCTTCTTCTTCTTCTTCTTCTTCTTCTTCTTCTTCTTCTTCTTCTTCTTCTTCTTCTTCTTCTTCTTCTTCTTCTTCTTCTTCTTCTTCTTCTTCTTCTTCTTCTTCTTCTTCTTCTTCTTCTTCTTCTTCTTCTTCTTCACTTCCTGATGTTTTTGGATCCTAAAGGGGAAAGTCTTTCCAAAGTTGAAAAAGCGCAGCCCCCAAGGATCGACGGAGTCCACGTCAGACAAGGAGGAGGATGAAGCCACAGACTACGTTTTCCGAATCCTCTACCCTGGAATGCAGTCAGAGTTTGGTGAGTTTGCCTCCTCCAGAAAAACTGACCTGATTCTCCTTGGGCTGATTTCAGCCTGGGCGCTTCTGACTCTACCACACCCTGGAGATGGTCGGTGGACATTCCAGGCTGTGTGCAACACGAATTAAAAAGCTAAACTTCCACACCAAGCAAAGCGGAATCATTTGCCTTGTACTAGTGATGTAGAAATGTTAAATAGACATCGTATATTTTGCAAATGTAATGTTATATTTAGTATATTTTGCAAATGTAACTAGTATGCTTGCTTTATTTGGGTTTTTGAAACCTGGGAAGATTTGCAGGGCACGGAAGCTCCATCTTTAGGTTGTGGCTGTCTTATTCAGCAGGGAGCCCTGAGCACTAGAAACTTATCTGATGAATGACAGTTGAGCTACTGTGAGGCCTGCCTCTGTGCTCCTGCCAGGTCACAACACGCAACGGCCTTGCTGGTGCTGCCCTCTGGCGGTTTGTTTTGGGGATGTTTGGTTTTTGGTTGGGCTCTTCTAGTCCAGTGATGGCGAACCTATGGCACGGGTGCCAGAGGTGGCACTCAGAGCCCTATCTGTGGGCATGCACAAACAGGGTTCATCATGTTGGGGGAAAATCCCCCCCCCCCATCTAGGCTGGGCTCAATTATTAGCATTAAACCTAAGACCTAGTTTTGGGGAAGCAGTATAGGTAACCCTGTTAAGCACTGTTAAACCCCACTGATTTTCATGCAAAGAACTAAAGAACTCCTTTACCTGGGAGTAAGCTTGGTTGCTGGCAATGTGGCTTGCTTCTGAGTAAACCCTCCTAGGGTCGTGATTCACCCGTTTGAAGAGTTGCATGGTTGCTTCAAAGCAAAGCCACCGACTACCACCAAGCTTATTCCCGAGTAACGCACGCCTTAGAGCCAACCATTTTTTCTTAACTAAAACCTCAGTATTCAGGTTAAATTGCCGTGTTGGCGCTTTGCGATAAATAAGTGGGTTTTGGGTTGCAGTTTGGGCACTCGGTCTCAAAAAGGTTCGCCATCACTGTTCTAGTCCCTTGATATTTGGCCCTGCTCTGTGTGTGCTGGTTCTATTGACACCTGGTTTTGCCAGAGATGGTGAGAGCTACAGAGAGATGGCCTGCGGGTGGGAGAAACAGAGGCAGGGTAACCAATGTCCCCAGAGTGCTGATGGGAAAAAAATAACCCTTGCTAGATCTCTGGCTTTCACACACATGTGAGAAAGGGAGGCTACGCAAGCAGAGGTGCAAACTGGAGCATGCGTGGCGCTGCCCTCAGGTGGACTGTTTTTTTCACTCCGTGGTGGTTTATTGCGTGACATAAGCAAGAGCAGGTCTCCACCCAGGCAGCTGCTGGTCTTCATTTCCTTGGTGGAAAGGAAGGAGCGGTGTGGGCAACAGAGGATGATGACGGACCATGTCTTGTCTGAGTCCCTGCAGTCTAACCTGCGGCTCTGCCTGTGTCTTTGGGGTCCTTTCCTGGTGGGCCCACTTGTGGTGTTCTCCCTTGCTGGCTGAGCCTTCGGAGGGGGTCTCCGGCAGTGCAGGCCCAGTGTCACCATTGCCTCTCTCTTTCCCGCATGTGCAGTGGTGGTGAAGGGCCCCTTGTGCCTCCCCCTCCCTGCCACCACCATTGCTGCTCCTGGGGGCAAGAAGACCTGGACGACTCTGACTGCCGGCAAAGTTCTGGTGATGCCCAGACGGTCCCTGAGCTTCCCGGAAGGGCCCCCATCTTTCCCTGCCACATCTGGGCCCAGCTGCCATCCCTGTAATGCTGCCGCTGCCAAGACGTCGGGGTCATTTTCTGGCTGGGTGGCTTGGCTCATGTTGGCATTTGCGGATCTGGTCAAGGACCCCGGGATTCCCCCACAGCAACTTATTCTCTGGAGATTTCCTGGGGTTCCTTGGAGGCAGGAAAAGGGGGAGGGTTTTTTGGAGGGGCTACAACAGAGTGGAGCAAGTGACAGCCCAGACCCCCACCCACATCTGACCTATAGAAACCTGTCACCAAGCCCTCAATTTGCATTCCAACTTTTTGGGAGCATCGACCTATCTGATGACCACATTACTAGTGGGCCAAAATCCCCAAGACTTGCTAAACTGGCACTGAGGGCCTTTGAGTAGGGCAGAGAGGTGGAGAGGGGGTGCAGAGGATGGGGGGAGCCGCATCCCACTCGGAGGCCTCAAGATGGAGGCCCAGATGGGACCACGGCTTGCCCACCTCGTGCCTTGTAGCCAGCCCTCCTTCCATCTGTGGCATGATGGAAATATCCCTGGAGGAGGAGAGGCTCCAAATCCACTTACCCCTCCCACTCATCATTCAAATGATGAAGCCCCCTTTTCTGGGAGTGGGGAAGGGCTGGCATTTCCCGTGACCCACAGGGCTTGCCTTTTGGCCAAGAATGAGGGAACCCCCTCTGCTCATAGCCAGAGTTCCTGTGGTGGCAACAGGAGAACAAGAACACTGGCCTACCCTATAAGTCTGTCACAAAAACTGCAGAGGTGCCCCGTACAAAATTCTTGGAGTCCTCTCAGAAGTGCTACGTAAATGCTGGGCTTGGATAGCAGCTCCAGTAGTGACAAAATGTGAACTGCAGGACTCTGCTGCAGGATTTAGTTTGCAGCCTCCGCTTGCTTCTTTGGAAGAAGACCTGTGTGCCCCCCCACCCTCTTCTGGGGTATAACCAGTGGTGGGATTCAGCTGGTTCGCACCACTTCGGCAGAAGTGCTTGTAAACAACCAGTTGTTAAATTATTTGAATCCCACCACCGGAACCGGTTGTTAAATTATTTGAATCCCACCACTGGGTATAACCCAAACGGTTGGTCTGTGAACAGCACAGTCCTAAGCAGAGTTATCCCCTTCTCTGTCCTTCGAAGTAAGTGGGCTTAGGAAGGTGCGACTCTGCCCTGTAAACCCCTCCACTGGTGCGTGCTGCTGTGGGGTTTCCGCAAATGCCACCATCTGCAACGGCTCTTCTTTCCCGCGCAGAGCGGCTCTCCTGCTCTTCTCCCTTCTGCAAACTGCCACGTGGGCTCCCTCGCCCAGAAGCTCTCCTTGCCTCTCCTGACAAGATTTTATAGTTCGGGGCTCTTGGGATTGATATATGAATGTTATTGAAATTCTTTCGATCGGGTGAAATCATTCCAGGGAAATCATTCTTTGCCCCTGCTCCTCGGACTACCTCCAAACTGCGAGTCTGTGCAGATCTCCCCAGAGCAGTAGAGAACTTGCTCTTTAGATGGTTGCCACAGCAAACCACCAGGCAGGGAAATCAGCCTAGATTTTATTTTTCAGCACCCAGGATTTGCTGAAAATTAACTTTTTTGAAGGCTCGGCCGTGGCTGCTGAGAGCTACCAAGGATTTGTTTTGCCTCATTTAAAGGAAACCGAGAGAGACAGAAGCACAAGCATGGCGGGACAAATGTACATAAGAACATAAGAACAAGCCAGCTGGATCAGACCAGAGTCCATCTAGTCCAGCTCTCTGCTACTCGCAGTGGCCCACCAGGTGCCTTTGGGAGCTCACATGCAGGAGGTGAAAGCAATGGCCTGCTGCTGCTGCTGCTGCTCCTGAGCACCTGGTCTGCTAAGGCATTTGCAATCTCAAAGAGGATCAAGATTGGTAGCCATAAATCGACTTCTCCTCCATAAATCTGTCCAAGCCCCTTTTACCATCCCATGTACAGATGGGATGGTGGGAATACGCCAGTCCTTCATGGAACAGAGGATGAAAAGCCTCTCTTGCAATCTTTAATCACTTGCTTTTTCAGATAATTGTGCAAGAAAACTTTGATACCTGCTCTGTTGCTGCAAGAGAGGAGTTGCTGTGATTTCAAAAGATGTGTGATTAAAGATGCCTAGAGGGGTTTCTAGCAGCTGCTGAAGCAGCAAAATCCTAGGCATCGTCTGCCAAACCAAAGCAAAATGACTCAGGCAGACAGCCAAGTTTCCTTCGCCCCCAGATCCTCTCCCCCGTTGCCCCCCCGCCCACGTTCTCAACAAGCTCTCAAAGAATTTGCCTTGAGAGATGGAGTCCCAGGGACTGGTGACCAACCTCTGAAGTTAGTCCAACACCTTTCTTCCTTGAACAAGGAAGGGGATGAAACCGGTTCTTACTGTGAACTGAAGGACCTCACTTGCCCTACAACTTGGTAGCGATGGACCTCCCCCCACCTCCCAGCAGGGCTGCTTTTCTGGGGCACCAGAGAAGGTCACCGTCAGAGAGAGAATTTGCACGCCTTGGCTTGTGCAGGTAAAATGGGGCCCCTGTAGGTGCTTTACCCACTAGCCCACCCCCACCAAAGCCTAGATCTATCAGCATTTGACAGAAGTCCACGTATCCCACAAGTGGACTCGGCACACACATTTGGGGAGTTTCCAGGCATCTGGGGGCTATGGCTTGTGGGAAGAAGCCTCACTCCCCCCCGCCCCAACTTTTTTTTTACCCTGAAATGGCCCCTGGGACCAGCATGTAAATCTTCCCTGCCAGGCAAAGCGTGGCTCCCTGAAGCCGTTTGCTGGGTGGGAAGGCTGCATTCCTTCCTCCTCACATCTCCCTCTGATCCAAGAGCCCACCTGCTTGGCAACTTGAGATCCCAGCATAGAATTCTAGCAGGTGAACGTAAAGCCCTTTGGGCAGGCCCATCACGGCCACGGGGGGCACTTTGGAATGGTTCAGGGACAGCCGTCTCTTGTACCTCCAGTGGGCCTGTTTCACGTTATTGCCTGAAATCCCCCTGTTATGTCCAGCGATTCCCTTCATCCCTAGAGAAGCAACCTTGAGAACAGCAGTGCTTCGTTGGTTATGCTTTCCATTCCCCTGGAGGCAGGGAGGGGCTTGAGAAAGACCCTGACAAATTTATTGGGGTTCATATTCCTCCCCAGCAGTTCCAACATTTACCTTGGAGACAGAGGTTATCTTTTGGGAATGTCCCCCATAGGCTGTCCTTGAGAGGGTCCACCCACCCTCGGCCACAGGGCCCTTCTCTGGGTGGCCTCTCTTTGCTTCTCTTTCCTCAGAGATCTAACTGTGATTGGATGCTGATCACGTGATGAAATGTTTTGATCTTTCCAGCCGGCCTTTCCGCACGCTCTTTCCTGTACTCTTAGAATAAGCTGCTCCTTCCTGTCAATGTTGACTTCAGTGCCGCCACCCCCCCCATCTTGTTCTGCCTCTTTCAGCCCCCCAGGACCTGATCGATGGCCCTGGGAGCAGCCTGCCCTCCATCTGGCAGCCGAGCACCCACACGTCCTCCTGCTCCTCCTGCTCCCAGAGTGGCTCGACGGAGAGCGGCCCCTCCAACGGCTGCAACCACGAAAGGTGAGGGGACGGAACCCCCGGCCGGTGGGACAGCTGTCTGGTGGGGGCAAGGGCTGCTTGGAGGTGTGGGAAGAGGCTGCCCTGACGGCAGAGTTTGGGAGGAGGGCCGTGCTCGGGGTTCCTGCCATCATTGGGGCCTCAGACTAAGGAAGAGGCTGGATCACCATCAGAAGGGCTCAGAAGGTTCTGCTGGTCCCCTGGCACAGAAAGGTACCGCGGCTTCCCAGCCAGACCCCTGGTGCTCTGGGCAAGCCAAGATGTCCCAGGCCCAGGTGAGTGGCACTGACGTGGAGGCTGCAGTTGTGGGTCGTCCCAGCAGCACCGGGCACCCTGGCAGCCTCCAGACACAGATGCCAGGGGAGCTACCAGACTAAATCATGCTGAGTGCACAGAACTGCATGGACCCAAACACCTGGCAGGATTGTTGGAGTCCTCTCGTGAGCAGAAGCAGAGACTAGTGTTGGAGCCGGGGTTTGGGGAGCCCCTTTCTTGGGAGTTTATCGATGGGTGGACCACCCATGGCAGATCAGCTTCCCTAAAAGAGCTTGCCCACCACTGTGGATCTCTCCCCTGCAATGCAGAGTGTTTTCTCCAAGGCACATCCGCTCATATGGAGCAGCACTGAAGGTGTGCAGGTGCCCCATGGAGTGTGTGTGGGCCTGCACGTGTGTGTGTGCGTGGGGCCCGGACCATCTCCTAGAGCCCTCGGCCACATTTCAGGTTTCTGTGCAGACTTGGGATGGAGTGGGAGCCCCAAAGGTGGGAGAGTGGAAATGCAGCGGCCCAGAGCAACAGAGACCACCCCGGGAAGTCCCGTTCAGTCCGGCACACTCAGCCAGCACTTGGCCTGCTGACATAAAAACAAAGTGACAAGCATGGCACCCCTGCCTGATTTCTTCCTGGAGAGAAAAAGTTGAAAGGAATTGCAGTCAGCAGCTCATTGGTTGGTCCTGATTTTGATTCACTGAAAAACAGATGTGGTGGGCTTGTGTATTATTGCAAAACTGGCAAATCTGTTTATTTATTCATTCATTCATTCATTCATTCATTCACTCACTCACTCACTCACTCACTCACTCACTCACTCACTCACTCACTCACTCACTCACTCACTCATTTATTTATTTATTTATTGTTTAGTTTTGTATACTGCCCTATCCCCGAAGGGCTCTGGGTGGTGTACAACAAAATTAAATCATAATACAACTAAACACAATCAAAACTTAACAATTAAATTTCAGTACAAATAAATTACTAAATCCCTTTTTAAAAACAGCAGTTAATACAAAATTTAAAGTTTGACCCGCAGGTATCCGTGGAATGAAAAGAGCAAACGTGAAGGCCAGGGGAAGGGGTGGGCGGCTCTCTCCAAGCACCTTCTGGGGTGCTTCCATACGAGGCCTCTGCCTGGGCTGGAGGTTTCCCGGCTGACTCCAGCGGCTTCTCTCCTGTCTTTCCAGAGCTCCGCTCAAGCTCCTGTGCGACAACATGAAGTACCAGATCCTCTCCCGGGCGTTCTACGGCTGTGAGTAGCTCCAGCTCCTCTTTCGAGGGCCTCAAAGTCCTGCCGGAAATGCTGGGACAGGCTCCGTTTTTTAAAAAATGAGAAGGTTCTGCGGAGGCTGCCGGCCTGTGTCAAGAAGCGGATGGGGGCGGGGGCTGCCACACCGGTCCTTTGCTGGCAGTCTTCCTCGCAGAATCTCCCCCCAGCTGCGTTTCCACTGGTAGCAGATGTGGAGGCCGAGCAGCCACTGCGGTGGGGAGTCCTGAGCAGAATTATGGCTGTGGGGGAGGGGGCTAAGCCAGTGGTGGGATCCAAAAATGTTAGGAACAGGTTCCCATGGTGGTGGTTCAAACTGTGGCGTAGCGCCAATGGGGCAGGGTGTGGCACGGCGGGGGCGTGGCTGGGCATTGCTGGGCGGGGCATTCCTGGGTGGGGCTGTGGCAAGGACGCAGCTGTTGCGCCGGTCCTTGGGTGGGAAACGAATGCACGCAGGCGCAGGCTGCCACGCACGGCAGTGCACCTCCCGCTAGACTGCTTCAAGTTCTGTGCGCTACTGCTGAGAGGAGGGGCGTAACTAAGGCAAAAATCACGTGGCAAAACCACCCATTAGTAACCCCCTCTCGGCACACACAAATAATTAGTAACCTCCTCTCGGGAACCTGTGAGAACCTGCTGATCCTACCTCTGGGCTAAGCTGTCCCCTGTTTCTCCTCATGCTGACACTTTCATCCTAAAAACGACTGGGAGGCGGTAGGCTCAGTGCACGCAGGCCCTGTCCGGCTTGGCCCCCTGGGGAGAAATTGCACAGGGGAGCAACGCACTGACGGCTCCCGTGTCTAACTGGCACAAAACCTTCCGTAAAGACCATCAGGACAGGTGAACAAACTCAGACAAGGGGTTAGAAGCTGGCTGGCACCATTGGAGGCTCATTGGACAGCCAGAGAAGAGAAGAAAGATGGTGCTACATAGTGGTTAGAGTGTCAGACTGGATCTGGGATATCCAGGCTTGAGTCCCCATTTGTATTATGAAAATTGTCTGAGTGACCTTGGGCCAGTCACATGCTCTCAGCCTAACCTACCTCACAGGGTTGCTGTGAGGATAAAGTGGAGGAGAGGAGATTGAGGTACGCAGCTTAGAATCAGCACTGGGGAGAAAGGTGGAGACTGAATAACTGAAATCAATCAATAAAGGTCGCCTTCTCCTGTAGGGGCCACCTCCTGTCTGTCAGTGGCTCTCTGGGGCCTCTGGCAGAGAACACTTTTCCCCCGCAACTTCTCCTTAAGACCGGCTTCTTCCTGCTTGTTGCTTTCCCCGACGCAGGGCTGGCCTACTGCCGCCATCTCTCCACGGTGCGCACTCACCTGTCGGCGCTGGTGAACCACCACATCGAGTCTCCCAGCGTCCCTTGCGATGCCAGCCTGGGTCTGTCAGCGGAGATCTGGGAGAAGTTCATGCAGGACAGTTCGGTAGGAGAGCCCCTTCATCAGCCTCACGTCCCCCGTGAACGCTCCCTTCCCCCATTTCCCTCCCTGATGTCACCGCAAGTGGACGGGTGCTTTTAAAGCCGTGGTGGCGAACCTTTGGCACTCCAGATGTTATGGACTACAATTCCCATCAGCCCCTGCCAGCATGGCCAATTGGCCATGCTGGCAGGGGCTGATGGAATTGTAATCCATAACATCTGGAGTGCCAAAGGTTCACCACTACGGCTTTAAAGAGTGAAGAGAGCAGTCACCCGCCCCCCCACAGGAAGGCATGGAGGCCTCAGGGTTTGGGTAACCATCGGCACTTGTCTTTACAACACCCCCCCCCCCCAGAGCTACGAGGAGAAGGAGCTGCTACGCCTGGTCTACTTCGGAGGGGTCCAGCCTGAAATCCGGAAATCTGTTTGGCCGTTCCTCCTGGGGCATTACCGGTTTGGAATGTCAGAAGCTGACAGGAGGGAGGTGAGAGCTGGGGTGGACTTTCCGCTTCCGCCGCTCCAGACTCTGTGGGCTGGGGTGGTTCTCGTGAGCCCAAAAGGCCAGCGGTTTGACCCTTGCTCTGTGCTGGCCACCAGATTGACTACCAGACCCACGCCTGCTACACGCAGACCATGGCAGAGTGGCTGGGCTGCGAGGCCATCGTCCGGCAGCGGGAGAAGGAGTCGCACACGGCTGCCCTCGCCAAGTGCAACTCGGGGGCCAGCCTGGATTCCCACCTGGAGCGCATGATGCACCGTGACTCCACCATCAGCAGCGACGTGAGTGCCCCTGCCGGGGGCAGGGGGTAGATTCCTGGGAGAGGAAGTGTTGTGGCCGTCTCTTACATTCCACTGGAGCTGCAAAACATTTATTTATTTATTTATTTATTTATTTATTTATTTATTTATTTATTTACCTACCTACCTACCTACCTACCTACCTACCTACCTACCTACCTACCTACCTACCTACCTACCTACCTACCTACCTACCTACCTACCTACCTACCTACCTACCTACCTACCTACTAATTTATTTATAGACCGCCTTCCCCAGAAGGCTCAGGGCGGTGTGTACAACATTATTAAATATAATACAATAAAACCCATAAAACAATAAATCAAGTTCCACAGTTAAAACAACCAGTAAGGCGACTGTAACCTCCCCCCCCCCCCCGATTTATGGTGTGGCAGGCCCTCTTGCCCTCCTCCCCGATTCTTTTCCTTCCTATCAGCAAGTGAGACCACAAGTGCACCCTTTCTAAAATTTATCTTATGATGGTGCATCTCTGCTTTAGAATAATCAACGTGGGGCATTTGGAGAACTTTTGTGCTCCTCCCCAACTCCCCCAAATGCACAATGTCACATTCCAGAGCCCCCACAATGCATTGTCGGCACATCACAAAGGAGAGCTCTTCTTTCTTCCAAAAGGCCATTGGTCCAGAGGAAACCCTGACAGCTTCGAATCACAATAAATGTCGAATAAAAACACGTACAGCAGGGGTGTCAAACTCGCGGCCCTCCAGATGTTCATGAACTACAATTCCCATCAGTCCCTCACAACAAGAGCATTGGCTATACTGGCAAGGGCTGATGAGAATTGTAGTTCATGAACCCTGGAAAAGCATGAGACTGACACCTAATGGCATTCCACAGTGATGAAGTTGGCTTTATTGAAAATAGAACATATCCAAGAGTTTATTTTTGCATACAGTTGTCCGTCTTCCACTATGATGGGGACCCTTTTTTTTGCCTGGAGAATATAAAGTTGATGCTGTCGCTCTCTCCAGGTTTGCTCGAGCGCACCTGTGGCCACTGCTGTGACAGGATCAGTGACCTTCTGTTAAAGGGTTGGTTGGTTGTCTGCAGTCAACAGGAATGCTAAAAAGTTTTTGCTGTAACAAGTTTTTGCTGTGTTACTATACGCACCCCCCCCTGCTTTTAAAAGCTGTGCTTATTCAGAGTTGTAAAGGTTCCAAGTGGATACCCTGCATGTTTAGCAATTCAGAAACAATGGAGCTAGAGAACCGCTCTTGACCGCCTTTGTCTTGTCCTTATGGGCTGGCTCGGCCACCTCCTCTTCCTTGCTGCAGTCTTCCCAGAGTGGCAGTTCCGGTCGACAGAACCTGGCCCACCTGCAGAGCGACTCCAGTGGCAGCACACAGGTAAGGCACAACAACACCTGGGCTACAAGGGAGGGGACGGTTCACCCGCCAGATCACAAGCCTGGCTTTGAGTGGAGTGACAGGCTTCTTACAAGATTTTAATTTATTATATTTATAGCCCCCTTTCTCACCAAGGCTGAGGGTGGGTCGCAACACCAACTCCCTCTCCGTGTGTCTCTGTGTGTGTACGTAAATACACCCACACACATCTATGCAACCCAACAGCATAAGACACCCAGTGAGCATTGCAGTAGGGCTAGAAAATGAGAGAAGAGTGTGAGCAAAGAACAGTCCAGCAAATCCCAATGCAAACTTCAGGCTGATTCGCATTTGACAGAAGTCCACGTATCCCACATGTGGACTCGGCACACACATTTGGGGAGTTTCCAGGCATCTGGGGGCTATGGCTTGTGGGGAGAAGCCTCTACACCCCCACCCCACCCCAACTTGTTTTTTTACCCTGAAATGGCTACCCTGGGACCAGCAAGTAAATTTTCCCTGCCAGGCAAAGCGTGGCTCCCTGAAGCCGTTTGCTGTGTGGGAAGGCTGCATTCCTTCCTCCTCACATCTCCTTCTGATCCAAGATCCCACCTGCTTGGTAACTTGAGATCTCAGCATAGAATTCTAGCAGGTGAACATAAAGCCCTTTGGATGGGCCCATCATGTCCACGGGGTGCACTTTGGAATGGCTCAGGAACAGCCGTCTCTTGTACACCCAGTGGGCCTGTTCCACGTTATCGCCTGAAAGCCCCTTTGGGCCCTGCTTGCCCGGTGTGCTCTTCATGTCCCTGTGGTGCCTGGGCCTTGTCCTGGAGCACAGAGGGCCTCTTGGGCCCACCACAGACTCCTCCAGCCCCCCTTTCTGCTGGACTCTTCTTCAGCGGCGGCTGCTGCTTCTTTGCCCAGGTGTTTGAATCCGTGGACGAGGTGGAGCAGCCTGAAGCAGAGGCCCAGCCCGAGGAGGGCAAGCGAGCCAAGCTGTCCAACGGGGCCGTCCCCAACTGGACCAGCTCCCCAGACTCCGGCCACCCTTCCTCACAGAACATCTCCATCACCTCGGCGTATTCAGAGCGCAGCTTCAGCACTGAGGACAGCGTGACGGAGGCTGGCAGGCCTGCCGGGACCCATCCGGCTGGGGCGAGCAGGGGGGAGATCCAGGGAGCTGCCACCCCCAGGGACGAGGGCCTGCTGGACGGGGGCCTGATGGGGGAAGGCCTGCCATGCCTGGACATCCTGGATGGAGACTCCTCCGCCAAGAGGACCTTAGAGGAGCTTGTCCCAGCGGGCAAGGAAGGGGAGGCGGACAGGCCGGAGGGCTGGGTTCTCAGCGCCGAACAGCAGAACTCGACGGGAAGTGAAGAAGACCTCTCGGAGGAGCCAGAAATGGAGAGCCTGTTCCCTCAGATGGATTCACATTCCCTGGCCGTCACGGACTTGACTGCTGTGGAAGTGTCTCCGGTCTCCTCATCAGGGGTCACGTATTCTGTGAGTACCTCTGTGTGTGTGTGTGGCGGGGAGGGGGGGCTGGTGGTGGGAGGAGGCTTCAAGCTTGGCCACACCTCCCAAGCAGAGGAGTCCACAGGGCCCTTCGCCCTTTTAGGCAGGGGAGGAACTTTAGGCGAAGACACTCTTTGTGTGCATGGCAGCTTTACGCTAAGCCAGCCAGGAGTGACTGGTTGTGTGTGTGTGTGTGTGTGTGTGTGTGTGTCCCTTGTGTCCCCAGCCGGAGCTCCTTGACCTGTACACCGTGAATTTGCACCGCATTGATAAGGACGTGCAGAGGTGCGACCGGAACTACTGGTACTTCACGCCAGCCAACCTGGAGAAACTGCGCAACATCATGTGCAGGTAGCTGTTCCTCAGGACCAGGGCGGGGTGACAGGCAGCGGCCCAGGGAGTCTGCCGGGCTTCTGGCTTTGGAGCTGTCTGGGCATCTTGGCATCAGCAGCCAGGACTGAGCAGGCTTGTGGGGGTGGGGGGAGGGGGGCACCCAACTGTCTGGACGTGGCATGGCTGGGCTGGTGCTGCACAGGTGTGCAAAGAGACATCTTCTGTGTAAGGGAACTGAGTGCACGCGTGCATGGGCAGAGTTTGCTGTTGCTGTTGAAGCTGAAGCGCTGCCTCCTCTCAGCCTGTCAGCCTGGCCGGCTCTTTTGGGGGGAGAGCACGTGTCCCAGCTCACCCCGATTTCTCCCCTCAGCTACATCTGGCACCACCTCGACATTGGCTACGTCCAGGGGATGTGTGACCTTCTGGCTCCTTTGCTGGTCATTTTAGATGAAGGTGAGTGTGTTGCGTGTCCTCCCTCCGCCCCCCCTCAATTGCCAGCTCCCTTCCAGGGGACAGGCCTCTTCTCAGCCCATGGGGACCTCGCTTGAGCTCTCTCACTCCGGCGATGCTTGGATTCCTGTCGGGCAGTGCCTATCCCTATGACTGTCGGGTATGGCAGCAGCAGCCCAGGGCATGAGAAAGGCCAGAGGGGCAGCCAGGGCAGTCTGTTGCTGCTGCTGCCGCAAAAAGGATGAGGATGGTCCCACAAAGGCGCATGGCCACCAGTTCATGAGAAGCACAGGCAGACCCAGGAGCTTCTCTTGCACAGCCCAAGCCCGTAACGGGGATCAGTGCTCTCTGGGGCCAGTGTCTGTGGGGGCACAGGGAGTGTGGGCCCCACAAAAGCTCCACGCCGGGTCCCCTCCACATTCCTGAGTCTCCCCTCTCTCCCGTCTGCCCAGAGGCCCTGGCCTTCAGCTGCTTCTCGGAGCTCATGAAGCGCATGAACCAGAACTTTCCACATGGGGGAGCCATGGACACCCACTTTGCAAACATGAGGTCCCTCATCCAGGTAAGGGCAGCCTTTTCATTGGAGCCAAGTTTGTGCCTTGGAGAAATCCAGAAAGTCAACATGCACAAGTCTTGTGCAAGGTGTTTTCTTTCTTTCTTTCTTTCTTTCTTTCTTTCTTTCTTTCTTTCTTTCTTTCTTTCTTTCTTTCTTTCTTTCTTTCTTTCTTTCTTTCTTTCTTTCTTTCTTTCTTTCTTTCTTTCTTTCTTTCTTTCTTTCTCTCTCTCTCTCTCTCTCTCTCTCTCTCTCTCTCTCTCTCTCTCTCTCTCTCTCTCTCTCTCTCTCTCTCTCTCTCTCTCTCTGTGTGTGGGGGGGGGGACTTTGCAGGGTGAACGTCCATCTGCCCTGCCACTCTTAAAAGCACCTCCACCCTGCCAGAGAAGAGGGGAACTTCCCCTTGAGACTTGCCTTGTGCCATCACAAGCACAGGGCAGCAGCACTTGGTTGAAAGTGGTGTGTGTGTGTGTGGTGTGTGTGGACACAAGCCAGGTGGGAAGGATATTCTTTCCTTTCCAAAACAAGATCCTGACGGCTTTTCCTCCCTCTGACCAGATTCTGGACTCTGAGCTGTTTGAGCTGATGCACCAAAATGGTGACTACACCCATTTCTACTTCTGCTATCGCTGGTTCCTCCTGGATTTTAAGCGAGGTGGGTGTGGGCAGCTGCAGGGAGGGGCGGGGGGGGGGGTAATCAAGACTCCAAACAAATAACATTTTTATCTGGTTCTACTGGAATCATTTGTCCTGAAAGAATCATAAGAATGGAAAGGTGTAACCTATTTCAAAGAAACAGATCAAATAGGAAAGGAGGAGCAGTAGCATTGTATGTAAAAGATTATTGCAGCTGGGAGCAGGTCCATGACTTAAATCCTGCAAGCCAGGTTGAGAGCATTTGGGTAGAAATTAAGGGGGACAGAAACAGCACTGACCCACTGCTCAATTCCCCTCAATTAAGAGAACAGCCTATTTTCATTCTGTTTCCGGGGGGAGTTTGGCCAGGTGGGGTTTGGCCAGCTGGGGCAAGCCCTAGGTACTTTGTGGTAACAGTATGCTTGTAAAGGATGGTTTCTCGTGGCCTTAGCGTGGCCTCCCTCTGCCCTTGAGGCTGGGTGGCTGCCCCGGGCTGCCCCCGTTTTCTTCTTCTCAGCCATTAGTGCTGGCCCCAGTTTGTCCCCCGGCCTTTGCAGATGGAAAGAAGGAGCTGTTTGCTCTGGAGGGTTTCGGGGCTCTGGCGAGGAGAGTGAGTTCCTTGGTGAGTTCCTTGGGCCTGTTCTTGTGGCTGCCCTTCAGCTGTATCTCCTCCACAGAACTTGTTTATGACGACGTCTTCTCCGTCTGGGAGACAATCTGGGCCGCTGCTCACATCTCCTCCTCGCACTACGTCCTCTTCATCGCGCTCGCCTTGGTGGAAGTCTACCGGGACATCATCCTTGAGAACAACATGGACTTCACAGACATCATCAAGTTCTTCAACGGTATGGATTGTGGCTGGCCAGGCTGGACCTGGGATGCGGAGGCGCATCGTGCCGCCTGGGAGCTCTGGCCCAGGACCTCTTGTGGCATTACCTGAGCGGGTCCTCTTGTGGCATTCCAAGAGAGCGCTTGTGGTGGGTGGGCCCACCCTGTTTGTTTACGTTCTGCCCGTCCATTCCACAAAATGGCCCGGCTTTTGACAGGTGGTGATTATTCAGATCATATCACCCCTGTGCTATACCGTCTGCACTGGCTCCCAGTGGAGTTCCGGATCGTTTTCAAGGTGCTGGTACTGACCTTTAAGGCCTTACGCGGCATGGGGCCCTCATACCTACGGGACTGCATCACCCCTTACGTCCCTCATAGACCACTGCGTTCGGCGGTGGCAGAACTGCTGGTGACCCCCGGCCCCACGATGATGCGGCTGGCCTCGACTCGGGCTAGGGCTTTTACGGCTCTGCCCCCTGCCTGGTGGAATGCTCTACCTCCAACTATCCGGGCCCTGCGGGACCTTGGTGAGTTCTTCAGGGCCTGTAAGACAGAGCTGTTCCACCGGGCCTTTGGGGGGGCTGGCCGCGGTTCTACTGCCCCCCACTGAAGCTGCAATGGCAGCTGAGTCTGCCGGTGTCCATCCTTTTCCATCTCGGTTGGGCCTGATTCTCTGATACCATCACAGGCCCTTCCGCTCCCTCCCTCCCTCTCTTTTTGGCCTCTAGACCGGGCGCCGATTTTAATTAACTGCCAAACAACCTTTGTTGTTTAATTTATATTTGCTGCTTAAATTTTAATTGGTTAATAGGTTAAGTTTTATATTGTGTGATTGCTGTTTGAATAACAGCCGTGTTGTGAGCCTCCTCGAGCCCTTCGGGGATGAGGCGGCTTATAAGTTGAATAAATAAATAAATTAAATAAATAAAATCCCCAAGGTGGCAAAATACAATTGACGGCATCAGAAAACTGAGCTGCTCTTGGGAAGACTCGTGAGGCTGCACCCAAACCTGATTAAGTCAGACCTGCCTCGTCTTGCCTTCCCTGGCTGGTGGAGTCTGTCCCAGCCCTCTACTCTTTTTTCCTGGAGATGTTGAGGGTTGGACCTGCAGGCAAAGCCGATGCTCCAACACTGAGCTTTGGCCCATTGCCCTGAAACAACCGAAGCAGAGATAAAACTTTTCTGCCATCACTGGTGCTGGGGGGCCAACAGAGAAGGCGTAAAACAGATTTCACTCCAGATTCCACCACCTGGGGGCTGGAGGTGTGATGTTCCTCTCTGGCTGTGCTAGTAGCAGTGGCTACCAAAGTCTCACCTTGGCCACAAGCCTCCCAGGCAAAGCCTCTCTCTCCCTCTGCCTCCCTGCGGCTCTGCAGGAACACCTCCGGGGACGACCAGAGGATGGTTCTGCAGCCACCGTCTCAGCAGAAAAGGCAGCCGACTAGAGCCCTTTTTCTGGCCCTGAATGTCTATCTGTCTGAGTCTGGGCAGCTCATTTGCCAGTTACAGACTGGGCGGCTGGGCCAGCTCATGAACTCTCCTCTAGGACCTGACCTAGAAGTCTGCCCCCCCACCTGTCTCTCTCTCTCTCTCTCTCTCTCTCTCTCTCTCCCTCTCCCCTGCTCTTCCTCAATTATGGGATGCAGTCCAGCATAAGGAGGGGTCAAGGCAGGGGTTGTGTCAACTGGAATCTCCCCTCTTCCTCTGTTGGGTTGGCTCAATTCCTCCTGTTCTTCCTCTTTCCCTCCTGCAGAAATGGCCGAGCGTCACAATACCAAGCAGATCCTCAGACTGGCCCGCAACCTTGTGTACAAAGTCCAGACCCTGATCGAGAACAAGTGACCCAGCAGGACGGAGTGAAGAAGGAGACCACCACACGTCATCCCTGGAGGCAAGCGCAGCCGCGGTGGAGTGTGTGTAAGACACAGAGACACGCCCCCTTCCCTTGCACGTGGCCACAGTTTGCCTCATGTGAGCCCAAGAGGAGGGCGCCCGGCCACGGACTGATTCTTGTGGCCAGTGTTTCTGGCCACCACTCACCGGTTCTGTTTGTGGTGGCAATTAACCAAAGAACTCTCATTCTCCATCTCCCTTCTTTTCCAAGTGGGGTGGAATCTGTTATGGCAGAAGTCTTGCTTTCAGGCCGGGGCTGAAACCCCCCTTGTGGCGTGACTGTCTGGTTGGATGGATGGAATTGCTGCTTCTTGTGTGTGGGAGCCGGGAGTAGGCAGGCAGGCAAAGCTGGCCCTTCTCTCCCCCCCCCCCCCGTCCCCGTGATCTTCAGAGGGTATTTTCAGGAGAAGCCCCTTGCAATCCCACAGACACCGGCCCTGCCTCTGGGGCACCCTGGCTGTGGCCTCCTCTGGGTGCAGGATCACACTCTAGGAGGGCCGGAAGAGAATGGCAAAGCCTTTTCAAGGCCTCCTTTATCTGGGAGGGGCACAGAGCTCCGCTTCCCTCCCGATGCCCCCCCTGCATGGTCCACCCCCATCCCGACAGGTGAGGTCCAGGCAGCCTGTCCAACCCTGCTCTGTGGGGCTGCTCTGACGCCTCCTCCCTGCCTGCTTTTAGACACCCAAGCCCAGATTCTGGAGCCAGCTGCCCTGGACAGAAGTTCAGAAGCCAGGTGGAGGCCTCTGAAGAAGACCTTTGTGTCTCCTGCTCTCTCTGTTCTGGAACTTCTGGCCTGGACTTCTCCGTGGCTTTCAGAGGGCAAGCTGGACTCTTTCCAGGACTTCTTCTCCTCAAGCAAGGCAGTCGCACGCATCCCCTCCTGGGGCTGTCTGGACCCTCTGCGGCACTGTGCAAGGATGGGCCATGGAGGAGGTGAAGCTGCCCCCCTCTGAAGCCACCGGAGGCTGGGACTGAGCTGAGCCTCTGCGGGGCTTCTGCTCTCACCACACAGAGACCCCCAAGGCAGCCATGTTGGGGGCTCAGCTGGAGGAGCAGTTTCGGGGGTGAGCAGCCAGCTCTGTGCTCCTGGGCTGAGGGTCTGCTTGGAGCTGTCCCCCTGCACCTGCCTTTGCCCTGGGCCCTCGTGGTTGACACTGTGGTCCTGCCGTGGCCTCCAGGGGAATGTGAGGGGTGCCTCCCACAGCCTGCCCCCAACTTGATCTCAACCTGACCCTCATGAATCAGTAAGCTGGCTGCGCTGTCATGTCAGAGGCCCTCAGCAATGCCACGAGGGCAAAGGTTTGAATTGTTTTTAAAACTCAGGTTTTTCCCCCTTAAAGAGTGTGAGAAAGAGAAGTGATAAAAATCCTGACATTTTCCCATTGTAGCTAAGCTGGAGCGTGGTTGAGCCACGGGTAGCCAGAAAGTGCTCAGCCGTGGCTCCCTGATTTCCCACAGGCTTAGTGGGGGTTTGGGGTTTTTTTAAAAAATCCTGTGCTCCAAAATCTTTGTTCATCTCCCCCCATGCTGACCCTGTGCCAGCTCCCCTCCACATCTTCTACTTCTCTGGGGAGGCCACGATTGAGCACTGCCCACTTACCAGATGAAGGACCCTCAATGGGTCCCTCCCTTCTCTGAGATTTGCACTGCTTGTGTACCTGAGCTGGGGGGGGGGGCTTCCTGGTTTTGCCATGCTCTTCAGATGGCCCCACCCATCTGCTTGGCAAAAGGTTGAATTCATAGCTGCTCCTCTGTACCCTGCATGGCTCCCTTCCACAAAACAGTAGGAACTTTTGTTCTGTGAGGACGGCTACAAGTCTCCTCCAGGCAAAGCTTTTCTTGTTTGATATATTCCAGAAAATGTGTACTGTGCTTTCCCACACCAGTGAAAGCTCACAGGGGCCCAAAGGAGATCTCCCTTGGGGGTTCTTTGGGCCATGCCGGTACTTTGTAGCCTCTTCCTTCGAGAGCAGAGGGGGCAGGCCGGAGTGGCTTTGGGCTTTTGCCACCTCAAGCTTCAAGCCGCCACCAGCTCCTTCAGCCTCTCTTGGTGGGACCATGAGCCACACCGACTCAGGCCACTCTTCCAGGCAGATGGACTCCCTGGGCTCAGCTGGAGGCAACAGCACAAGGCCGACTGGACCCTCCTCCCGTGGGGCTTTCACTCTGGCCGTGCCCTGGACGGGGGTCTCCTACACAAACTCCACTGTCCGCCTGCTTCGGAGCAACCCTGCCTCCTGACAGTTCTCCAGAAGGGACTGTTGAGGTTTGGGGGGCAAAACAGAATTTTCAGGACGAGGTGCGTGTGTGAAGAATGGAGCAGGGAACGTGTGTTTGTGTGCGCGCTCATTTGTGTGTACATTTCAGCCACTCTGGGCTTTCAAACTTGTGATGCTAACAAATCCGCATATCTTTCTTAAAAGCACAAGCCTCAGCTAGCAACTTCTTCCAAAAATGTAGACCTTGTAGCTTTCAAGATGTCCGAGCATGGAAACCAGCCAGACTTTTCTGACGAGGTGGGGCCCATTCTTGCCAAACTGCAAATCAGGAGCAGCACCCTTGAAATGATTGGGGAGGGGTGTGTGTGTTAACGAGCGTAGAGTTCTTGAATCAATCCACGTAGTGAGAGCGGCTGTCTACATTTGGATTTTATTGATGAACTTGAGGAAAGGGCATGGCTGTCAAAGTAAGCGAGAGACAACTGAGTGAGTGAGTGAGTGAGTGAGTGGCAGGTGGGGTAGGTGAGTGGAGGTAGGAAATTCAGTGAGGTGAGTGAGTGGAGTGGTGGGGTGGTGGGGCAGGCTGAGTGGAAGTGGGAGAAGCTTATGCACAGAGGGAGGAATATCCCTACAGAGAGGCTTAATACATGCAGCCCCCCAGATGGGACCGCAGCCAGCCCAGAGCACCGTTTGTCACCCCCACAATGGACCGTCCAGCGTGAGGTTGGTGCGTGGCTTCTCTCTTCCTACTTTGCTCCTGTATTGCGAGGACTGCCCTTGAATTGCAGTTGTGGGGGGAACAGGGGCCCTGTGTCCTAGAGGGACCCTTCGGTTCCCAGAATCCTCCCTTTTGAAATTAAAAAAATGCTAGCTGAAGAATCCTGCCCAGTACCTGCTGCCTTTGCTGTCAGAGACCACGTTTGGCCATTTGATGGCAATGTTGTTATTGAGGGGTGGGGATGGAGGAAAGATTTTAAATGCAAAGAAAATGTTATTTATTTACATGTATTTATTGACTCTCTGTGTGCGTCCTAATTCTGCGTGTGCGTGAGCCAAACAGACATCTCTTTCTCGAAGTCAGAAAACATAACTTGTAAATGTTTATCAGAAAATTGTGTCTGTCTTGATATGCTTATGGATTATATAGATCAAATATTACTATATATACAGTATCAAATATATATGTTAGTGAATCATGCAGGGCGCTAAGAAAGCATTGAATTTAGAACTATGTGCTTGTCCTGGGAGCACCCCCTTGCCCCGAATTTGCCAAAACTGTCTTTGGGGCTGGAGAATAAGTCATCGTCCTTTTATCTTTCTGAGGCTCAACCTGGATGTCTTTTTGAGAGATTTGAAAATGCTTTTTTTAAGATGCGTTACTTCCCCTGGCTTTAAAAATATGTCTCTGCTGCCACCCCCACTGGTGACACACAGGGCTGAATGGCATGCAATTGGGGGGGCGGGGGTTGGAGCTCCCAGCCTTTTCTCATCTAAACGCCAGGCACAGGGGGAGGCGCTTATTTCTAGCATCCTTCAACTCTCTGAAAAAAGTAGTCAGCAGGAGGGCTCCACTCAGGTTAACAACAAAAAACCTTCTTAAATTTTTTAATTTCCAACCTATTTTTCATCCTTGGGAGGAAAGTGTGCACGCTACAAAATTCTGAGGCAGAGGGCACTCCAGAGAAGAAATGAGTTGGCGCTCCCTGCGCAGCATCCAGTGATGCTGAAGGGCAAAGGTTTCTTCACACAGCACAGAACTGATGAGCAGAACTAACTGCCATGAGATGTGGTACTTGTCACGGGTTTAGATGGATTGAACAGGGGACTGGAGACCTGATCTGTGGGACAGAGCCAGTGATACAAGCCACGAGAGCTGAATCGGGCCTCTCATCCCAGAGGCAGGGAAGGGTCCCTCCTGTAGCATCTGGCTGGCTGTTGTGAGGAACCGGTCACTGGCCCAGCTGGGCCGTTGGGCCAATACCGCCAGGCTCATCCCATCTCTCCACCTTCTGATTGGCCACTGACCACTGTGGGTAACAGGATGTTGGACTGAATAGGCCTTTCATCCGATCCAGCTGGGCAGTCGCTCTGTTTGTGTCTTTGGTGTTAGAATTTTGCAACACCTGTGCCTCAGTTTTCACACCAGCGCTGGAATATAAGTTATAGGCCTAGACAGTGGTGGTGAACCTTTGGCACTCCAGATGTTATGGACTGCAATTCCCATCAGCCCCTGCCAATTGGCCATGCTGTCAGAGGCTGATGGGAATTGTAGTCCATAACATCTGGAGTGCCAAAGGTTCGCCACCACGGGCCTAGAAGCCTCTGAGAAGGTTCCTTACAAAAGCCTCCAGGAAGGATCCTTGGAGGGACAGCTGTTCATGTCAAGAGAGGCAGCAGAGGTGCTCCCAATTCATGCCGGAGATCCTGTCCTGGGGTCTGTGGCAGGAAAGCCCCATGCTGTGACTATGCATGCAAGAGGCCCCCTACCATGTGCAGAGGAGCACAGGCGGGGCTCCCAATCAGGTCTGATCATTTACTTTTGGAAAAGTTAAACTAAGGCAATGGGACTGTGGCTGACCATCATGTAAACATCTCCTGTATTAAAACAAAGCACTTTAAAAATCCTCATTAGAATTCTTTGGGCAACACATAGACAAACAGTTTAGCACATAAAACACAAGGGTGTTTTTTTCCTTAATGGCCAAACATATGAAAGATCTAAGTCGAATCATAACTTTATCCACCACATGATGGACCGTCTTTGTTTCAGAATGCTCTGCTTGGGTCCTTGTGCCCACCTCTAAAACAAAGGCAGTCGGGGATATGGCGGATTCCGTGATTCTGCTGAGATCTTTTGGTGGAAAAGAGCACAGTCGCAGTTATTTCACTGGCGATGTTTCTATCTGTTTCTGAGCTGGGTCTGGGTTGCGGGGCAAATAATGCCCTGAGGGCCATTTTGGCTCAGGAAAATGGCATCGAGGTGAAGACTGAAGCCCTCTTTTTCTCCTGGGCTGCAGCCCCCATCTGAATTGGTTTCCTGCAGCACTTGGAAACGGAGTCCTTTGCAGCTGAAGTCTGATTGAGGGGAATGAGAGAATTAAGTCATGGCAACCCAGTCCCAGCTTTGGGAAAAAGCCACGTTTAGTTAGCCGGGGGTTCTGAGGGATGGATAAGGGCCAGGGGTCCTTCCTGACTGGAAGCCATAACTCCATTCTGGGAGTGGGGACACACACTCTGGTTTATTCTAATGGAAGAGCCTACTGGTACCCCCTGACTCCCCGACTAAAGAAAATTATTTGGGTGCCTTTTTGGAGTCTGAATGCAGCACAACAGAGGAGCCATGCCTGGCCCCTTCCTTGCAAACCCCTGTTGCTTTTTTCTATTGGGGGGGGGGCCTGCCCTGGCTGTCCCTGTGGAATGACCAGCCCATGTTGCTTTAATGGTTGCCATTTGTCAGTGAAAGTGCTGCTTGAGTCTTTAACTGGTTTGATTTCTGCCCAGTGGCAGAATCTGGTGGGTTTTTAAAAAAACAACTTTACTTGTTCTTTAGATTTTTTAAAAAATGTGCAATGTAACTTATTGTGGGTCTGGAAAGAATAAAAGAAAGCTATATATTCTTTATGGTTGTATGTATTTTAAAATAAATTTTTAAAATGATTGTTGGTTATAGGAGTTGCTTGGAGATGGATTTGGGAAGATCCTGGCCCTGGCTTTCTCCTAACGCTCTTGCTGGTCAGTCAGGGAGGATGGGGGCCGGCCTTGCCTTACATTCCACTTTTATTCAGGCATCTTTGCATGGCAGAGGTTTAGCGTATCATGGGTGAAGGGAATGAGAGTGTTCACTTTGAACTCAGAACAAATAAACAGACCTTGGTGTCTCCCTTCAAATTTGTGGACCATTGCTTCAATCCAGCCAAAGGGGCTTTGCTCTCATTGTGGCTGTTCAAAGTAATGCCCCATCCCAGGAGGGTCTGAGCGCCCTCAACAGGATAGCATTCTTCTCATGCCAGCATCTCTGGCTCTGCTGTTTTAACAGTGAAATGTTTCAAAGCTTGCCACCTTGGGGACCCTCTCTGGGTGGAAAGGCAGCCTAGGAGTGCTTTGGGTGAAATTAAAAAAAAAAGAAATATTGTCAGTCTTTTTCCCTGGGAGAACGCCCACTGGGCCACGGCATTCAGTGTAGACAGAAGAGTTCTCTTCAGAAAGGACTCTGGCCTGCTCATTCCTTATAAGGCCAGAAGCAAAACGCGGTGTTTGTCTTTGCGGTGATTCAGAGTCTGGGTAGCAGCTTCCATCTGTCTCTGGTGCCGACAGTCTCCCGTGGGGGCTCTGATCCCACTTGGCTGCATGGGCCACAACCACCACACATTTCTGCAGAGGGCTGCCAGGTCTGGATCTGGGCAGAACAGCCACGTGACTGCAAGCTGTGTCCTTCACGAGGCCTTACGCTCTTCCCATCCGTGCCAGGAGGGACGTGGAATTTGAACGAGGAGTCCTCAATGCCCCCTTGCTCACGTGGCTACATCTGTCGCTACCACCGTGTTTGCCAGCTTGCAAAGTATTCCTTCCAGTGCCAAGGAGTGACCCTTCCGCACAGCCCCTCAGTTGTGTGTTTCACTTTGGGGCACTGCTGGGAGAAGGGCTCTCTGTGTCAGCAGCTGCAAAGGAGCACAGCTCCACCTGGTCACTGACCCGCTTCAACAGAGACCTCATGTTCTTGCCTGGTCTCAGGTCCAGCCGGACAGGTCTGGTCAGGGCTGTGCTAGTGCAGCCCACACACACGCGTGGCCACCTGGGAGGCTGACAACAGCGGAGGCGCCCGGCAAACCTCCCTCGAGCGCTGACAGCAGCGTTGTTGAAAAGGCAGTGAATGACTTTCCTTCCGTGACCCTGGGTAGGAAAAGCAGT
Source organism: Sphaerodactylus townsendi (assembly GCF_021028975.2). Classification (NCBI taxonomy): domain Eukaryota; kingdom Metazoa; phylum Chordata; class Lepidosauria; order Squamata; family Sphaerodactylidae; genus Sphaerodactylus; species Sphaerodactylus townsendi. The sequence continues at coordinate 57,143,052 of NC_059437.1, forward strand.
TAATGGCAGACAAGGCTGTAGCCCGAGGGCACCGCACAAAACACATTGAACGGAGTATTATAAAATGCAAATAAAACATTCCCAATAAAAGTGTGCTTAATGGGAAGAACTGCTTGCCTTCTAATTTAAATTTTGTCAAATCAGATGAACTGCGGGACAACCTAAACGGATGACAGGGCAAATGGCTGTTGAATGTCAGAAGCTGCCGCAGCAGCAAGTAAAAGTATTTTATCGGTGGCACGTTTTTCTTGAGGAGGCAGAAGACAACCGGCCGTCACAAATATAGGGGGCTGCAGCAGTTTGGGTTGGGAGCTGGTCTTGGAGTTCTCATCCACAGTCCAGCGAAGAGCACCCGACGGCTGTCAGAAAGTGTCTGTGGATGACAAGGCCCCGGGTCTTGCTCATGAGGAAGTGTGAAGGCAATGCCCGCTGTCATCGGTCACCTTGTGCTGCTCTCCTCTTGCTTCACCATGCAAAGATGCCACACTCCCCCCCCCTTTACAGGTGCAAACAGCTTTTAAATAACCACTTCCAGGAAACTGCATGTCCCAGCTGGAGAAGAAAACTCAAGTCCAGCAGCAGCAGCAGCAGCACTTGAAGGCATATGCAGGTGTAAAGGGCAGGGCCTATGCAGTGGGCAGGCCCCAGAGCCACCAGTCAGAGGAAGAAACAGTTTTGGAGAACGTCTTTCTTTCTATGCATGAATCTCGTGCAATGGACTCTGCAAATTCCTTAGGACACATAAAGCTTCCTTATGCTGAACCAGACCTTTGGTCCGTCAGGGTCAACATTTCTGGCAGAGGTCTCCCTGCCACTTGGTCCTTCCCACTGGAGAGGCCAGGGATTAGAACCTGGGACCCTCTGCATGCCAAGCAGATGCTGTACCACTGAGCCACAGTACAATGACTCAGTCTAGGAGCACAGTGGGGGCGGGGGGGTACACCGTACATCACCAGGCAACTTGTACAAATGGTCCGTTCTCAGAGAATGGGGAATCCAAAGGGCTTCTCGGTGGCTCTTGAGGAATCCCCTGATGATAAGGTGGGCCATTCCGTTGAAGTTCTTGATTGTCACTCTAGAACACAGGGTGTCAAACTCGCGGCCCTCCAGATGTTATGGACTACAGTTCCCATCATCCCCTGCCAGCATGATGCAGGCAGGGGATTATGGGAACTGTAGTCCATTACATCTGGACGGCCGCGAGTTTGACACCTATGCTCTAGAATTTGGGAATTCCAACCCCTCCCTCCCTCCTTCCCCCCCCTTCAGTTCCTTGGGCCCAGGTAGCAGCACGAGTGATGGGGAGAGGGCAGCCACCAACAAGCAGCCACGCTCAGGCCAGCCCTGGGTTATAATCCACTCTGTGGTCGCTGCAGATTCCAAGTCCCCCGCCCTTCCTGTCACCCCTGCACAGGCTGTGGGCCGGCTGTCCACAGGAAGGGTGGACCTTTCCTGAACCAATAAACAGCTGTATTTGACCTGGAAAGCAGCAAGTTTGTAACTGTGAGGCCCTGAAATTCATCTGCTGCTTGGTCTGCATTTTATTTGTTTGTTTGTTTATATTTGTATTTCTACCCCGTCCTCCCCAAGGGGCTCAGGGCGGCAGCAACATAATAAAATCAGTATAAAACAGTTAAAACAATAACAACTAATGTAAAATACAGCATAGCAAAAATAGGTGGCGATTTTGCATCTAACTGCTGAAGTTCTGATGAAATGCTGTGCGCGTTCCGAGGCATCCAGGCTGAGGAGCTTGTGCGGTCTGTTGCCAGAAATGGAATGGCGGCCTCCTCATCCCAGGGGCACTGCCTTTACCATAATGCTGAACCCGGATGAATTCTTGGCGAGGGGAAAGGGCAGAGGTCGAGTTGATGCTACAATCCGCTCCTTTCCCCCCCACCTCTGTTGACCCATGGGGACAGCTTTGCTTCCATTTAAAATACAGCATTTTCCTAGCCCTCAAGGCAGGGAGCAGATGCCTGCAGGAGCACTGGAGGCTGAGGAACCCATCGTTCACACGGCCACTTCCCAGTGATTAGCTGAGTCAAAATAAACGAGCAAACTAAAAGAAAATATGCAAATTACAAAAAAATGCAAATTGCTGCTACATAATTTATATGGGTTGCATAATTGTGCTGCTGTTGGGTCAGAATTTGGATTGTCACCATGCAGGGTTCTACTTACCACCTCCATCGGCTTATCAGTCAACCCACCCCCACCATTTTAAGAGTACAATTTCCAGGGAAACTGCAGAAGAATTCCCCTCCCCCCTCTTGATTTTGTTATTTTTGGAAAGTGATGCCCCGGGTACACATGGCTACCTCACATGGATAAAGGCCACCTGTGCCTTTTACATGCCACCCGTGCCCACAGGCCAGCCTCTCTGTACACATTCCTGGGCTGACTCATTGGCATCTGGGTGCCCGCCTGCCTTAGTTGTGACTGTGCTTCCTGCTGATGTGATGTCTTACCCTTTGCTTGTGGCCATATTTGCACAGCTGCTGAAGGATTTCAAACACAAACACAAAGATCTGGTTGGAGCATCTGGAAGACTTCTTGTAGCTGAATGTCCCAGGATACCTTCACAGGGACTGTGAAATTAAACACAGAAACCAAAGGAAAACACACAGAGAGAAGTGGCCGACTGAAAGGGGCCATCGTAGCAAGGGATCCTTCAGCCTGTTGTGGCCTGGAAATGCTTCAGGCTTTCAGAAGATCTCTGTCAGGCTGGAGCTCGGCAACCAGCAAAGAGGCACGGTGGAGGGGGGAGGGGGATGCGGAGTTCCAGATGTTGGCAAAATGCTTTCGCTTTCCCTAGGTAGCCGAGTAGAGGCTGCCAGACGCTTATTGCAACCTTCTGACCTTGAGCCAGTGGTGGGATTCAAATAATTTAACAACTGGTTGTTTACAAGCACCATTTTAATAACCGGTTCTGCTGAAGTGGTGTGAACCTGCTGAGCCCCACCACTGCCTTTGAGCCCATCCTGCGTTCCTGTCTTCAAGCCTTCTGTAGTGTGGGATAGTATTATGGGCTAGGGAAAGGGGGGAGGAGGAACGGGGTTTGATATATTGGGGTTGTTTGAATGTTCTGGCAGAACCAGCGTGTTCCCTCACCCATCTGTCTTCCAATAAAGCAGGGGTCCCCAAACTTTTTAAACAGGGGGCCAGTTCACTGCCCCTCAGACTGTTGGAGGGCCGGACTAAAAAAAACTATGAACAAATTCCTATGCACAAATGATTGTAAAATGTTTGATTTCACCTTTCAGCCTTTCTGTCATGGTCTAATTTTTAGAACAGTGACCAAAGTATGTCAAGTACAGGGTGGGCTCCAAATATTGTTGGGGAGGCTGTGGAATACCTTCCCCTGTAAAAAAAAAAAAAGCAGAACTTTCCCAATGAAGCATTTCATCTAACCCAGGATCAGGTATCTTCCTGGGTTCTTTCCTCCCTAGCAGCCAGTGACGCTACTCCGCTTTCAGCACAATGGCTGATGCCACCCATCAGAATTGAGGAGGCGGAACAGAAAGCCTGAGAGCAACACATGGAGTAGCCGAGAGGGAAGGGCGGAGCAGGAGTTGCTACATGTAAGGTTTCCAACTCTGGGTCAGAAAATTCATGGAGATTTGGGGGTGCCATCATGTAACTGCAATCAACGGCCGTTGGGGCCAGTTCCTCCTCTCCCTCGAGCCCCCACTGCACATGAATGGAGCCATCGCCGCCATGCCTGGCGGGCCGGATAAATGCCTTCAGGGGGCCACATTTGGCCCCCGGGCCATAGTTTGGGGACCCCTGCAATAAAGGCTTCTTAGCCAAGCAGTTACAGAGTCTGACTTGGGTCATAGATCTGGGGTTTGACAATCCACACAAAAAGTGCCCCCTGCATTGACTGCCTACTGGATGCTGGAAAGAAAAACTTGAGGAGGGAGCCTGTGGTCTGACTGAGGCAGGCTGGTATCACTGTGGTCCAATCCCTACACATTACAAATCCACAGACTGTGCTGGGTGAATTCCTCCACCATTACAAATGTTGTCAGGAACGCTCCACCATGATGCTTATGGAGGCACAGAACGAGGCTGTAACCTCTTTTCTTTACACCAGGTACTGAAGGCTTCACAAAACACACACAAGCCAGGAGGTAAATGGATGGTAATCGATGCATTCCTTTCCTTACTTTAGATGTCCTGTTTATCTCTGCTGTGTAGCTGGAGGTGGTGTTTATCTTTTATTTATAACATGGCTGTCACAGCCCTTCCATTTCATGTGGGGCTCCCGGGTGGCAAATAGCAAATGTACGACATTATAAGGTGCCTAAAGGTTCTGAATAACAAAGGAAACTCCAAGGACTCTTGAAGTATGTGGTTATATCACCTTCAAGTAGCATCCTTCTGCATACGTTTGGCAGCCCAAAACAGGTTGTGTGTCATACTTATGCTGCGACATCTTGGCCTTGGGTTTGTTTGTGGAGAAACCAACTTCAGAATGCTTGTTTGCACATGTGCAAAGTTCTTCGAAGAAATGGAATTCTGGATGCATGATAAGACTACTCTGGTCTTCCTTCCTTTTCCTTGTAGGAAGGGAGGGATTGCTTCGGGAGGCTGTACAGTTGGGGGGGTGGGGAGGTACAGTTTCCTACTCAGGGCCCCAGTCTGGGCAGCTGAATGGTTCTGTGCTGGGGGGGGGGGGGCATTTCAGGCATTTGGCAGAAATCCAAACCTACTTTTAAGTTGCCTTGATGGCTGCTGATGGAATCTCTGTGCCCACGGCTGCGTGGATTTGGTGGGGTTGTGTCTATCTGGGTGTGGTCGTGCTGGAGATCCATCCCCCAACAGTGCCCTGCTTGAGCTTTGAGATGGGAGACACAGGCCAGCCCTCTTGGGTAGACTTGGGGAGGCTGCTTGTGTGGCCAGAATTACTGGGCGGGGGGGGGGGGCGAGGACGAGGGGGGCTTATCCAAGGATTCAGTTGCAGATACATGAGGACAGAAAAAGAAATCCCACTGATGCCAAAAGCTACGTTAAGAGGCAGAGTGGTGCAGTGGTCAGTGCACTGGGTGAGGGAGAGGCGCTCTGAGCCCTATTCAGGTACTCCTGCCATATGTGTGCGCGTGTGAACGTCCCGTTGAGCTACAGCTGATTGACAGCGACCCACTCTGGCCCTCCAGATGTTCATGGACCACAATTTGCCGCCCGTGAACATCTGGAGGGGCAGACGTTGGCACCCCTGTCAGGGCTTTCAAGGGAAGAGATGCTCGGCGCAGGCGCATCTTGGGAGAGGCATTGGGGGGTGGGGGGGGGGTGGCTTGTTCAAAATCCAGCTTGTGCCAAATCCAGATGGGTGGTGTTCCGAGGGGGGGGGTCTCAGAGCGCCGCGCGCATCTCCCCCCGCCCCCCCCCCCGCCGGAAACCTCAGTTCCGGGTTCCGGTTCTTTTTCAGCTGGGCCGGCAGGCGACGGCCCCCGAGACCCCCCCCCCCCTCCCCAGGGCTCGACGCCGCCTCTCTCTCCTCCGCGCCGCTGGGGGTCGTGCTCCTGGGGACGGTCTGTGCCCGCGCACTCGTTGGCCGCCTGGTCCGAAGCCCCTCCCGGCTGCAGTGCCCGCGGTTGTCCTGCGGGCGGCGCCACCGCGCGAAACATCCCGCCTCGTTCTCGCAATGGGGCCACACGTCAAAACATGTGACGTCGTGAACGGAGACCCGCCCCTCGCTCCGTCCCCTCCCTCCTCTGGCGCGGTCGCCGTGGCAACGGAGGCGCTTCCCTCCGCCCCGCCCCTCAGCCCGTCAGCAGGTTCGGCTGCGCCGGCCCCGCCCCGCCGCCTTCCCTCCTGCCGCCGCGCCAGCCCAGGCCACGCCCCCAGCCCGCCCAAGCTCAGCCAGAGGCGAACTCAGCCAGTGGCGGCAGCGCGCGGAGAGGTCTCCCGCCGGCGGACGCAGGTGAGGACTGGCCCCACCCCCGGGCGACTCCCCCCCGCAGTCTTCCTCGGAAGGGTCTCATCCATCCCCACCTTCAAAACCCCGCCCCCAGACCCCCCTCCTCATCTGCCCCCCGCCTCACCCCCTTTTACGATTAGCTCCCCCTTACCTGAAGACCCCCCCCCAGGAAACACGCCCCTTGCCCCCTCCTTCTTGCAGCTGTTGCGGGTGCGAACTTCCCTCACTGGCCCCCCCTGCACTTCAGCCCCCTCCCCACCCGTTTGTATCCGGCCCTTGCATGAGTAGACCTCCCCCAAAGCTGTGGAGGGGGGGGGGGAGACGGGACGGCCGAGTTCCTCCAGGGGTCAGGACCACCACCCCCCCACACACAATGCGTCCCTCCCTACCTGCTTGGTAACGACCCCTGGCATTCCCCCCCCCCCCACGGCTAATCCCATCAAAAAGGTCCGGCTGATCCTACTCAAAAGGGTCGCACCAGGCAACGAGGGGAGGGGGGTTTGAGTCGGATCAGTCAGACCCTTTTGATGGGATTATCCAGTGCCCCCCCCCCCGGCCCCCTTCCTCAGCCCTCCCCCCACTGGTTCCTTTCAGGGGGTGGCTGTGAGACCCCAGCCCAGCCAGGTGTTGTGGGCCCTTGACCTGTTGGGACCCCCCCCCCCCGTTGGCCGCCAAGCCAAGGGTCCAGCAGGTGGTCTGGCTTGGGGTGGGTGGTGTCCGCTTTCCTGCTCTCTGCTTGGGGATCTCCCTTGGAGGCGCTCTTGGGGTCATGGAAGGAGTCCAGTCAGTGCAACGTCTGCCTGATTTGTCCAACTGCACCTTTGGTGGTTCTGGACAATCTCAACCACTTATTTCCTCCATGCCACAAACTAGGGGAGGGGGAGAAACCCCCAGATGTGCATTTATAAATTGGGAATGGGGGCTGAGGGCACAGCAGCAACTGCCCTCCAGGGGTTCTCCTGAGCCCCTCCTCCCTCGCCCAGCCTTGCTTTAGATCAAACTACAATTTTGCAAGACCACCGCTTGTCATAGGCATGGTGCGGGATTCGCACAGGGGTCCATGAGGTCGCTCGAAATATCTTCAAAACAAGAACTGGGAGTGGGGAGCATTTGTGGGTATTTCCCCCATGGGCAGGGGGGTAGCTAGGGAAAACGGAGCCCGGGGCAGACTTCGAGTGTTCTGCCCCCGATGGGTCCTTGTGTCACCCCCTCCACGCCCCACCCCCACGCCCCACTTACCTTAGCCAATAGTGAGCCCAGGTGGGGTGGGGTGAGAAACAGGAGGCGGGTGGGGGCAATTTTCCACCCCACGTGACCCCAACAGTGTCCAGCTGGGGTGCCTGTCCCCATCCCATGGTAGCTACGCCACTGCCCATGGGGCACAATCTATTGCTGTGTTCTAGTTGGGGAACAGCAATTCTGTGTGGGCGTGTGCTGCCCAGAGAAGATTGATGTCAGGAGACAGCGTTGTTATTGTTGTTGTTGTGGGGGGGGGGATCTGTCCCCGTGCAGGCAAAGCCTTTGTGAGCATTTGTTTGCTTTCTGCATCTTCTAGGGTGGCCGTGGCAGCCTGCATTTGTTCTTTCTTGATGCGGGATCAGTGCAGACCTTGATGGAATTGGGGTGTTGTGGGGTTTTTGGGCTGTATGGCCGTGTTCCAGTAGCATTGTGTCCTGATGTTTCACCTGCATCTGTGGCTGGCAACTTCAGTGCAGGAGCCAGATACGTTCAGTGCCTGATGCTGGCATGCTGGACCATCCGTGGTCGGGTTTCAGGACTCTTCTGAGCCGTGGACTCACTGGCATTTGGTTAGACTTGTAGATGCTGAGTGCCTTATTCCGAGGTGGCCCGGGGGGGTGGGGCTGGGGCTCTGCAGAAGACCCCCTGCTTTGCACGCGGAAGCTCCCAGAGGCAGCCTCTCGCGTTAAGAGAACCTGGCAGGCGATGAAGTGAAAGGCCTCCTCAGCCCGTGACCTGGGAAAGCAGCTGCCAGTCTGAGTGGGCAGCGCTGAGCTTGATGGACAGATCGTGGCCTGGTTCAGTCAGCGTGAGGCAACTTTGTGTTTGTGTTCTACTTTTCTTGGACTAGCGTCCTGCAGGCTACAGTTGAATTGTGTGAGTGAATCCCACCCCCCACCCCCCCGCAGCCCCTTGCACATAGAAAAGAGGCCTACTGGGAAGCCATCTTCTTATGTAGCCTGTTTCTTGAAGGGCTAGCTCTCCGTGATTCAGAGTACTTTTTTAAGTGGGGCGTGTTTGGTCGTGACCGTTCCTCCAATTCCATTCCAAAATGGCTCAGTCCAGGGAGTGCCTCTCCGTCCACAAACGTGTGTCAGACTAGAATCTGGCAGACCCCAGTTAAAGCCCCCACTTGGCTGTGGGAGCTTGCTGGGCCACCTGGGACAGAGGAGGGCAATTTGCTGCCTTGGGCCCCCTTGAGGAGGGGTACCAATGGAGTAAATGGGCTCAGCTGTACAAACTGTGGTTCTCTTTGTCACTGTGAAAACCTCACTCTTGGTTCAGGCTGCTCCAGTTCTGCTTTGCGGGGTGGGGGGGTGGGGGCTAAATCTTCCTTGAACCAGCAGATGCATGGGTCTGTGCGTGCGCGTGTGTGTGTTAGCAGCGCAGAACCCAGGGTTGGGTCTCTGCAGCAGCACAGTTTAGGGTGGTCCCTCTGTCCTGGCCTGGGACCCCGTTGCCCCATCTGGCAAGGACCTGCTTTAATTCACTAGTTTGTATCTTTGGAGGGCGGAGGAGTGACAGCTGGAGATACCACCAGGGTCAGTTGCCCGGGGAATTTGGTCGGAGGCATCAGACAACTCATGCATTTAACTGTGCGGTGGATGTTCTGGTTTGGGGTATTGTTAGCCAAAGCATTGCATGTCCCAGTAGGACTCCCCTTGTGTGTTTGGGTGGTGTGCTCATGCAAGCGATCGGATCTGGCCAGTGAAACACTTCCCTCAAGTTTTCAGAGCTGCTTCTTGCTCTCCTTCCTGGTGCGCTGCGTTCAGTTGCTCCCACTGGATGATGATTCCTTGTCTGTTGTGTAATGAAGAGATCCATTTAATCTGGAAGGCAGGCGGTTATTGTCTTCACTTCTGGCTTGCAGAGAGTGGGTTTTTTTTTACATTGCCTGGGTTTGCAGGAGCATCAGGAAAGGCCTTTGGCAGACAGCAAAGTACAAATGTCATCACTGTATTGTGCAGCAATCCGTTCGTCTTCTCTGGGATCTGGGCCCCCTTCCCACACCTCTCCAGTCAGAGGACTGTTCACGCGGATGCTGCTGAGCACCCTTCTCTGAATGATATAAATGTGTTACAGATAATCTGTGAATTGCAACCATCACCCAGGGGCTGCAACGGATGGGAATTGATCAGTCATGGAAGACTTCTTCTCAGTGGCCATGGAGAGAAGAGCTCACGGCAAGAGAAAGGGTGGCCGATGTTTCCAGGGCAACTGTGATAATTTAGCTCTCTGCGTGCTCCTTCTCTCTTTTTCGTCTCTCTTTCTCCCCCTCCCCCGGTATATAAGTGGGCTTGTCCAAGGCTTCTTGTGTATCCAGAAAGTGAGTTCTGCACCATGTGCAGAATATCTAAGATGCTCCTCTGCTGAGTTGTGCATTGGCCTTAACAGACACCAAGTGAACCAGTGGTGGCCACGAGGAGGGTTCTCCCCAGCCCGACTGGAACGGCCGTCTGGAGCTGTTGCTGAAGTTCGCTGGCCATGAAACATAAGTCACTCTTCCCCGATAAGGACCTCGCTGAATAATTTCACAAAATATACTCCCATTAGTATAGAGCTGCAGTCTTGCCTGTGTTGATTAAACAATACTTCGTTGAGAATATCAGAGGTGTCAAACTCATTTTTTTACAAGGACCAGCTTGAGTGGGGGGTGCAGCTGCTTCGCCTGCCCCCAAAACAGCGGTGCAGGAGAGTTGTCTGGACTGGCAGCCTGCAGTGGGGTGGGGTGGGGTGGGGAGGCTGCCTTGGGAGGGCTTGTCAGGCCCATGAACCAACTGAGGCGACCCCTCCCTTTGCTGCCGATGTGCGGAGCAAGATGGGGAGGGTTTGCCTCAGCTGAGCCCAGGGCTTGATAAGTGCCCCTGGGCAGCAGGCTTGACTGAAAAGTTTCTCAGATCTGTGGTTGCATTGAATGAATGCAGGGATGCTCCCGCACCTGCCCCCCCCCCCCCAACCACCCAGTAAGCTTCATGGTGAAGCGGGGATCCTCGACCTTCAGAACCACCTCTTCTGTGCTGTTGATCCTAAATGCCTCGAAGAGAGGACTTTCCACCTTCCTTCCTGCTTCTGTTTTCCAGCCGTGCACCTGGAGTGCTTGATAAACAGTAATTGACTCATAAGAGCCGGTGCTGAATCACCCCTTAACCTGAATGGCCCAAGAGCAATAGAGGCTCAGGGATAGAGACGCCCGTTTTTCTGGTCAAACCAGTCGGGAAGTTCACAATAATGCAGGTGTTCGTAATTTTAGAAAGCATCTGACGGCGGGCACACAATGGCAGCCACCACAACTCTGCTGCTCAGGAGGAGCAGGCTACCTGCGACAAGGGGCTGGCATTGGGCAAGAGAGTGTGCTTCCGCTACCTGCGACCCTCACACGGAGCGCTATGACCGTGGGCACCTTTTTTGCTTTGGAATATCTTCTAGAGCTTTTGACTCTGGTTTGCAGAGGATTTTTGCCAGAGACAAAGGGGGTGAATGTCCCCCAGTTTCTGCTTCCTGCCGTCCCTGGGCAAACCACAGTGGACGCAGTCAGGAACACGTGGGCCGTTCTGAGATTGTCTCCCACTGTCCAGTTCTGTTGATGGACACGCACTGCTCTGTGGCCGTGGTATGTCTGCAGAGGAGCCACGAGAGCCCTGAAGCCCTGCGATTGGGTGGGAGTGCGCCTTAACCGCTGTCAGGTCACTTCGCACTTATGGAGACCCTGTGAATTCATGACCTCCAAGGCCCCCGTTGGAGCTGACTGGCTGCCCTCGGAACTGGAGGATCAGTCTTGCTGCAGCACTATAGATCTTCTTTCATTTTGAATTCTCTCATCAAAGACTTTTGGAGGTAAAGGGTAATCAGATAACGTGGTTTATTGTTGCATTCTTCTGCCCATACTGTGTTTTTTTTTGGGGGGGGGTACATTCAATAAGATATACATTTAATATTAAATTCATAATTATATTGTTTAAATTACCAGAGTACTTGTGAAGCCTGCAGACTTTTCTCTCCATCCTCCCATGGGACCTTTGGATATTTATTTGCTTGTTTGTTTGTTTTGTATAGTCTGTCTTTCTCATGGGCTCACAAGTCATGATGATGCTGAGCAATGCGGGACCTTCAGGTTCTCCAGAACTCTGTATTAGACTGAATAGCGTTAAACAATAAGTGTATTGTCACGGCCAGAATCACTAGGATGTTGTGGGTTTTCCGGGTTGTATGGCTGTGTTAGTATTTTCTCCTAACGTTTTGCCCGCAGATGCAAAGATCAGGAGAAAATAGTGCTGGAACACGGCCACACAACCTGGAAAACTCACAACAACCTAAACAATAAATGCTTCGCTGTGTGATGAGTTCCCTTCCCGTTGAACTCTCGTATCACCAGAGCCAGGGGGGCGGGGGGGGGATTGGAGTTGGACCCCCGTCTCTATGGGAACCACCTGCCAATCACAGGCTTTGGCCACATTTCTAAAAATTGGGTGAATGCTCTGCTGCTGGGAAGTTGTGCTCAGAGGGACCACAAGTGACAGGTTCCAAGAGCCACACTTTGCGGCTTCACAACATAAGTTGGCAAATGGGGCAGGTCAATTAGAGGTTTGGAGGTAGATGTTGAACAATACAAGGATATGGTTGTGGTCGGTTTTTTAGGCTGTGTGGCCGTGGTCTGGTGGATCTTGTTCCTAACATTTCGCCTGCATCTGTGGCTGGCATCTTCAGAGGTGTATCACAGAGAGAAGTCTGTTACACACCTGTCCAGCCTTCGACAACTCAGGGGTATGTTTCAGTCTTGATTAAGGGCCCTAGCTCATGACAGGCGCCCTTTTGCTTCCCAAAGGCTGCAGAAGAGAAAGCAACGCGCAGCTCTCTTCCTTGGGTCTTGGGAAGCTTTGCAACGTGTGGGTGGGAAGCAAGGCAGCAGCTGTCCTGCAGGCTTCCCAGGAAAATTTGCATTGGAAATCTTTCCAGTCTCCTAAATGGAGCATGATCTGATTTCAGCATGTTTAGTTTGACTTGTATTTGGTAAACAAAACTGGAAAAAGTACTCCCTGTTAATTTTATGCCCCAATGGCAACAAATACCTGAACTGAAATATTTGATTTGAGGGGAGTGGATCAAATGTCCTTTAAATGTTACATTCAAGCCAACTCAAAGCTTTATGTGAAAACCATTTTTATTGGAATGCTTTTTGCAAAAATCCAAAAGCGTAACACCTGTTCCCTTGCACAGTTTAAATAATTGAGCACACCCAAAGAGCGGTGCCTGGTGTGGCGGAGGAGCTGGGCTGGGCACGCGGCTGTTTGTTCGAATCCCCGTGGAGGTTGGCTTTGCTGTTGCTCTTTGGAGCATCACGGGCATTAGTTCCTGGTTCCACAGCAAACTGGTGATGATGGCATCCCTTCCACCCTGTGAGAGGAGGTATATATAAATAACTAGCTTTGGTTTTGATTGGACCTGCGCAGCCAATTAGATGGATCCCCCCCCCCCCCACCCACACACACACAAGTAATATAGCATTTGTGTTTTAATCCTCCTTCCTCCCTGTCAATTTACAGATCACTAAGACCAGGCACACAATTCGACTTGAAAGCAGGAAATACAATTCTAACATCATTTTTAATATGCTTTTTCCCCTCAGCTGTTTCTCATTATCTGGCTTAGATTTATCATTTGTTTAAAAACACACCCTTGTGTTTTGATGTAAAATGTGCTTTGACTAACTGGAATCCAGGGCAGCCTTTCCGTGGGTGGAAGGGTTTCGACTTGCAGCGTGTGACGGTCCCTCCCCACCCCCATAATATAGCCCAAACTGCCCCTCCTTTTGGGCTACGCTGTGAGGGGGCAGGTGAGTCGGTTGACCTCCAGAGGCAGAAACCCTTCCGCTCACCCCAGTGCTGTGCTAGACCTCATCCACTGGCCTGCAAGCGTGCTGTTGGTTGTGACATAAGGTCCGTCCGTCCATCCATCTGGTGGTTGACTCTCTCCTCGGACAGGGGGTCTCAGGAGAGGGGCCGTGGCACAGTATCTAGCACCTGCCATTGGAAGATTCCCACCCAGCGCCTCTGCCAGTCCCTGGAGATGATAGGGACTTGGATAGCCCTGCACGGCCTTGGCCTGGAAGAGACAGGGAGGGGCTGCTTTGAAGGAAGCTGTGTGGCAAATTGGTGTCACTTTATGACTTCTTCTAAAGTCTACATGGAAAGTTTATACAGGATATTGTTAAAAAAAAGCTTTTGGCTTTGCTAGAGTAGACAGGGGATGCTGGTGTTTGTGTGAGAGAAAAAAAATTGTATTTCCCTTGTTGAGTAGTATTCTGGGCGAGGAATAACGTCATCCTAACGGAGACGCAGCAGCCAGTAGATCTGGCAGGTAGAGCCGTGCCGGCAGCGTCAGCATTCCTCCAGCTGTGGGCCCCTGTAATAACCATATTTACTTGCCTAAATTTTTTTTTATCCTCCTCTCTGCCCTTTGCCTCCTGGCGGCTGCCAAATCCAAGGACGCAAACTTTGTCAGCATCAAGTTGTTAAAATTAAAAAAATAAGCAAATATAACGTCCTCCCCTCCCCCAAAAGCCCCCTTGTTGCAAATGAATGGGGACAAGTCTCTGTCCTGCCGGGTTCTGCAGTTCCTGCTGCCCCTCAGTTGGTTCCCTCGGGTGGCAGCGTGTGCTTCTGGCTTACGGAACAGTGGCGAAATAATAAGGCTACTGTCTGGAGAACAAAGCCCTGCTTTGCAGCCAGTGAACTGCCGCTGGGTGGATCTAGCCAAAGGTCAGGCTTTAGTGTGGGGCATCAGGCTGCATGTCGCAGCTGCAAGACTGTCACGGACCGTGGACTTCAGGGTTCCATTCCTGAAGATGCTGGGGAACGTTTTGCTGGCTGACCCAGTTGTCTGTGTGTTGTGTCTCTTCTGTGGTGGCTGTTGAGAGTTTGTGCCCTGAGGGTTCTCTGCGTGTGTGTGTTTTGCCAGAAGATGCTGTCCCGTCCACCCAAACTGTCTCCTCACCTCCTCAGGGTCTCAGTGCAGGGAGGTCCTCGGGGCATGGCTGGTTTTGCTTCACATGCATCCATAGTTGTAGAAAATTAGCAAGCATGTTCATTCATTTGTGGTGTGCTTGGCCCGATGAAAGCTGTTGGTGTCTGTGCTGTGTGCTTAGACCGTTTACGTGCAAATGGCATTTCGAGCCTCTCCTTGCCAGAGATGAGCCTTCTGCTTGTCTGTCTCTCCCAGTATGGTCTTCCTTTCACATATCTGAAGAAATGAATTGTGATTAACAGAAGCTCATATTGAAATAACGTTAGTCTCGAAGGCGTCCCTGGATTTTAGTTTTATTTGCTGCCCCTTTGAAACTGTCTTCTCCTGTTCATATCCTTAGCTTTAATTGCATCAGCAAAGAGGTTGGGCACTGCTAGTTGCTGAAATGCAGGGGTGGGTGGGGGGCAGGGAAGGGCACCCATTCCTTTGCAGCTCTTTCACCTTGCAGGTGCCAGCATGGTGCAGTGGTGGTGAAGTGCAACGGACTCTAATCTGGAGGCCTGGACTCAGTTCCCTACCCCTCCGTATAATGCCTGCTGGGTGACCCTGGGCCAGTCTCTCAGCCCCACCAACCTTACAAGAGGTCTGTTGTAGGGAGGGGAAGGGAAGGTCACTGAACTCCTCAAGGGTAGAGAAAAGCGGGGTGTGAAGACCAACTCCTCCTTCTTCTTCTTCTTCTTCTTCTTCTTCTTCTTCTTCTTCTTCTTCTTCTTCTTCTTCTTCTTCTTCTTCTTCTTCTTCTTCTTCTTCTTCTTCTTCTTCTTCTTCTTCTTCTTCTTCTTCTTCTTCTTCTTCTTTTATTTCTTCTTCTTCTTCTTCTTCTTCTTCTTCTTCTTCTTCTTCTTCTTCTTCTTCTTCTTCTTCTTCTTCTTCTTCTTCTTCTTCTTCTTCTTCTTCTTCTTCTTCTTCTTCTTCTTCTTCTTCTTCTTCTTCTTCTTCTTCTTCTTCTTCTTGTTTTTGTGGTGTCTTTTTTAGCTTCTAAGGATGCTTGAGCCGCTTTTGTGAACTGTCTCTTTTTGAAATGAAGAAGTCCCTGCTGGCCAGCTCCTTCAGGGAGTCCCTCCCGGGCAGTTCCTGGGGAAAACGTCCTCCAGGCACATCTTTTGCCGTTCACGGTTTTAAGGGCTGTGAGAAAGGATTTCTGTTACCTCTGTGGTTTTCATTCTTCTGTTGTTGCTTTTTAAAAATCACGCAGACCTTTTGCCTGCAGCAAGAGAGACTGGCCTCCAGCTGTTTTAAAAG
This sequence comes from Sphaerodactylus townsendi, assembly GCF_021028975.2. Taxonomy (NCBI): domain Eukaryota; kingdom Metazoa; phylum Chordata; class Lepidosauria; order Squamata; family Sphaerodactylidae; genus Sphaerodactylus; species Sphaerodactylus townsendi. The sequence goes on from NC_059437.1 coordinate 57,158,479, forward strand.
TTAAATTTCTTCCTTTAAGCCATACATTATTAGTACAGTCAGTGGGGCTGGGCTGGTATTTTATGGACTTCTTGGTAGGGCAGGCTTCCAGCAGGAACGAATTGTCTCTGGGCTTCATGCCCCCCTACTGGCCAGCCCCCTATTTCAGATTCTTCTCTCCAGCTCTGCTCTCTGCCTCCTTCGGCGGAGGAGTGTGAAGAGGGTGGCTAGGTGAGACGGGGCTTGCCCCGGGGAATGCCCTTCCCTTTGGGGTTTGCCCAGCACCTCCCAGGCAAATCACTTCATTCTGTGCAGGCTTTACATTTCAGTGATTTGGTCTCTTACTGTTGTTCTGACAGTCTGCTTCTAGCTTGATAACTATTTTATGGGCATAATTTATGTATGTTCTCTGCTCTTTCTCTGCTTTTGTTGGGTATTTAACAGCTAAATTTTTAATGGTTTGTTAATTCTGTGCACTGTTATGCTTTTAGCTGCTTGGTCCAAGGTTTCTGGGGAGCTGGCATGTTGTGCATACGTCAATATTCTTATGCTTTAAGCATGTGGATCCCATTTCAGTATCAGGCAAGAGCCTGAAGGTGGTGGGAAGAGAAGGCTGGACGCGTCGTTACGAAGGAGATGCGCTCGCTGAGCAGGGGGAACGGGCTGTGTTGTGTAACGAGTGTTCTCACATTGTCTACGAGCGTGTTTTGAAGCGGCTGCGGCTCCTGGGGTGCTGTGGAATAGGAGAAATACCCGTGACACATGCAGTTGTGGGATTTTGCCAAGCACCCGCGTTCATGGCCTTGCAGAACTAGACACATAGACAGGAGTGGGAGTGAACAGGCGCTGCGTGGCATTCTCCCTTGGCAGGAGCTAAAATCTGCTTCCCTGCGTCGCACCACTGAAAACTGGTCTCCACGGGAGCAGTCAGCCTGCCCTGTTCTGCCTGAGCCATGAATGGCAGGCCCAACCAGAGACGAGAGGGACCGGGAGAGCTGCAGTTCAGTCCGAGGACTTGCCCTGTTCCTTTACAGATGATTCCTCTGTGGCCTTTGTCCAGACAAGCGGAGGTTGCCTGGCAGGCCATTTTGCTTGCTGCGTTTTAGATGCTTTCCTTGACTGCCCAATGGAGGCTTCTAGCTCCAAAGAGCATCTTTTGCACATGGCCCCTTTTAGTAGAGACCAGGGATCGTGGGCTGCGTGCAAGAAGAAGCAAGGGGTGACCAGCAAGCTCCGGGTCCCCTGGCATTTCCGATGCTGTTGAGTCGTAGGAGAACCTGGGAAACCTTCCTGATCCTTGCTCAGTGGGTCCAGCTCATGCTTGTCATGCACAGGGCCTGCAATTTGGTCAGTGTGGTGCAGGTCAGCGTGACAACAATGGATGAGTTGCCTTCTGGCCCCAGTCGCATGCTTTCATGTGTTGCTGATTAAATAATAGCATTGCTGTTAAGTTTAAGTAATAAATAATAGGTTGAGTTTAAATAATAGCGTCCTGAGCAGCAGTTTCAATTGCCAGCTCTAAAACTCAGCGGATAGATCGAAGAGCATTTGTACCAATACCTTTCTTGCAGGTTTGCAAGTGATACCGCAGGCCTTGCAGGCCCTATTCCACCCGGCCCTCTCCTGGGGGCTCCAGCTTCTCCTGGAAGGGGCTTTCTTTCTTTCTTTCTTTCTTTCTTTCTTTCTTTCTTTCTTTCTTTCTTTCTTTCTTTCTTTCTTTCTTTCTTTCTTTCTTTCTTTCTTTCTTTCTTTCTTTCTTTCTTTCTTTCTTTCTTTCTTTCTTTCTTTCTTTCAACTGCTGCCATCACCTGACCCTTGTAGGACTTTCCCACTGGGTCAGGGTTTCCCAACTTTTTTTCCAACTCCCCTCCCCTGGGTACCACAAGGATGGTTTGTGGCCTGGTGTGCCCCTGGAGGAATAGCTGCTTGCCAACTGCCAGTCTTCCCCCGGTCACCCTCCATTTAAAATAGCGTGTCCAAGACAGTGGAGGTCTGTGTGGTACAGAGAACTGCTACCAGCATCCCAGCACTAAAAAATATATATTAAAAAGGAAATGTTTGCAAACATAAATTCAGCACAGCACCAGATTGAGCAAGGGATTCAAAAGAAATGAGGGATAAATGCAATTCCTCTGTCCCTTTCTTTATATACATGCCCTGTCAGTTGTTAAAAGAGGGCAGGCTCTTCAGCTTAGGATATTTCAGCTGCCTACAGATTCTCCATGATCTGGAAGAAGTCCTCAGCTCCTTGGGTGAGCACACGGCCCCAATGGCTGCCACCTCCAGAACTCAGGCACCAGCTCTGCCTCCTTCCGTGGCCCCATCCCCTTTGCTCCCAAGAGTCTGCATCAGTTCCCTGTCTCCACCCCCTTGACCTGGTCAGTCTGGGTCAAGGAAGCTTTTCTTGCTGGCTCCTCCTCTTTCCTTTTTAAGGCCTCCAGGTCTGTGATACCTGACTGGAGAAGCCCGGGGTTGGTCCCTTTGTCTTTCACTACTTGTATTAGCATTTCTAAAGGTGGCTGAGTGGGGCTGGAATCTTCCAGCCAGGAGAAAAAAATGGTTAAAATGTTCTCTTCAAACCTCAAGGTGGGGGGGGGGGGGCATTTCTTCTCAGATGCAAACGACTCTAATTTCTTGCAATGCCCAGTGCCCAGAATCACTGTGGGGCGGGTTCTGTGCCCTTAAAGTGTTACTTAGAAGTGGACAGATCAAAAGGGAAGTCCGGGAAGTGGGAAACGTTGTTCCGCTGTCTGACATCAGCTGCCCTCACCTTGACGGGGCAAAAATGAATTTGAGCCGTGCCATAAAACAGTGCTTATAGAGGTCAAAACCTGCTTTGTGCTGGAGCGGCTGATGGTGGCAGCTGGAGGGCTGGCTCTGAGCGGGGCTTGAGGTCTGGTGTGAGGTGTGAAAGTGGCGCTGCTGGGGGAGAGCGGCCCCGCCCCCTTGCGCTCAGCATCCAGCTCAGTGGGCCTCCCAAGTCCCGAACAACCACAGCGGCCTTCAGAAGAGGTAACTTCACGACAGGAAGGAAACCAGCCAGAAGGAGTTGACAAAGGAGCTGGTTTCCTGTGAAGATTCTTGTTGTCGCTCGTAAGAAGGGATGAACTTTTTCCGATTCTGAGTTTTTCCATGGAACATTTTCTCGATCTGTAAATATTTTCTGTTTAACTGTTGTTTGCTGCTGTTGTGGTGCCAGTGAGCTAAATGTAGAATATGCAGCATTGACCAAACCTAGTGCTTGTCTGTGGCCCTAGGTGGCCCGTGGCGCTTCCTTGCTTTCTTTTGCTCTCGCTATTTGACTCTGGATTGCTCTGCCTTCGCCCTGCCCAGTGCCCTGTTTGCATCTGCTTCGTTGGTGGCTTTGGGGCAGAGCCTGTGCGTTGGGCAGATCGTCTCTGTGCTTCATGATGACCCTGTGAGAGCTGGTGCCAGCGAAGGTGCCCAGGGACCTGGCTGTGGCCGGGTTCAACGGGTGACCCAACTCTTCAGACTTCCCTCCGTTGGCCACAGGCCCCTGCTTGAGGGATGTGCCCCGTCTGGTATGTTTACGTTTGGATTTTTCTTTCTTTCTGAAGACTCTTCATGCTCTGCAGCCTGTGATTATTTCAGGCTGCAGAGAAAGGTGGTGTGGGCTGCAGATTGTAGTCTTGTGTTGATTGTAGAGTCCAGTTGCACTTGTAGAAAAAGAGCAGGGCTCACATGTGCCGGAGAACGTGCCCTTGGATCACAGCCGTTCTGCTTGGCTGAGATTTTAAAAAACTCTCTCTGACCTATCTCAGTTTAAAGATCAGGAATGTTGGGTGGACCCCAGATAGTTCGTTGTTTTGCAGAGCAGCCGGTGGATAATTCTCTGCACCCGTGCTCTGACCATAGCTTTGAAATTTGGTTGAAGCAGAGCTAAAATATCAACAGAAGTTGAAAAATCAGTAGCTTTCAGTGGGAGAAATCAAGACAACTGCAGTTCTTGGGTAACTAGTGGAGCCACAAATAATTTCAGTTCTCACCACAACGTTGAGTAGCTAGGAATTGCCCAGTAGGACAAGAAGGCCTCCTCAGTGAAGGGCTGGTGAGGAGAGGGGGCTCTCCAAAGAGGGGACGTATCGGGATGGCGGCAGAGGCCACTCTCCGCTCTTTTTGTGTGTGTCTGCCACAGTGCAGGCGTCAGGTACATGTCCCTGAAGACAGAAGGCTCAGGTGAGGAAGAAGGCAAATGGATGAAGCTTGCTTTGGTGATAGGGCAGGGAATGTCCCACCATGGACTTTCTGTGCCAGGGAGATGTGCCTGCCCCCCCATACAGTTGTCCTCTGTCCGTGTTTCCCTCAGCATTCTTAATTGGTGCTCCATCCTATTTATGCGTTTTGTTCCATTGTTTGTATGTGTTCCAGAGGATGTTTTCATGGTTTTGGCCGTCGCCTTGGGGACCCTGTGTGGGGTAGAAAGGTGGCATAAAAATGTTTGGAATCATAATAGAAAAGCTCATAGCAGGTAATGTATATAAGAACTCAGGGATCTCCATTCTGACGTTTCTGATGAAGGGAGCGTTCACTGTCAAAAGGCTACACCGCCCAGATCTTGTTGGTTTTTCAGGTGCTCCTGGACGTGAATCTAGCTGTCTTTCTGCAGACCACACAGCTATCCTTCTGAAGGAGATAATGTGTATATCAGCAGTAGACTGCATGCTTTGTGTTGCTTTCTGCAATAAGCAGTACCGTGAAGGTGTTCTTGAGTAACTGGGTGTGCGTGCGCATGTCCTTTTTTAGACAGAAACAGTTAATACCACAGAAAGCCCTGAAATGCTTTCAGAAGCTAGAGGGTACAGACTGATCTCACATTGTTATTTCTTGCCTCTAGAGGAAAATAAAACAAGACTTCAGTGGTTCTGTGAAGACTTACAGTTTGTCCCAGTGTAAACTTTGGTGAGTCACAATTTGCCTCATCAGATGAACTGAAGTACCGTATATATCTATCAGGTTCATTCACAATAGAAGATGGGGAGGGAGGGAGGCCAATTTAAAATCAGATCTAATAAAAATAGTAAGGTGTCTGCTCAAAATGGGTGTGGGCCACCTGTAACTACGACTAGACATACCAAGTAGGATTAACATAAAATCTGGCGCAGGATAAGTTAGTACAACATACTGTTGATTGATGAGATTTACGCCCTGCCTTTCTACCTTCATCAGGACCACCAAGGTGGCTAAGATTTACAAACATGCATGATAAAAACACGCCCTAAAAATCCATTAATACCTCCCCCCCAAATACATCATTAAAAGAATTTAAGCAAAGCTGAAATGTGAATACAAAAGCATTACAACAACAATTAAAATGTAGGGCAGGAAGAAGGAGTTATTGAGAGGGAGGCCACCGGCTGCTGGGAAAAAACGGTTGCCGTCCTGAACCGTAGGCCTGGATTAATTGCTGGATTAATTGTTCAGTTGGACTATCTTGCATCTCTGCTCGTAACTTCCTATTGTATCTGCTCATCCTGTATTAGACTTTACGTTACTCCTTCTGCGCCTCTCTTGCCAGAGTCCCGGGTGGCCCCCGCCCACGTCAGGGCACATCTTATTCATCTTATGATTAGATCTTGCTGGCCCCTTCTTTTTGAGCCGTCTGTTTTGAATATGAAAGCAGGGCCTGATTAATATGCACTCAAGCAGTGTACCTCATGAATAGCCAGCCATAACTCACGGAAGCTGTCAGCTTTGGAGGTGCCGCTGGGCAGCATTTTTGCTTTTGCTGACATGGCTACCCCCCCCCCCACCCCGCCCTTAAAGCCCTGCTGCTGCTGCTGCTGCTGCTCCTCCTCCTCCTCCTCCTCCTCCTCCTCCTCAGTGGGCCGCCTTCCATGGGGGCTCAGTATCCCCTTTGAGTGTCGCCTTTCCATCCCAGGTGGTATCTGAGGAAGGGAGCATCGGCTCTCAAAAGCCTGCACCCCTGAACCTCTTGCTGTCCTCCTGCACGGCTGCCCCAGGCATGTGGAAGTAGACGCTGGGGTTCTGGAGCCTATTGACTGCCACTGACTGGGCATCTAGATGTCAGTCTGATGCTCTGAGCATAGGTTGGAACAAGCAGCCAATGGCAGACAAATCCCAGGATCCTTGGTTGGAGCTGAACATTTCAGTTCTTTAACCTCTGTTGCTGTGTGTCACTTTGTGGTCACAGTAACAGTAATTGGGGTGTTTACCAAGGGATTCCCTCACCAGTGAGAAACCACAAAACTGGCAAGTCTGGGAGAAGAGCTGGGGAAAGGGACGTGGCCTTGTTCCACGTGTCAGCCGTCTCCTTGGGTGTTCGGAGACATCCGCTTTTCAGCGGGGAGAATACTCAGCCTTCTGCCTGGATTACAACATGTCAGAGGAATCAGTTTTCCTTCTCTCATGCTTAGTTAAAGGGCAAAAGTGACATTCGTATACTGTTACCGGCTTCAATTGCAGGAATTCAAAGGCTGTGGCATCCTTTCATTCTCCCTGATTTTTCCGTTAAAAGAAAAACTAGGAGTCAGGATGGACCTGAGTGGAATGCTTTTGAAATAGCAGCAGAATGAATTCCGGGGTGAACCACTTTTCTCCCTGGGGAGTTACCTGCCTCCCTCAGGTCTGCGGTTTTTGCTTTCCTGAGCTTTGCAGAATTCACCTTTCAAAAGCCACAAACTGTTCTTGGGCACCCTCTCCCCTCCAAGTGGGCCGGCCGGCTGTTGTGTTTCATCAGAGTGCGCGGACTTGGCCACTCGCCCTTTTCCATGGGGCTTATCCAGGTGTTCACAAAGGGCCAGGGAAAGCGGGCAGACCCCTTGGGTGTGGGTGCAGCATCCTGTTCTTGGGCACAGGTGGTGTCAGGGGGACGGTACCTCGTGATTGAGATGCATTCCTGACTCAGTGTAATTGCTAAAAGATATACGGAACCAGTCTGCGATGTGTTATCACTGCCGTTCTGGGCTATTCTTTCCTTGATCTTTGCTTTATGGCGCCACGGGCCAGTAGATAACTAGGCTTCCCCCCTGGCACTTAGTCTCATGGGAAATGGGGCTGTTTCCATTGTCCGGGGGTGGGGGTGGGGGTAGGATACCAGATGGCTTTATCTCTATCTGTCGCCAAACTAACTCTCACATTCCTTGGAACATTGGGAGGGGCAATTAATGCTGCAATAAAACGAGTAGCAAAAGCCAGGTTCCCTAGAGCTGGCTTTGCCAAGGTGGGTGCGTCAATACAGATCAATAAACGCTGCTGATCAACAAGACAGAGTCTGTTTATTGCTTTAGGGCTGTGGTGGCGAACCTTTGGCACTCCAGATGTTATGGACTACAATTCCCATCAGCCCCTGCCAGCATGGCCAATTGGGCTGATGGGAATTATAGTCCATAACATCTGGAGTGACAAAGGTTCGCCACCACTGCTTTAGGGTTTGAGCTCTGACAGGTGGCTCCCTGTCGTCTGTCTGCACGCAGCTGTGTTGAGTGAGGGCTGAACAGATTCCCCTGGTCCGGCCCACGCGGTCGCTTTGGGAATTGACCTCTCCCCTCCATCTCATCTGCCTCAGAGCTGTTGGCCTCGCTTTTTCAACTGCCTGACGACAATACATTTCCTGGTAAGGGAGCAGGCTTGTTAATGGCTTTATAATGTTTAACCCAAGACATCTCTTTAGCCGAGTCCCGTGTTTGCGCTTGCGGGGGCTGGTCCTTTTTGGTGTGACCTGGGACTTTGTCTTGGAGTGAGCCACCTGACACTTTGTGCGGGCCTGTTAAGTGTTTGTGGTTCCTCTGAGTAAAATGAGGCGAATGTCTTTGATGGCAGAGTTGTGGTGGAGCAGGCTGGTTGGATGGAATTGTTGTACAGGCCCTTCTTCTAAGAGCCTGCACTTCGAATGGGTGGTTTGGAGAAGGGCACACGAGCTTGACGCAGGAGTCACTGATGCTCTAGACCAGTGGTGGCGAACCTTTGGCACTCCAGATGTTATGGACTACAATTCCCATCAGCCCCTGCCAGCATGGCCAATTGGCCATGGGAATTGTAGTCCATAACATCTGGAGTGCCAAAGGTTCGCCACCACGGCTCTAGACTAGCCAGTCTGCAACATGAAGCACACCTGCATTTAGGGCATAGGTGTCAAACTCGCGGCCCTCCAGATGTTATGGACTACAGTTCCCATCATCCCCTGCCAGCATGATGTCCATAACATCTGGAGGCCCGCGAATTTGACACCTGCGATTTAGGGAGACTGGATGTTAAGCCATTTCTCTTTCTTTGAGGACTGTACACAAGGCGGGCAAGAAAGCGGTTGGCTGTAGTCCCGGAAGAGCCAGAGTCAAATATTATTAATACACACTCCTTTGAGAGTTTTGAATATTAGCGCTATAAATATTGGGTGATTGAAGGCATTCCAAAACCAAACATGATTGTGGAATGTTGAACGGTTATTTACATGTTGCTAATATTTGTATTGCACACGTTGTAGTTATACGTGAGCATAAGAAAGCATTATTTGGGTTAGAGATTCAAGAAGTACTTTTGTACATATGTAAACATAAGAATTTTCATGGTAAAGATTTCAAATGCATTGCTGCCTTAGGACACGCGTGTGAGCCCTCAGGGCGGAAAAGCGGATTGGCTGTATTGACTTCGTGCTCCCACCCCACATTTTTTGAACATGGTGCAATTTGGAGCAAGGCGGACCGTGGAGCATCTTCTTGTGTCAACTAGACTTTCCTTCAGTCCTTTAGGGCTCAGCTCCAGAAAGTGAACCCCTGAACAGGAGTGAGTGTCCGAGTGCCCTTGCCCACCTTCTAGGGCAGTGATGGCGAACCTATGGCATGGGTGCCAGAGGTGGCACTGAGAGCCCTCTCTGTGGGCACGCGCACACAGAGTTCATCATGTGGGCGGAAAATCACCCCCTCCACACACACGCATCTAGGCTGTCCTGGATCACTGAACACGATGTGTGCGCACCGCGGTGACAGGGAGGACTCGGCTGGCGGGCCTGCTGCCTGTGCTCTGGGTGGCTGCTGCCCAAGGGGTAGGGGCGCAGAGGAGGCAGAGATGCTAGAGAGGCACTGAGTGGTGCGCGCGGGACTTGCTGGAGGCTAGAGCAGGCTGGCCCCTGCTCGAACGTGTGGGGCAGAGGAAGAGGGAGCCAACCAGTTTTTTCTAAATTAAAACTCAGCATTCAGGTTAAATTGCCGGGTTGGCACTTTGCAATAAATAAGTGGGGTTTGGGTTGCAATTTGGGCACTCGGTCTCAAAAAGGTTTGCCATCACTGTTCTAGGGGCCTGGATGTTCAGGCTTCTGGGGATTTCCTGCACTGTCCATTGTGGTCCTCTCATGTCTCTGGTTTTGTCTCCTTGGAATCAGGGGTGCAGGCAGTTGAAGACTCCTCCCATCCTGCTCTTCCCATCTGGCCTCTGAAGGGGCCTGTGGAGGCCTCCTGTGTTGCTCTGGTGGTTTTGGAAGCCCATTTTCCAGGCAGTTGGCTCCATCTGCCCAGGGTGCTCAGAGGAAGCGAGCGCAAAGGTCTCCTCGAGTGTGTGCAGCAGCCACAGCAGCCAGGCTTGTGAGAGGCGTGTGGGCTGAAGCGCCTCTTATGCATCTAAGCAGGTCATTGTACTAGGCAAGGGTCCACCATATGGCAGTTGTGCCCCCAGAGCTGCCTGCCTCGTGAGTAGATTTGGCTGAGCGAGTTGTGCTGCAGAATGTGACCCCTGCTCGGAATCATAGAATTCTAGACTCACAGAGTTGGAAGAGACCCCCAAGGGCCATCCAGTCCAACCCCCTGCAATGCAGGAACTCACAGTCAGAGCACTCCTGACAGATGGCCATCCAGCCTCTCTTCAAAAATCTCCAGAGAAGGAGGTAGCGCATTCCACTGTCGTACAGCCCTGACTGCCAGGAAGTTCTTCCTGATGTTTAGCTGGAATGTCTTTTCCTTCACCTCGAACCCATGACTCCTGGCTCTAGTCTCTGCAGCAGCTTATAAACCTGTACACTTAAAGAGCTGGGCAGTAAGGCAAGCAACAGGAGCCATCAGGGCAGGGAGTCAAGGGCAGCCGCTGCTGCCTGGGAACCACTCCCGTGCGCTGACCTGGGTGGAGTGTGCTGCATAGTTTTCCGCTGATTCTCCCACCCCGCTTGTTCGGGACAAAGGGCAGAGTTCAGCAGGAGTGCCAGACCTTCCCGCACGTGTCCCGTCGCCCTCCGCTTAAACTTCCGTGGAAGATATGCTCAGAAAGGTTAAGAAAAAGCATTTCTGCTAAGGGGCTGAGTGTGGGTGAAAAGACAAATGGAAAACACCCGCACAGAGAGCTCTCTCTGATTACGAAAGAGGGGGAAAAGGGAACAGGATGCTGCCAGAATGGCATCCTTCTTGGCCATCCTTTTGCAGTGGGCGTTTCTGCTTTGGACTGGAAAACGTGTTGTGGAGGACAAAGGTCTTGTAATGGAAACGACAGTTGGATGCAACATGGCTTGGGGTTTTTTTTAAGCCACACAGATGTGGGGGCTTTGAAACCGGTGGGTCAGGCTGACAAGATGCAACTTGGGGCAAGGCTCAGGGGGGCTTTGAGACTCCCCGGCTTCTCTTTGGGTTTGTGGAGAGGAAGAGGCTGGCGCTTCCTGTCCTGAGCAGATTCCAGGCATAGGCAGGAAAGGCCGCGTGTGCTGGAAATCCATGTAAGCGTGGAGCCCTGCGTGGAACGAACATGTCCACGATAATAACGTGATTTTCTGGAGAGCTGAATTTGTAATCATTGTTTAAAAGAGGAATTGGTCTGTAATTCTTTACATCTGTTAAGTCTTGGTCCTCTTTAGGGATCAAAGTGGCAAAAGAGAAGCAAGTTAGCTGTAAGGGAGGCAAAAAAGGATTATGAGGAACACATGGCTGTGAACATCAAAACCAGCAACAAACAGTTCTTCAAGTACATCAAAAGCAGGAAGCCAGCAAGGGAAGCGGTAGGCCCGTTAGATGACAAAGGAACAAAGGGTGTGCTAAAAGATGACAGGGAGATTGCAGAAAAGCTGAATGAATTCTTTGCATCTGTCTTCACCCAAGAGGAGGTGAGGAAAATTCCTGCACCTGAACCAAGCTTCTTAGGAGGCGAATCCGAGGAACTAACAAAGATAGTGGTAGACAAGGAAGAAGTTCTGGCAGCCATTGATAAACTAAATGTTACCAAATCCCCTGGCCCAGATTGCATTCACCTAAGAGTTCTTAAAGAGCTCAAGCATGAAATTGCTGATCTTCTCACTTTAATATGCAACTTATCCTTGAAATCAGGCTCCATCCCTGAAGACTGGAAGATGGCCAATGTCACACCAATCTTTAAGAAAGGATCTAGGGGGGACCCGGGAAATTACAGGCCAGTCAGTTTGACATCTGTTCCTGGTAATTAGTAGAATCTGTCATTAAAGATAAAATTATAAAAATATGTAGAAAAGCAAGATCCGCTGAGACAGAGTCAGCACGCCTTCTGCAGACGCAAATCCCGTCTTCCAAACCTACTAGAGTTCTTTGACGCTGTAAACAGGCATGCCGATACCCGGGAACCAGTGCACATTGTCTACTTGGATTCCCAAAAGGCTTTTGACAAAGTTCCTCACCAGAGACTATTGAGAAAACTCAGCAATGAAGGAATAAGAGGGGAAGTCCTCCTATGGATTAAAAAACTGGTTGGAGAAACAGGAAGCAAAAGAGTGGGTGTAAATGGGCAAAATTCTCACAATGGAGAGATGTAGGGAGTGGTGTCCCCCAAGGATCCGTGATGGGGACCAGTGCTCTTTAACCTATTCATAAATGACCTGGAAGTAGGGGTGGGTAGCGTGGGTGGCCAAGTTTGCAGGATGATACCAAATTATGTAGGGTGGTGGAGAACCACAAAGGATTGCGGGGAGCTCCAAGCTGACCTTGAGCAAATTAGGTGAGTGGGCTAAGAAATGGCAAATGCAGTTCAATGTAGCAAAATGCAAAGTGATGCACTATAGGGGCAAAAAATCCAAACTTCACATACACGCTACAGGGGTCAGTGCTATCAGTCACAGACCAGGAAAGGGATTTGGGCGTCTTAGCTGATAGTCCCATGGGAATGTCAACTCAATGTATGGGCAGCTGTGAAAAAGGCAAACTCTATGCTGGGGATAATTAGGAAAGGAATTGAGAATAAAACTGCAAAGATTGTCATGCCCTTATATAAAGCTGTGGTGCGACTGCGACTTAAAAGGCTTGTGTTCAGTTCTGGTCGCCACATCTCAAAAAGGATATTGAAGAGATAGAAAAAAGTGCAGAGAAGGGCTTAATGCAGGATGATTGAGGGACTGCAGCACCTTCCTTATGAGGAAAGGCTGCAGCGTTTGGGACTCTTTAGTTTGGAGAGGAGACGTCTGAGGGGGGATATGATTGAAGTCTATAAAATTATGCATGGGGTAGAAAATGTTGACAGAGAGAAATTTTTCTCTCTTTCTCACAATACTAGAACCAGGGGGGCCCATTGAAAATGCTGGGGGGAAGAATTAGAACTAATAAAAGGAAACACTTCTTCACGCAACGTGTGATTGGTGTTTGGAATATGCTGCCACAGGAGGTGGTGATGGCCACTAACCTGGATAGCTTTAAAAGGGGCTTGGACAGATTTATGGAGGAGAAGTCGATTTATGGCTACCAATCTTGATCCTCTTTGATCTGAGATTGCAAATGCCTTAACAGTCCAGGTGCTCGGGAGCAACAGCCACAGAAGGCCATTGCTTTCACATCCTACATGTGAACTCCCAAAGGCACCTGGTGGGCCACTGCGAGTAGCAGAGAGCTGGACTAGATGGACTCTGGTCTGATCCAGCTGGCTTGTTCTTATGTTCTTATGTTCTTAAAGTTATATTAGTGTCTCTCCAAGAGCCTGGAATTTGCCCTTTTTGTAAAATCCCATTCATTGTTGCCGGAAGAGATTCCATTAGCACATCTGTGAAAATTTTATACTTTGACACTGGTAACCCATTTTATTCATCTTTACCTGCTCCAAGGACTCTACTAGTTCCATAATTGAAATGGGGCGGCACAAGTTCCCTTTGGAATGGGGGTGGACCACCTGTTTTTCCTCCACGGCTGTAAGTTTCCCACTGCGTGCTTAGAACTAGTGCTGCACCCATGCGCGGGATCTAGTGGAGGGCCTGCCTGGATCTGTGCGTCCATTCCTTTGGGCAAAGGTCACTTGTGGTGTGATCCTGGCCTGTCCCCCTGAATGGGATTCCTGTTCAAGTGCTGGCATTTTCGCCAGAAAAGGAGATTTGCAACAGAAAGCGAGTTACGGTAGTTGGGATCAGGGCAGCACAAGGCCTAGTTCATTGTTGGGGATTGAGAACATCCAAAGCCAACAGCAGACCTCTGAGCAACATTTTGGGGTTATGCAGCTGATGCAGCTCCTGTCTTAAAAATCAGTGTTTCTCTTTCTGGGTTAACTGTTAGGATTGCATCTGCTTTCATTCGCCTAGAGTCAAGGGCTCATGTTGGGGGAGTTCAGTCACTCACGTCGCCCTGGCTCTGCTCCTGGCCAAGCCTGCTGGGTGTCACCCCCCACCCCATGCTTCCACATGGATCCTGTGTACACTTCAGCACATGTTACCCCTTTGTACGTGCACTCATGTACAGATGTAAGAGAGGGAGCCGCTTTCCCCACTGATGCCTACACGCTCCCCTCTCCTGCTCTCCTCTCAATGGGCGTTCCTTGGAGGCTGCCGCAGTTCCTTCCTGGTGGTGGCTCCTGCTGCTCCTCTCCTCCCTCCTCACCCTGCTGGGCTCCCTGCACTGGTGTTGCCACCCTGGCTCTGCCCGCCTCTTCCCTGGCAGGCAGAATCCCCAAGGCAGGTCAGAGGGCGCAGTGGCGGAGCGTCTGTTTGCATGTGTTCATCACCTACCTTCCGTGTTTTGTTTTATTCGCAGGCGCAGCTCCCAGGAGGTCTGGACAGCTGCTGTATCCTCTTGAGCCACCCTCTGTGCCGTGTGTGGGGAGGAAGCCCTGTAGAATGACTCCTGGCTCAGCGTGCTCCTTTCCCCAGGGGCAGTGCAGAGAAGGGGCCATGGAGACCGAGGTAAAGGGCACTGTCTGTCGAAGGCATTCATAATGCCCAGAATTGGTTTGTATGTTGCCCACTGACCATGTGCCCAGTGTTGGAAGGACCTGATTGTATTGACTTGCTGTCTGTAATCTGCCTTGAGTCCCAGTGAGAAGAGGGCAAGGTCGTCCCCTGTGCAAGCGCAGGCTCGTTACTGATCCATGGGATGACATCACATCATGTCGTTTACTGGACAGATTGTTTTTTAGGGGGTGGTTTGCCTTTGTCTTCCCCAGTCGTCTATATTTTACCTCCATCAAGCTGGGTACTCATTTTGCTAACTCTGGAAAGATGGAAGGTTGAGCCAGCAACCTGAAAGCGAGTTCTGTTTGGATCAAACTCAGGTTGTGAACAGAGCTTTGACTGCAATACGGCTGCCTACCACTCTGCGCCACGGGGATCGCTCCCAGTGAGAAAGGCGGACTATAAATAGGGTCAGCAAATACATCACTGTATGTATTTTAGCAGCCACATTTTGCAGTGAACGGTTGGTTGGGAACCCAGCTAAAGAAAATTGTAAATACCAAAGTTGTTGGAGAACAGCTTGACAGGGAGTCTGGAAGGCTGGTTGTATCAGAGAATACTGGTTTTCCGAATCCACCCTGAGAAGCCTGCGTGTTCCACACGAGAACCTCAGGGCAGCAAAGAGGCCCCCATGACGTGTTCTCAGCAAAAATAGTGCCAGAAGAGGAATTACGTATTAATCCCTCCATCACTGGTTTAGTCCCACCCCCTCTGTCTTGATTTATTTATTTAATTTATTCATTGGATTTTTTCTTTTCTTTTTAAAATTTTTTTAAACAGTTTATTATAATAAATTCATACAAACATACATAATACCCTTACCCCACATTCCCTTACATTTATTACATTCACATTACTTAAAGCCATCACCCCACCCTTAGTGCATTTGACTTCCGCTTGGAATCAGTTCCTCTTCTGATGTCATTTATCTGATATATAGTTCTACGTTAGTCCAATACTTTAATCAACATTGCAGGCATAACAAAAATGATTTATAATCTTCATTTTTCCTTAAGAAATTAATCACTGCTTCCCAAATTAATATAAATTCATCAATTGTACTCGTACTTATATTCATTGGATTTTTTCAATTTTTTTCAATTTTTTTAAAATTGCTGATCTTCTCACTTTAATATGCAACTTATCCCTGAAATCAGGCTCCATCCCTGAAGACTGGAAGATGGCCAATGTCACGCCAATCTTTAAGAAAGGATCTAGGGGGGACCCGGGAAATTACAGGCCAGTCAGTTTGACATCTGTTCCTGGTAAATTAGTAGAATCTATCATTAAAGATAAAATTATAAAACATGTAGAAAAGCAAGACCTGCTGAGAAAGAGTCAGCATGGCTTTTGCAGAGGCAAATCCTGTCTTACAAACTTACTAGAGTTCTTTGAGGGTGTAAACAGGCATGTGGACAGGGGTGAACCGGTGGACATTGTCTACTTGGATTTCCAAAAGGCTTTTGACAAAGTTCCTCACCAGAGACTGTTGAGAAAACTTAGCAATGAAGGAATAAGAGGGGAAGTCCTCCTATGGATTAAAAACGGGTTGAGAAACAGGAAACAAAGAGTGGGTGTAAATGGGAAGTTCTCACAATGGAGAGATGTCGGGAGTGGTGTCCCCCAAGGATCCGTTTTGGGAACAGTGCTCTTTAACCTATTCATAAATGACCTGGAAGTAGGGGTGGGTAGTGTGGTGGCCAAGTTTGCAGATGATACCAAATTATGTAGGGTGGTGAGAACCATAAAGGATTGCGAAGAGCTCCAAGCAGACCTTGATAAATTAGGTGAGTGGGCTCAGAAATGGCAAATGCAGTTCAATGTAGCAAAATGTAAAGTGATGCACATAGCGGCAAAAAATCCAAACTTCACATACACGCTACAGGGGTCAGTGCTATCAGTCACAGACCAGGAAAGGGATTTAGGCGTCTTAGTTGATAGTTCCATGGGAATGTCAACTCAATGCATGGCAGCTGTGAAAAAGGCAAACTCTATGCTGGGGATCATTAGAAAAGGAATTGATAATAAAACTGCAAAGATTGTCATGCCCTTATATAAAGCAGTGGTGGTGCGACCGCACTTGGAGTACTGTGTCCAGTTCTGGTCGCCGCATCTCAAAAAGGATATTGAGGAGATAGAAAAAGTGCAGAGAAGGGCAACAAGGATGATTGAGGGACTGGGACACCTTCCCTATGAGGAGAGGCTGCACGTTTGGGACTCTTTAGTTTGGAGAGGAGGCAGCTGAGGGGGGATATGATTGAAGTCTACAAAATTATGCATGGGGTAGAAAATGTTGACAGAGAGAAATTTTTCTCTCTTTCTCACAATACTAGAACCAGGGGGCATTCATTGAAAATGCTGGGGGGAAGAATTAGGACTAATAAAAGGAAACGCTTCTTCACGCAACGTGTGATTGGTGTTTGGAATATGCTGCCACAGGAGGTGGTGATGGCCACTAACCTGGATAGCTTTAAAAGGGGCTTGGACAGATTTATGGAGGAGAAGTCGATCTATGGCTACCAATCTTGATCCTCCTTGATCTGAGATTGCAAATGCCTTAACAGTCCAGGTGCTCAGGAGCAACAGCCGCAGAAGGCCATTGCATTCACATCCTACATGTGAGCTCCCAAAGGCACCTGGTGGGCCACTGCAAGTAGCAGAGAGCTGGACTAGATGGACTTTGGTCTGATCCAGCTGGCTTGTTCTTATGTTCTTATGTTCTCAATTAGTCAGTAGCCTGCCTGGTCCTGAATTAATACTTAATTTTGCTGTTTTGACAGCATCTTCTCCGTCTTCCTCATGGGGTCATTTTCATTCCGCGGGAAGTTTAACGGGAGAAATGGCGACGCAAGTTGAAGTTGGCTCCTCCCTCCCTTCCTTGACCACTCGAAGCGAGCTCACGAATGAGGCGAAGCTGCAGCGCGTCTTTGGCAGCTCTCTCTCTGATGCAAGTCACAAGCCCAGTGGACTTCCAAGTTCTCTGTCACCGCTGATTCTGGAAGAGAGGAACAGATTTGGAAGCCCTTTGAGACCAGCCACCATGCCTCCGGTTGCGTCAAGGCCGCGTCTGACTCCCAAACCATTTTCCCGGGGGATGTCTTCGGATACTTTTGCTGTGGTGAAGCCTCCAGTCCCCGCATTCAGACCTAGCAACGTTGCCCCGAACCCACCTGCTTTTGCCAAAACATTTGAAGATGAAAGAGCTGCTAAGGGGCTAAATGGAAATGTGCCACCCTTGGTAGATCAAAAATTAATTGAAGACAAAAGTCCTAGTGAGCTAGTTGCAAATATGCCCTTTGATTCCAGTCCCCAAGCCAATACGGTCATCCTTTTTGAGACTGGAAAATCAGAGAAGGTCAGGATGACAGTCACCCCAGAGAAGCGCAGTCTTGATTCGCCTCAAATACGTAGCACTTTACAAACAACGCCGGAGGGGCACCTGTCCCCTTTGAAGTCAGAGGTGTTCTGCAGAACAGCTGGCCTCCACCGGCAGCTGTCTCTTTCCTCTGAATCCAGAGCTGTCTCCTGGAATCCTTCTGTGTATCTGGAAGGGAAAGACAACTTTGCCGGTGCTCCTGAAGAGAAGGAGAAGGCGATGGAAAGGCAGCACAGTACAGCGGACAGCAGCCCGGCTCACGAGGTGCTGCTGAGGCCAAAGCAGAGGCCAGTGTCTGCCATCTTTCTGGAATCTCTGAAGGATCCAAAGCAGTACTGCTCTGAGGTTGTAGGTGAACAACCTCCTCTTGAGAAGGCTTGGGTTAGAAAACCTAGGCCACTATCCATGGATTTGACAGCAAAGTTTGAGAACAGGGACCTTTCTTTGCAAAAGAAATCAGGTCCGGCTGAGAGCAAGGAGAAGAGTCTTGGCCCTGATCCCACCAAACAGGGTTCAGTCAGACCGTCTGAAAGGTGGACCAGGAACGAAGCCGTGGCCTCGGAGCGAGCCGATTCTTCAAAATCCAGTTTGAAAAGTCCCAGCCTGTTGGTGGACTCTGCCAGCGTTCTGAACCAAAAGCCCTTTCCAAGTGAGGAGGCCTCTTCAGGGCAGAGCGCTCAAAGAGACCTTCCCCAAGTCTTTGCCAGGGACCGAAAATGCCCGTGGGAGTCAAGGCTCAAGCAGCACAGTGAACAAAATGCAGGTGAAACGGAGGCCGAGACCACTCTGGAAAAAGCCACAGAGCCATTCGGTGTCAGAGGCCCGTCAGTTAAAGACAGGGCTGCGTTAAGTCCAAAGGAACCGTGTGCAGCTAGAAAGAACTGTGCCTATGGCTCAGATGCTGGACGCCAGCTTTCGAGAGGTGTTGAAAACCCCACTAATGGGCCCAATAGACCAGCACATGATTCCCCTTCAGTGAATGTTGAATCTCAGCCGGAAACCCCCGGGGAAGAAAACAGAATCATGAACATTCAACAGAGAATCAAAGAACTGACTGCAGAAAATGCAGACACGAAGACAGGAAATTTACGTCGGTCGTTTCGATCCCGGCCGCTTTCTGCGGATTTGACCAAACTGTGAGTTGTGGGAAAGTCCGACATAAAACCTACCATTATGTGTTTGGAACAGTTTTTTATTGGGTTCTCTGTGGTCTGTTTTGGAGGCCATTACTTCATAGTGTTACCGTAGTGTCGGAAGTAACTTGGAGTCTCTTAACATGCACCATGGTCTGATTTAAATTTTTCATGTAGAATGTTTTTTTTTATCACATCTGTGTCCATCTTAGCTGACTCTGCCTTTTCACAGATCTAGCCCAGTGAACGCACAAACAGCTGTGTTTTGTGTCATAGGATTGAGGACGAACGTTGATGGAATTATTCTTCTTAGTGGTGTAGATTATTTGTATCCTATAAAATGAGTTTTTAAAAATTGCGGTTAAATCCCAACAGACTTAGGGAAACCCCCATCGGTTTTTCAAGGCAAGAGACGTTCAGAGGTGGTTTGCTGTTGCCTTCCTCTGCAGAGAGACCCTGGACTTCCTTGGTGGTCTCCCATCCAAGTACTCACCAGGGCTGTCCCTGCTTAGCTTCTAAGATTTGACAATATCTCTGCAGGTCCTGTAAGACCAAGTTGTTCCGCTGGGCCTTTGGAGCAACCAACCGCTGAGTATGGCGCCCCTGTTCGATTCCATCAAGATTATCCTCCTATGGAGGAGTCCGACTGCTCCCCAGGGGAGGGCTTTAAAGGAGAGGATTCTCTGGGTGCCTTTTATTATGATATCACTGCTGTTTTAATTAAATTTAGCATGTTTTAATGTTGGAGTTTTTATGGGCTGTTGTTGTTTTACTTGTATGGTTTGCCCCTAACTTGTTTAATTTTGTTGTACACCGCCCGGAGCCCCTAGGGGATAGGGCGGTATAAAAATCGAAATAATTAATAATAAATAAATAAATAAATAAATAAATAAATAAATAAATAAATAAATAAATAAATAAATAATATTAGGTTGGCCTGAGCAGCCAACTTCATGGGGTTTTCAAGGAGAGCGACAAACAGAGGCCAGCGCATAGCAACTGTAGACTTCCTCAGTGGTCTCCTGTCCAAATACTGACCAGGGTCCACCCTTCTTAGTTTCCAAGCTCTAACAAGCTCTAGAGCCAAATTGGGTCGGGGCAGAAAGAAAGTGTGAGATCCAGGGACGCCAGATGGCTGGCGGGCTGATGGGCAAGCGAGGCTGAGCCAGGACTTCGGGGTGAGGGGAAATGTTACTGTTCAGTGGGTCTGGTTCTGTGCATCTGTTCTGCCAGTGGGGCATTTCCCCCAGGGGAAAGGAGTCTCGCTGTGGCTCGAGAGGCCTGGCTTGCGATGGGCGGAGGCTCTTTCAGCTGCAAGAAACTCTCAGCAGGATGGATTTGTGGAATCCAACCTGTTCAGGTGTTTCCAGTGGATTGTGTGAGAAGCCTACAATTCTGGAAGCGTGCACAATAAATTGCCCAGGACCTGCACTTCTGGTGTTTAGGGTGGAGGGAGCAAGTGGAAGGCTGTGAAGCTCTCCAGAGAGTTGGGAAGGAATTAAGTGGATCTTTTCTTAACAGGTTTTCAAGTCCAGCGACTGGCAGCAAACTGAATCCTGAGAAACTGGCCGAGTTGAACAGGAAGCCAGTGAACCAAGCGCAGGAGATTCAAGAGGTAAGCAAGTGTTGGGAATGTGGGGCCGTTTTACCAATAAAATCCTATGTCGGTGTCATGAAGGGCTCTGCTTATCCATGGCGCTGTGCAGGAAACGGCTCCAGTGCATTTTAAGAACAACCTAATCCTGATAAGCTTAGCTGGCTAATTCCTTTGCTGAACTAGGTTGTGCAGGGAAAACTGCAGGCAGGCTGGACGGTCACTTTGCACGGGGTTGTAATTGTAAAGCAGTCGATCTCTCAGTTAGCTAAATGATGTCCTATGAATATATGTCTCCCCTCCACGCCTCCCATGGTTTACTTTTGTTTGTTGTAGCCATCATGCTCTTAATTAATTCTCTCCAGATATAGCACAGCGGAGAGCCAGGGTGGTGTCGTGGTTAAGGATTCTGCAAGACTCTGATCTGCAGGACCGGGTTCGATTCCCCACTCCCCCACCCGAAGCCTGCTGGGTGACCTTGGGCCAGTCGCAGTTCTCTCCAAACTCCCTCAGCCCAGGCGGAGGCAGACGAGGGCGCACCACCTGTGAACGTCTCTGGGCTGGAAAACCCTGCAGAGCTGCCATAAGTCTGCTGACGGCACTTTGCACCCCCACATCAGCACAGCGGCTGCAGGGAATCCCCAAAATCTGGCTGCCTTCAATGTTCAGGAACATTTGATTCATGAGGAAGGCTCTTTGACCTGGGGTGGTTGGTTTGCAGGTGCATGTACACATTTGTGAAGGCATATAGGTTCACATAAAGAAAGACACACAGTACCTACACTCTCGGAAGCCGATACCCCCAAAAATCTTGCTGGTCTCTAAGGTGCTGCTGGGCTCATATCCAGCTCTGACACCCGGTAGTGTGGTTTTGAAACACAGCAGTCAGCTAAACTTCATGGAAAGTTGTGGCTCTGGCTATTTCCCCAAGATACCGGGTGCAGAAGTTTTAGAAGGGGCTCTGTGTGGGAGCATGTGGCTTCCAGCAGAAGGTGCCAGATTCACTCTTTGGCAGCGTCTCCTCTGAAGGCAACACATGAAGCCGCCCTGTGCAGGATCAGACCACGGGGGCATCGAGGTCAGTGCTGTGTCTACCCTGATGGACAGCTGCCCTCCAGGGCCCGAGGCAGGTGGGGGGTTTCCATTTCCTTTCACTGGGGGTGTCTGGGAATGAACCAGGGAGCTTCTGCATGGCAGGCAGAGGCTCTGCTCCTGCCACTGGGAACAGCTGCTGCCTGTCAGAGGAGTCAGGTAGGGCGGTGGTCTGCCTTGATGGAATCTCGTTTCGTGTGCTCAGGGGCATCGACGCAAGGTCTTCCCATGTCTTGGTTACTCAGCTCAGTCACACTAGGAGGAAAAGTCACAAGAGTTCTAGGTGGAGAAGTAAATATTTGGAAATGTCAAAGCTATTTAAAGCAGGAAAACAATAGAAATATGTGTAGTATGTATTTTCTTTATTGCGATCCTTTTGTTTTCTTATCAAACAAAAGTGTTTTACTGCTCTAACATAACAGGCATTATTTGCAGGCATTATTTGTCATATGCATGACATTCAAAAGCATAAATACCTTAAGAAAACTGCAAACATAACTCAATTTTTGTCCTTAGGGAAGTGGGAAGAATAGAAGGTATAAGAAGCAGCTATCCATTTTTGCAAGAAACCAAAGGTTTATTATCTGGACTCAGATGTAGGGATCATACAGTCGCAGTATTAGGGAGGCTATCGGCAAGTTTGGATATGGAATTAATCTTAACAGCACTGAAAACACCAACCTCTTCAATAACGTGTTATCGTTTTCTTTATTTGAGCCTTCTTACCTTGCTTTTCTGTCCAGTGGGGGACCCAAGGCGGCGTGCCAAAAGTGCCACAATAGGGTTCCAGTGAAAGCATTAGAAAAAAGAATATCTTCTGAGATCCAGAGGGCCTCTGGACAACCTCAGGTTTAAAAGGAAATTGCAAAAAGTATAAGGCAGGGGCTCATCCAAAGGTCTCAGAGCAAGTTGCCTGGGGCAGGGTGGATGGTTTCCCCTGCTACTGCATACCCCCACCCCCCACCCCCGTACACACAGCACATTATCAGGATCTAATCCTGCAGATTGTCTAACAGAAATGCATTCATAGTATACTTATCATTCCACTTACTACTGAAGATAACGTAGAATTTGATTGGATTCTTCCATTGTTTCCCTGCTGCTCACTTGTGCATTTAGGAAAAATTGCAAAAAAGAAGTCCAGGAGGTGATAGAAAAATGCCTCTTCCCCCCCAACATGTTAGTAGCATTCTTCACCCAGACGTTCATATCAGTAGCATTCTAGTAATTAATACGCTGTTCTTTCAATTTAATTGAAGATACTTGTTAACACTACGATATCCACTAGTACCAAAGTACTCAGAGAGTGGTGAGATCCAGTTTCACTGTTTTAATGCTTGAGAAAGTGTGTTCTTGCACAGGGGACACAGACAAGATGGAGCCCCCCCCCCCCCCCGAAAGTGTTCTGGAATTCTGTCTTGGAGTATATTGATGGGGTCCATACCAAGGGCTTGTGCCTGGGGCCATACTGGTGAAGCCTTCTGTGCGAAAGTGCATTCCATGGGAAGTCGTAGGTTTTGATTGCAGAGGCCCTGCAGTGGTCTCAGGGGATTGGCACAAGCCTGAAGCCCCCCTCCAGGATAAACCAGTGGCTCTAACCCACTCAATAGGAGTCCTGAACCGTACACCAAGATTGTCCTGTGTATTGAGTCGTGCCTTGCATTCTCTGTTTTCTCAGAATTTAGAGGGGCTGTCTCAAAAACTCTTTGTAAACAGTTGGGCTGTTTTTTCTTTGTTTCAGATTAAGATAAACCCACTGCATGGGACAGATCCTGGAGAAAGCCACGCCGGAGGAATGATGTGGAGGTCGGAACAACCCGTAAAAATACTGCACGTGCAGACAGATGGAGGCTTTGCCAGAGAGAAGCCCGATGGTGCTGTCCGGGGGGGTCGCTCTGCTTCAGTTGCAGATGACGATGCTCGTGCGAAGTCCACGCCATCTGCAGAAAAAGCCTGTGTTAAAACTGTCAGGGCAACTCTGTTTGAGCATCACGTGCAAAGGCACAAGGTAGCTGCCGAGGACCTTGGAGCTCCACCTCCATCATACCTGACGGATGAGCTTTCTGGGAATTGTAGGACAGGGAAAGCCGCTGGGCCAAAGGCTCCACCCAAGGAGGTGCCCTGGAGGCCACTGGATGTGATGGTAGGTGCTGAAAACCACAGAGAAGCAGCCTCTTTAAATGAGGACCGAGTTCTGCAGGATGCCTCGTGGAAAAAACCCACTGCCAGGGAAAAGTGTGACAACCCCACTCCGAAGCACGTGGTAGACTCCCTGGCATGCCAAAGGATAGAGCCAAGGTATGAAATTCTCCAGACAGTTGGCAAAAGGGCTCAAAGTGAGGCTGTGGCCATGATTTGTGAGGATAAAGCCGTGACGTTGCGAAGCAGAAGGTCCCTCAAGGAGAGGAGAAAACTTGGTGAGAGTTTGGTGGATGCCTCCTGGTCACGCAGCCTGGACCTCAAGGACGACTGCTGGAAAGAGGCTGGCTTCAATTCCAAAACAAAGGAAGCGCAGGAAGCTCCTTCCAAGACAGACGCTTTGCCAGCCTCTCGCACCTCCCAGGGCCTGCAGGCTTCCTGCGAGCCAGGAACAGAGGTTGACAAAAATCAGTTTGGACAGAAGCCCGTCACTGGGAAAGCTTCCTACATCACAATCAGAAACAAAGATTTGAGCACCACAGGTGACAGAGGCTCTGTGATCTCTTCACAACAGGAGAAAGAACTGAGCAAAAGTAAAATGGAAAGATCCCAAGTGCAGAACCGCTTGCCTGAGAATGTTGGGGCTGGACCAGGCAGGACGGACGATGGCGTCGTGGGAGCTCACGGCAGTCCGAGAACAACTTCAAGTTATACAAGCAAGCCAGAAAGCCTGCGCTGTGGAAGCAGAGGTAGCCAGGGGCAAGCGGTGCCCCATCAGAGTGCAGACATGAAAACCTGTGAGCAGAAGGAACCCAAAGGCTTTGGATTAAGGAAATACCCCCCTGCACACCGTGCGCAAGAACCGCTAGATGCTGCAGGACACAGTCCCCAAGAAAACCTGTTGCAGCCGCCAGAGGTGGAAGAGCAAGTGAAGAGGAGCAGTCGTCGTGTTTCTGCTGGGAAGGGGCCGGAAAGATGGCGACGGAAAACGTTGCCTCACGGCATGAGGTTCGAGGGCGTTGGGACCCCGGCTGAAGAAGGTGCGACAGTGCTGATCAGAAGAGACTCCTTGCAACTTCACGAGGGCTTGATGGCGAAGAAAGGCAGGAAGCCCAGATGTGCCGTGGAGCTGAAGGAGGGGGCTCCGGTTTCTCCCAGCAGCCCAGAGGACCGTTTTGAAAACCAGCACTCGCCTTCGAAGCCACCGGGAGCCAATTTTGCTGCTGTGTGCCAGGGTCCAAATGAAGCTGGTGGCGACTCTGGAAAAGAAGTTGCTCACAAAAGCAAACGGATTTCCTCACTGGTAGAAACCACATTGTTTGCTTCGAATGCAGGTCCTGCCAGAAGATCCCACCCGTTGTCAGATCACCAGATCTGTGCTGCCCTTTCAGATATGCCAGGCTCTTTGGACGCGCGTCCTGGCAAGAGCTGGGAGGAAGCAGGAGAAGGAGACGAATCAGGTCTTTGGAAAAAAGGGCCAGTTAAATGCCCAGCAAGCGAGGGGAGAGATGGGAGCTGGCGGTCTCTTGAGAGGCAGGTGGAGGGGGCTCAAGGGAGAATCCTGGGTGTTGATCCTGCCCTGGCTTCCTCCCCGTCTGAGCGGAAGTCTCCTTCCTACCTGAGGCATTCTTACCCAGAGGGTGAGCATGTGGATCAAAGGAAGCACAGTGACTTGGGCTGCAGCGTGCCCAGAGAGAGGACCACCGATAGTTACAGGTCAAGGGTTCTTGACATTGATGCTTTGATGGCCGAGTATAAAGGAGATTCTCTGAAGCCCGCTGTGACTCAGGACCGGAGAAAGGGTGAAGACAGCAACTTGTTTCCTCGGGAGAAGTATAAAAGAAGTTCCTCAGATAAGACGTCTCTCAGTCACAACCAGAAAGATCCACAAGTGCTGGGTGAGTCCCCTGGAAGCCGCGGGCAGGACGCCTACAGTCGGGAAGTCCGCAGGCCCAAGGAGAGATGGGGCAGCTGCAGCCGAGAGCCCAGTTCCTCCAAGGGCAGGGATCAGGAGCTCAGCCCCCCTCCCTGGGGAAGGCCCTCTGCCCTGGGTTTGCCTGCAAATGCAGCTGGCAGCAAGAAGAAAACCTTCATTCTGGACGAGGAGCCGGGAGCAGGTCTCCTCCTGTGGTCCCCAGGTGCCGGCTACGGAGAGCCCGAGGTTCACATCCCTGGTCCCCTCTGCGTGGGTTTAAAAGCCGAGGCCGGCGTCTCTCCTCTTCCCTCCTCAGCACTTGCCGATGGCGTCTCGCAGAAAGGACCGTGCCCCAAACAGCAGGGGACCAAAATGTCTCCAGAGGGTGACTGGCACCACAGGAGCAGCCTAAGCAAGAGGAAGAGCGGCGGAGCCGGAAGCCCCCGCAAGAGCAGTTCTTCCGCAGCACAGAGCCCAGCTGAGTGGGACGCGCCTACCTTGGCAAAGCCCTGGCCAGATTCAACATGTTCCTGCTCTGAAAAAAATCACGCGGCCCAAGCAAGGGACGTCCTGCCCACTGGGCCAGAACCGAGGGGGAGACGGGAGCAGCACAGAGTCCGCCAGAGCCTCCCACCGGAACAAGCAGACAGAGTTCGGCAAAGCAGGCGCAGTGTCTCTCAACAGCGCTCCCTGTTCTGTGAGGAAAGAAAGGTGTGTTCAGAGGAAGAGCTGGGGGCTTGTGGGGAAAGAAGCCAGCGGGGAAGTGGGGGGGGGCAGACTTAGGGCCCTTTGATAAAGCCTCATTTCAGTCCCCACTGACCCCCCTTCCGGGTCATGATGCCCCCACCCCTAGGGTACCCTTTTGGGGGTAGCTGCAGTTGGGCAGGTGCGCTGCTTGGGTTTGACTGAGGGACTCCTGGCATCTGCTGCCCATCACAGGTGTCCCATGGATTGGGGGGACGCAGGCACTGTGAATGTTCTGTCTTGTTCTAAGCACATCCTTCCCCTAGGACCTGGAAAAAGAACGGAGCCGGCCGGACCAAGAGAGCCCAGCAGCCAGAAGTTCTCCACGCCCGGCTCTGCAGCGGAGGAGCCGCAGCTTCCACAGGGACCGGAGAGTGGATCACTGGGCCATGGTAGGCACCTCCTTTCGTTTGCTGGCGCGTCTGTTCTGTGCACCTCAATGGAAGCCTCAGAGTTGCCCGGAAGCAGGCCCTTGCCCCCGCGGTGGAGGAGCGATCCAGGCCCTTGTGTCTGAGCTGGGCTGGTCTCGTGGGGGTCGGCCTCACAGTGTCTTGGCTTGGCGTGGCGGTGGGGGTGCACCGAGGCTTTGAAGCTTGCTGGGGGACGGGGGCCAGTTGCTGCCAGCCTCTTCCCTCTCACAGGTGAGGAGGAGGGGGATAGCGAGGGCCTCTTCCGGCTGGAGTGCCAGTGAGTTGTCTGCTTGCCGAACAGTGGCCCTCAATGTGTGTGTGTGTGGGGGGGGGGGGGGGGGGGGGGGGGGTTGGGGGAAGGGGGGGGGGGGGGGGGGGGGGGGGGGGGGGCTCGTCTCCCATGACCAGTCAGGACATGAATGAATCGACCGTCCGGAGCAGAGGTGTTCGCCCGAGCCCCACTCCGGATGCAAAACGCTTTTGTGTTAGTTGCACTTTGCTTTGGGTGGCCTTGCTGAAGGGTCATGGGTGTTCTGCAGCAGACGCAGGGAGATCTGCCCCCCCCCCCTTTATGGGGCAGAGGAATGGACTGAGGCTTGAACAAGCTCAGGAGCCCAGTAGCTGAACTCCAACGGCTGGAGACAGGCTGGCCGGCACAGGGGAGCCAGGTGTGTGTCTCGCTGTGCTCCGAGTCAAGGCGTCCCCTGGGCAGATGGGCCTGGGTCATTCGGGTCATTCTGGCCCCACAGGCCCTCCAAAAAAGGTGCAGCAAGTGCTGGAGAAAGTGCAGGGGAAAGCAGGTGACCGTGCCTTAGGGGACTGGAGCCCCTTTCCTGAGATTTCCCCCTTAATAATAATTGACACCATTGAGTTAACGTTTGTAAATGAATTGAGAGCATTTGAAGGGAAATGATTAAAACAGGTCCAGAGAGCTGAAAGGCCAGGCTGATACAATGCAGGTTTTGGGGGCAGGACCTATCGTTAGGAATCCTGGACCTCGGGCCTTTTGGGTGTCTAACTCCACCGTGTGGTGACTGGAAGCATTGCTGCCTCAGCTGTTGCAGCAGCGTGGCACAGGAGGGGTGGGAGTTCAGCCTCCAGTGACCCCTGGCCACACGCCACGGCACAGTCTTCCTGTGGTGCATTTGTGGGTTCGGGTGATGCCAGAGAGCTCGCTTGGACGTGGAGGATCCCATGATGGGCAAGATGGGGGGGGGGGAGGAGGGGGCTGCCTTTGAGGAGGCCGGCCTCCCTCCCTCTGGTAGGTTTTCAGAGCCCTGATCAGCTGTACGAAGCTAGACTTGGCCAGCTGCCTGTTGAGCGATTTAGCCTCTGGCACGGAGGCATGAAAACAGCAGTGGGGGATGATGCCAGGGAGGGTCCCTCTTGGAGATTTCTGCCTCGGCTTGGATGTAGGGTATGCCCTGCGTGTTGACGCACAGTCGCCCTCCCCAGCTTTACCACACCTGTTCAGTTCCGTGAGTGCAGAGTTTTTGCAAAGTTTCCTTTAAAACATCATCTCTGAAATGCTGATTGGCCGTGTTTGCAGGCGTTCACAGTAGCCACCTTTTGCCGCAGTGGATCAAGCCAAAGCCTTGACATGGTAGCCATCCAGCAGTTAAGCCCGTAAAGCACTCCTGGTATCAAATTCCAGCTCCTTACGAGCTGATGCCTCATGAGACAGAAGTGCTGTTTTGGGCAGACCAGGGTCTTTTGGTAACCTAAGGACCAGTGAAATTATTGCAAAAGAAGATGTGACGAGGTCTTGGGCTCCCCGTGTCAGAGGCGGGAAGTCTTGTATTCAGCTGCTGGTGGGATTTATAGCCCAAAACAAGAAGGTTTGTTGTTGTTTATTAGTGGTAGGATGTTATAAAGAGAGCTCAGAAAACCCAGTTTTCCCATGTAAGTGACGGTACATTGTAGTGTATAGTTTGAAATGAAACAGAGAATGAACTTACTGCTGTTTGTGTGACAAAACTATGCAGAAGAAGCAATGGGGGGAGGGAGAAAAGGGGGGGGAAGTATTGTTTGAAAATGTATGAAGAAGAAAATTACTATAAACTGTAAAATTCAAATGATACAATAAAAACATTAAAATAAAAAAAAATAGTTTGAAATGAAACCCAAACAAAATACTAGTTGGGGACAATAATAGTGTAGGTTCTAAGAATGCATTATTGGATACGTTTTGGAGATGCTGAAAAAGGAAATAAGGATTTGTATATTCCAAAGAGCTATTGAGGCAATATTGTGCAGTGGTTAGAGTGCTGGACAAGAACCGGTGAGACCAAGGTTGGCATTTCCCTTACCTGCTCACTGGGAGATCATGGGTCCAGAGGCAAAAATGGCGCCCAGGGCAACAACTTCTCCAGCCCCTCCCCGCCTCCTCCACACACCGTCTCTGCCCCCCACTTACTTTAGCGGTGGCGGCAGGCCCGGGCAACCTGGTGGGGCTAGGCCAGTGGTGGCGAACCTTTGGCACTCCAGATGTTATGGACTACAATTCCCATCAGCCCCTGCCAGCATAGCCCATGCTGCCAAGGGTTGTTGGGAATTGTAGTCCATAACATCTGGAGTGCCAAAGGTTCGCCACCATGGGGCTAGGCTGAGGGGCGCCTGGCGGGCCCAAGGCAGGCTGCTCCCCTGGGTGTCCCCCACTGTAGATCACGTGAGGGGTGCCTGCTGGGCCCATGGCAGGCCTGCTGGGCACCCCGCGCGTGATCTATAGTGAGGGACCCCTGGGATCAATTGACCCCCACCCCTTGTCCCTCTGGCAGATACGCCACTGAATGGGTCAGATACCATCTCTCCAGCTAGTGTGATTGTGAGGATAAACTAGTGGGAGGACCGGGCCAAAGATACTTTCCTGGGCTCCAAAGAGTTGGGAACGCAGCCATATTTGAAGCACAAACAGGTAACAGGTGTGAGATGTCGCAAGCATGTTGCCATCCACCTGGCCCCCAAAGTGTCATTCACATGCTCCGTATGTGGCGTGCATGCGTGCAAGCCAGGGCGTTCTGGGGGCGCTGGAGGAAAGCGGAGTGGCCCAGGGCTCTTTTCCTCCTGACCTTTGTGTGCCTTGTTCTGGGTCCCCTGAGTGGGGCCATTTCCCCTGTGAGCCGAGCTGAGCCCCGCTTGCTGGGGTTGGTGGAGGCAGAAAGTGAATTTAATCCCAGCAGGATTTAATCGTTGTGGGAGATTTCCTCTTGGCCAGTATGCCCATGCCATTCCTTGCAAGCACTAATCTGCGTCAGCTGGTTGAGCCTGGAAAATAGGACAGGTGATGCTGTCCCCGCCTCCCCCCCCCCCCCCCGCATCCTTTAGCTGATTGTGGGCAGGTCCTTGCTCCCCCGCAGCCCCACTGTAGGCAAGGCCTGGCCTGAGCAGGCAGGGTCACGTGAGTTCTGGACCCAAAGCCGTCCCAGGGTTTAAAAGCCAAAGTGGCATTTTTGAATTGTGCCCAGTGGAAGCTGGGCAGTTGGGGGAGTGCAGGTTCTTGGTGTGGGTTGTGAGGGAGAGGGTGGGCCTCGGTGGTAGAAGCCCTGCTTGGCTGGTAGAAGGAGCTGGCAGCGGCCGCTCCTGTTAAAAAACCATCAGGCTGGAGGTAACACCTGAGCCCTTGAGGCTGTGCTGGTCCAGTAGAGTCAGTCTTGCCTGCTCGGGCCGGCAGCTGCTCCCTCGGGAGTCTCTCTCACACCCCCAACAGCTTGGTCCTTTTTAGCTGGAGATGCTGGGAACTGGGCCGGGGCCTTGGCACTTGCCGGGCAGCCGCTCCGTGCTGAGCTGCAGACCTCCCACTTCCTGGGGCCCTGGAGAGATGCCGCCCGTCAGAGTGGACAGGTGGAGGGACCTTGAGAGGCCGAGAGGGGCCTGGCTTGGGAGGAGGCCTCTTCCTGGGTTCCTCTCACCCCTCTCTGAGCCCCAGAAGTCGACTTCTGCAGCGGCTGAAGCTTCCACCCAGCCCACCGTCTGTTGACGCTGCTGCCCTGACGCCTCCTGGGTGCCTGTTCAGGTTACTTGAGAGCAGACACGGCTGCTGTATCCCCCCCCCTCCCCCGGGTTGTTTCTGCCAAGAGTCGCAAGGCAGCAGCTGATAAATAATTTGTAGGATTTGCCGCCGGTTCCTGCATCACAATTGCGGCCGGCGCTCCAGGGGCAGAGAAAGAGCCCGTCGTGCTCTCGAATCGCTTGCCCCCCCTCTTGAAGAACCCCCCTCCCGCATGCTTTTCATACTAAGCCTGTTGACCTCGTTGTGGTGTGCAGCTGTGGAGGAAATGAGGTCAGGTGGCCACAACTGCCGCTACAGAAACGGGGCTGCTCTGCCTGCGCTCCCCTGATAGCGTGCTTGTTGGAACCCGTTTTGGCCACTGCAGATGATCGCTGGTTTCCTGCCCCCCTCCCAGCGCCCTCGGTTGGTGGAAATGAGCACCCTTTTGGTCCTGGAGCAGTTGGGGAGTCATATGACCTGTGGGCTGCTCAGATGGAAACAGCCCCACCTGTTAAAGAGACAGGCCGTGTGTGGCATTGCTCTGAATTATTCATATTGCCTTTAATTTCGGTGGTCGGCTTCTAACTGCTCACTAAAGACTCCAGCCAGCAGAGGCTGGGCGGGGGGCTGTCGCTGTCCCTCCCTCCCACTTGGCAAATGGAGTATTATTACTGCCCCAACTTGCTGAAGCCTTTGGAGTGGTTATGGGTGAGTAGAATGCTCTTTCTGCCTCCTCTTCTCTCTCACCATTTGTGGGTCGCTTTCCTTTGAGGGTCGTCTCTGTTTCCGATGCAGGGCTGGGAGGAGAAAGGGGCAACCTGGAATCTGCTTAACCGTGCGGGGTAATAGAAATAGCAGCATTGACTCTCCACTGCTCTTTAAAAAACTAGGTAGCACCTGTTGAGTGGATCTTGTAGTGCTGTTGGGGATCTCCTTGGGGGGGGGCTTTAAAGATCAAAAAGATCCCCCTCCCCCCAGCACAATTTGAACCCTGGCTTGGGGTGGCATAGCTTTATGACACTGTTATGACTTCAGTATATGCCAGCCATTCTGCTCGACTGCCAAGTCTCCGCTCTGCTGCCCTGATCCCGCTTGGTTTTGTTGGCCATCTGGGGTAGCCCGGCCCCCTCATGGCATTGGCGGCCCAACCAGTTTCCAGGGCACACCTGTCTTCTGGTTCTGGCCTGGTCGGCTGTGGGGCTCTGTCAGCTGGGCAACATGGCTGGGTGCGCCGGACCAGTTGGTGGTTTGCTGCAGGAAAGCGCTGGCTGCCAGTCTATCCCCCGTAGCCCTCGCGGAACCAGCCGCCTGCGCCATTTTCTGCCGGCCGCTCATCGGCGCCTGCATGGCCCCGTGTTCACTTTGCTTTCTTCCAGTCGTGCTGCGTTCCTCGCCACAGAAGTGTACTCCAAATGGGCTTCCAGTTTTGGATCAGTCTGGGCTGTTGTAGGGATCGGGTCACAGTGAATGTGTCAGGTTTGAGCTCGAGGAGGAAGCCTTGTCCTGCCCTGGCCGAGGGTCGCGTTGCCTGCTGGGAGCCAGAGGCATCTGCCCACAGATTCTCACCACTCTGCCCAGTTTGCCCAGCTTGTCCTCCTTCCCGTCTGCCCCCTGCTCAGCAGTCTTGCTTTTTCCTTCTGCCTGTGGGTCTGGGAGAGGGAAGCCTCTGGAGCAGGTGGGGCAGAGCCACCTCTCATGCCGGGGCCTCCTGGAGGGTCCTGCTCTCCCCAAGCCCCGCCTCTGGCTCCCCAGGTGCCTCCTCAGGACTTCTGGGCTGGAATCCAGAGGCAGCTCAGTGGGCATCCGGACGGGCTGTCGCCTCTGCCAAGTAAGCTTGGATGCAACAACAGGCCGTTTGCGACTGTAGGTTGCCTTCAAACATTTTGGCACGTGCTGATGTGGAAAGGAATGAAGGCGATCCAAAGGTAGCGCCCTTCCTTCCTTCCTTGCAGAGATGTTTAGCATTGTTTGTTCCCTGCTTGCATAACACCGTAACAAATCAAGGAGCCCTCCCAAGCCCAGGTTGCCCTCCCCGTTCAAAATGAGCTTTTTTCTGCTGTCTGGAGCACAGTGAGAATTTTGAGAGCTGTTACCCAAAAACTTGTTTGCCGCCTCTTGGCAGTCAGTGTTGAGCAAGGGCCTGTTTTAGTGTGTGCATATTTCCTTTCTCTAAACACACCGTATGAGTGTGAGTGGTGAGCTGTTAGTGAAATCTGGATGAGAAGTAATTTTTTCACACAATCCCTGGAGTTGCTTCACAAAGGGACTTTGGGATTTGCCCACCAGAGGGGACCATAGCGCTGCACTTCCCTCAAAGGATACTTGCAACTTTCGTCACCGGTCTGTTCCTGGGACACAGTTCAAGATGCCGTCGCCCACTTGAAGGACTGCCCATGCAGGTAGAGCCAGCTTGTCTTTGCCAGGACCCCTTCCTTCTGGAAAGGCCCATTTGGCTCTTGTGAGAGCCTCAAGTTTTCTTTCTGGAGTAAGAGCATAAGAAAAGAGCCTTGCTGGATCAGACCAGAGTCCATCTAGTCTAGCTCTCTGCTACTCGCAGTGGCCCACCAGGTGCCTTTGGGAGCCCAGATGAAGGAGGTGAAAGCAAGGGCCTTCTGCGGCTGCTGCTACTCCCGAGCACCTG
Organism: Sphaerodactylus townsendi; assembly: GCF_021028975.2. Taxonomy (NCBI): domain Eukaryota; kingdom Metazoa; phylum Chordata; class Lepidosauria; order Squamata; family Sphaerodactylidae; genus Sphaerodactylus; species Sphaerodactylus townsendi. The sequence continues at coordinate 57,191,609 of NC_059437.1, forward strand.
GTCTGCTCAGGTCTTTGTAACCTCAGATCAAGGAGGATCAAGATTGGGAGCCATAGATCGACTTCTCCTCCATAAATCTGTCCAAGCCCTTTTTAAAGCTATCCAGGTTAGTGGCCATCACCACCTCCTGTGGCAGCATATTCCAAACACCAATCACACGTGGCGTGAAGAAGTGTTTCCTTTTATTTCTCTGCTTCAGGTAATTTCCTTAAGCAGAGAGAGATCTGGTAGCACAGATGGTGAGTTTGCCGTGTGTTCCTGAGGAGTAGAAAAGCTCTGTGTAGCTGCAGGTGGAGGCGTGTGATTTTTTTTTTAGCACCCAGTTGCCATATGCACTAGCTCAGAAAGTGTAACAATTAGCAAACTGGAAACTGGATTGAAACCAGTGGTTTGAATCTGTTCCTGTTGGAGCCTGTTGTTTACGCAGCCCTGACTAAAATCACACTTCCAGAGTAAAGCTTCCTCATTTTTCAGCCTCCCGGCTGGGGTCTTGAACTAACAGACCTGAGTGATGGTGTGGTTGGGCGGAAGAGGTCCATTGCGGCTGCAAAAGGGTCCAAGAAGTCTGGGGAGTGGTTTTGGTCCCAGCGGATGGCTCTAGCTCATTCTTTGCTGTATCTTTTCCCTGCCATACCCATTTCCACAAAAAGAACTAAGTGGAATTGTAAATTCATCCGCCTCTAGTACCCAAAACCTTCTTTGTAGCTGAATGGTCCGTGGGGGTCCTGGTACCTGCCTATCATTCTGTTCCCTCCCCCAACACTCCTATTGAATGCAAAATAAATAAAATGCTCTCCTGCAGTTTCCATGCCCCGTGGGGACTCTCTGGTGTCCACATGTGCTGGGGCTGCTTCTCAGCCTGGCAGACATGGCAGGAGCGGCGTCTCCCTGGCTGACCTGCCCAACTGTGCAACACACTGCTCTGGGAAGCCTGCCTGGGGGACTTGAGGACCAAACCCTTAGGAACTATATTGTTATGGACTACAATTCCCATCATGGCCAATGCTGGCAGGGGTTGATGGGAATTGTAGTCCATAACATCTGGAGTGCCAAAGGTTCGCCACCACGGGCCCTAGAAGCATGAAGCGGCTGCAGACAGGTCCACTTCTATGGCAGGGGGAGGTTGCTGTGGCAGCGGCAGCTTCGAGTGGCCAGTTTCATCAGGGGGTTTGCTGTGGGCGGAAGGGGCTGCAACGGAAAGAGTGCAGCGGTGGCACACTGGAGGCAGATCCAAGCAGGGGGCCCAAGCTAGGACCTCCCAGGGGGGCTGAGTTCGTGGGGATCCAGGTGCCCGGCCCTGAGAGGTGGCTGAGTGTGGCTACGGCTGTCAGGTACGGCAGTGAGCTGGGTGGGGCTGCTGTAGTCGAAGGGCAGGTGGGAAGACCCTGCCAGCTTCCTCCCTCCCCAATTGCAAGTGGAGCACTAGGGATGAGGCCCTTCCCAGCACCCGGGAGGCAGAAGCGGTGTCCTTTCGCCACATCACCACTGGCTGCATTTAGTCCTTTAGGTGGAAAGATGAGGAAGGCGCGACTGGGTTTTGGCCTTTGGGTGGGGGGACGGGACGGCTGCCCTCCTCAGCTCCAGTTTCCTGGGGCCCCAGTCCATTTCTGTTGAGCAAATAGCTGCGTCCCATTTTTGTTTGCCTACTGCTCTGTTTGGTGTGGGATGTCTCGCTCCCCTGCTCCCCCGCCCTGCCTTGTATGATGATGCATCTTTGCATGACAGATATTTATAATTTCAAGGCTGGTGTCCCTCTGTTGTTGTTGTTGTTGTTGACTGCAGTGAGCTGCTGCTCTCTGTTCATGCGTTTATAAATAAGTATGAAAAATGCTCAGGCGGGCACAGGGGTGACCCCGGGTGGAGCTGGGCTGGGGCTGGCCAGCAACCCCCAGCTCCTCCTTCTTCCTTGGACCCACCTTTCTTAGGGGTCCTGGTTCAGCTCCCAGGTGCCTGCAGACCCTCAACATGGGGCGGAGAAGGGGGTGCTCTTCTCTTCTCCAGCCTCCACCTTCCCAGGCCCTGTCTCGCCCGCCCACACAGCCGTCCTGTTTCTGCCCACTTCCTTCACGTGTGATAGTCAGACTGACAAAGGGAAGTTTGGGGGCTCTCAAAAGCTCATGCCCAAAAGCCTTCTTGGTCTCTCAGGTGCTCCTGGGCTTGAATCTAGCTGGATTGAAGGGCATCCCAACCATTTGCATCCTGCACCTGGGCTTGCGAGATGCTGGGCCAGAGAAGTCCCTCCTCGCCTCTTCCGCAGATTCATCGTGCCAGAAAAATCCACAGGCAGCTCACCGGAGCTTCTGCCACCATCATTCTGTGACCGGAAAGTGTCCGAGTGTTGGACCTGCTGGTTCTCCTCCACTTCTGCCCTGGAGGGTCCTTCTGGCCTCTGGGGTGCCATCAGAGGCCCTCGGGCGGCCATGCTGCCCTTGTGTTATGGCCGGGCTGTACGTGAGAGTTCCTCGTGCACTTTTTTGTAGATGTGCCTTGGGAGAACAGTGCTAAGGTGCATAATGCAGCCGAGAATCCCTGCAAGCTGCCTGGGAGGGAGATTTCTGGGGAACCAAAATATAGTTTCCACTGAGCCCTTAAGAGGAAGAGCCAAGATGGGCACAAACAAAAGCACAACATTTGAAGGAGAGCCTCAGAGCCCGGTCTCTTTTCCTGATGACCAGCAAACAGTTTGTTCTTTCCTGCGTGGTCCTGCTTGGCCAGTTGAGGCCACAGACGGAGCCCTTCCATCAGGGAGGCTTCTGATAAAACTGGGCCTTCCTTCCCTGGGGAATCTTTTATAAGGAGCCTGCTGCCGGGGGTCGAGAACAGGCCTGGCCTCCTCCCGCGTGCCCCAAGGCTCTGGCCTTCGTTGGAAGCTCCTTTCTCCCCTCTCCCAACAGAAAACAGAGGGTGGCATTAACTCGCCCAGTGGGTGGGGGAGGAACAATTCCGCTGGGTGGTTCCCATCACTCCCTTGGCTGATTGTGTGCAGGGCAGACTTGGCTCTTCTGGCCCCCTGAATTGTTCCCAGCAAGTTCTCAGGAAGTGGAGCTGGCAGGTGTTTCCTGACTCACCCGTTCCGGGTGTTGGTGTTCCTGGGAACGGAGCGCAGATTTGGAGCCACTTCTCTTGAATAATGCTTGGCTGCCATTTTATGTACTTGTTTCTGTTTCGCTTTTGCCCCAAAGGCCCTGAGCACCTCCTTACTGTATCTGCATCCTGCTTTTCAACTTTACAGCAATGAAAAATGCACTTTCAAATTCCTTTTCCCAGGCACCTTCTCTCTCGGTTCCACGTTGGTTCCTCCATTGAGAGACCTGCTCATGACTTGTGCTTCATTGGGTAGCGCTGCAGGTTTTTCAGGAAGGCCCTCGGGGCCCCTCCGTGACCAGGCTGGTCTTTCTGCCGTGGCTTCTTATCGTGCGGTGGTGGGAGAGTCCACGACAGGAGAGGGACCAGAGGCTGCCTTTTCCCACCCTCCCATCTCCTTAAATCCAGTAGCCCTGCAGAACTGGCCTTCTTCCCTACTGGAACCCCGATAGGGTCCTTTGGCTGCCCCACTGGGATCACTGGGGGAAGCTGAGGGCCAGCCTTGGTTGGGCAAAGGTGCCAGGCTCGCATTCAGGACGTCAGGCCCGTGTTGCACTTTGGGGTGGTGGTTTATCTCTTTTGTGTGGTGGTTTATCTCTTGTTCTCTGGGGTGTTCTCTGTTTCAGTTTACCAAAGAGATTTCAGTCTGGCTGCAGGACAAAGTCCTTTTACAGTACGGCTGGCCCCACTGCACCCTTTCTGTCCTGCTGGGTGGCTTCGGACTGGCTGAGCTCTGTGCCGGGGGGTGGGGGGTGGTGGATTACTTTACAGGTGGGCACAGCTGAGGCAGTTTGGGGTGGGCTGGACCCCCAGGCGTTGACAAGCAGAGAGCCCCCAGGAATCATGGGACTGTTTGGACTTTCCCCTCCGCCCTGTCAGTCTCCCCTGCGTCAACTCTTGGGGGTTTGGAGAAGCCCACTTTTCGACGGCCCCGTCTTTGGCTCTCTGTCACGGGCTCTCGGACAGGATCCGTGTCTTCCTCAGGCCACACGCTGCTTTGTCATTGGGCAGCCTGGCGTCGTTGCTGGTCTGGCCATGACAGGGGCCGGCCGGAGGAGGAGTAGGAGTTGTTGTTGTTGTTGTTGTTGTTTGGATTTATATCCCCCCTTTCTCTCCTGTAGGAGACTCAAAGGGGCTGACAATCTCTTTGCCCTTCCCCCCTCACAACAAACACCCTGTGAGGTAGGTGGGGCTGAGAGAGCTCCGAGAAGCTGTGACTAGCCCAAGGTCACCCAGCTGGCGTGTGTGGGAGTGCACAAGCTAATCTGAATTCCCCAGATAAGCCTCCACAGCTCAGGCGGCAGAGCTGGGAATCCAACCCGGTTCCTCCAGATTAGATACATGAGCTCTTAACCTCCTACGCCACTGCTGCTCCTTGCTTGGAGAGCAGGTTGGTCTGCTGTCTTCTTGTTAGTTGGTTTGTTCTGGGTGGGGGCCTGTGTGGGAATCCTTGAGGCCCGTGATGGAAGGAACAGTGGGATCTAAGTCTCGTCAGCATCAGTGGTTTCCAAGGGTAGCCCTGTTGGTCTGCAGTAGAGGAGACAGATTCGGGTCCAGGGACACCTTAGAAGCAAATGTGAGTTTTGTTGGAATTTATGAGGGCCAGGTCTCCCTTCATCAGATACCAGCCTTGAATCCAGCTGTTCAGTAGAGATGGACACATTTTATTTGGTTATCCTGGTTTCTGCCAGGAGGGGGGGGGGGCTGTGGCTAGGGAAAGCCCCCAGCAGAGAGACGGCTTCTAAATATCCTCAGGGACTCAGTGTTGTAACCTGATTTCAGGTCGCCGAAGTATTTTTCAGTGATGCCTTCAGTCTGCTATGGGGGGGGGGGGGGATACGGGTGGGCACATGCGCTGTTGACGCAGGAGGAGACGGGGGCTTCCAAGCACCTGTTCTTCTGGGGTGAAGCGCCGCACTGCCTGGCGTGCTATTTTTAAACTGCCTCCGGCCAAACCAACTGGCTAGAATGAAGTAATCTTTCTAATAAATGTGAGCCAGGCTCCCTCGTTGTGGAATGTGCGGCTTTCCCAGCCTTACAAGGGAAAACTGAGGAGGCTTCCACCTCCTTTGATGCTCGGAGTGCCAGAGCCAGGTAATTGGGCCAGGCGCAGGCCCTGGCGGAGGCCAGGATCCCCGCCCTCAGTCAGCGAGCTACCAAAATACAGCCTCCATGTACACTTTCCCACTCGCAGGTGAAATGTCAGGCCAGCACCTCCGCAAGGGAAAGACGGGCTCCCCGGGGCACCTTCACTTATTTTTCCTGCCCTTTCTTGCCCCGGCATCCCCCGATCCAGACTGCCTTTAGTGGCCAGGCTGGGAGTAGAAGCCGTCCTCTGACACAGGTGTCGTGTTCATGCGGGGTCCATTGTCAGTAAAACTACTCTGCTGCCAAATCATTTTGTAGCACATGGAGAGGAAGGGAAGGCTGGAAATCTAAATACGTAAATAAATAAAACCATTCACGTCAGACTTGCCGAGAGCCGTTTGTCCGATCACCCAGTTAGGAGTATTTGTGAGTGCTCAAACAAAGTCCTTCCGCATGCAGGAAGAGGGTTAATTCTTATTTTTTTCTGTGTTTGGACCACTGAGGCCCCCCCAAGGAGGCAAATGAACAAAACAGCTCCATGTGCCTGGCTCCCCACGTTCGTCTCTCAGGTTACGCAGAATTCAGCCGTCTGTTTTTAGCACATTTTCCAAGCTTTGTAAAGATTATTGTCATGCGCAGATCTGAAAGCAGTGACTTGTAATGGGGAAAGTGAAATATTGGGTTTTACCACAGTCTATTCACACAAACGGGTTCTTGTCATTGCTGCGGAGCCCCCCACCCACACCCCAGGAGCCTGAACATTTTCACATTTTCACATGTGCAGTGTGCGTCTCTGTACCACTGTTGTGCAGAGGTGGGCAAAGCAGTGTGAACTTTTCCTTGTCAAAGTGCTCTGCATTTGGGAGTGGTAAGCGGCCGTCTCTGAAGCAGCCGTCCAGGTAGGGTAGACAGCCCACCCCAGTTCCGCAGTGCTGGAACACAAGGTGATTTCTTCCGTGTTCAGTTTCTCTTCTCTCGATTTGCAAAGTTCTTGTGAGACGCTGTGCAAGAGAGGTTCAGTGGTAGTCTTGGAGTATTTTTTGAGGAGGTCACCTGAGTCTGAGAGCAGATAACGAGAAAAACCCGTTTGTTCAAAGCTTGTGCCCTGGCAGTACAAGACACCTGATAGTCCCCGGCCCTACTTTGAAAACACAGTTTTTCCAGGAGGGTTTCTTTCACGCACTGTGCCTGGCACCAGCCTGTTCTCCTCTGACCTACCACAAAACTGGCTGTTTGCAAAATGGAAGACAACACAGTGGCGCTGTTGGAACTCTAGAAAATCTAGGGACTGGTTATTCCCAAAGGGTGTTCCTGGTTCCAGCAAAGGATGGGTTGTGGGATTTCTGGGCTGTGTGGCCATGGTCTGATAGATCTTGTTCCTAACGTTAGGAACAAGATCAACCAGAGCACGGCCAAACAGCCCGGAAAGCCCACAACAACCAGTTGAGTCCAGCTGCAAAAGCCTTCGACAACACGATGGGTATTGGGTTTGCTGTACAAGGAGCCAACATTGTTCACTGAGCAACTGAAGGGGTCCAGAGTGCTGTGCTCAGTCTGTCTGAGAATGGAGGCCACTGGATTGCCAGTGTGGCCGAAGACTTGGGTCCGGAATGCCTTGGCCTGGTTGAGCACCACTGGGCGGTGGAATTAGTTGTAGGCAGATTCAGGTTGTGATAACTATCTCTCTGCCAGTGGCACAGCAACACACATTGTGTATTCCCCACCATTGATGTGAATGCCGAAGCCCAGGTGTCTGATGCTCCTGTACCAGAGTGGCAGAGGCACACCTGATTATGTTCCCTAGTGGCATCCCCTTGGCAGACATCTCTGGAGGAAGATATTTAGGAGAAATGGTAAATATTTCCCAAAGGTGGAGACAAAACGTTTCAGGTGTCTGGCCTCCCTTTCCTGGGGCTTCGTTGGTTATACTTTATACGCTGTGTAATGCACAGGATTCCACATATCTACTTAGCAGGCCACTAACAAAGATTTCCTCACCCATCTATGGAAAGTGTCGCTGGACAAAACCTGCTCCCCAGAGTCTTGTGTGAAGCGCAGGGCACACAGGAAAAGATGGTGCCTGCCCTTTCCTGCTAAACTGGGGCAGGTGACCCCTTTGGACTCTTCCATTCTGCAAATGCAAAGAGAGCATCCTTTCTTATTTCTAGGTGGCGTAGAATTGGGAAAACGGGCAGGGTGGCTTCTCTTGCAATCGACCTAGAAGGATTGTGGGAGCCACAAGGAGTGGATTCCTGTTAAGGCACAGCAGGGTTTTGCGTTCCATGTTCACTTTAAACTGAATTAAATTCTGTGGTCTTGGTTTCGGGATGGGTTGTGTTAATTATTGCATAATTCGACCCATTCCAATTCCTTCCCTACCTTTAACTGCAATGCGGTGACCCAAAGCCCGGCTTCAGCACACATTGTCACTCGCCTGTCCCCAGTTGTGGCCAACTTATCATGCCAACAAGGTGTTTATGGACCTACAGAATTTACCCATCAGTGCCTGCTAGCATGACTGAGTGACCCCGGCTGGCAGGGGCTGATGAGAACTCTCGTCCATGAACATCTGGATTTTATAGATTGGCGACGCACTACCTATCCTCCTACTGGCACTTTATCCTTGCAGGGGACGGGTTAGGAAACAGAACAACATGTGACTGGCCAAGATCATCCAAGTGGGCCGTGCCACGCATCACAGTCCACGCAGGGCATTCCTCCTTTTGGTTCCTGAAACTGTTCCCATTTTTCCCAGATTTCATGGATAATTAAGAATACCCCTCCCTTTTGCACCCCTTTAACCTTCGAATAATTAATTTTCACACTTGTGAGGCTCAAGAGCAGCAGTGGCGTAGGAGGTTAAGAGCTCGTGTATCTAATCTGGAGGAACCGGGTTTGATTCCCAGCTCTGCCGCCTGAGCTGTGGAGGCTTATCTGGGGAATTCAGATTTGCCTGGGCACTCCCACACACACCAGCTGGGTGACCTTGGGCTAGTCATAGCTTCTCGGAGCTCTCTCAGCCCCACCTATCTCACAGGGTGTTTGTTGTGAGGGGGGGAGGGCAAGGAGATTGTCAGCCCCTTTGAGTCTCCTGCAGGAGAGAAAGGGGGGATATAAATCCAAACTCCTCCCCCTCCTCCTCCTCCTCCTCCTCCTCTTCCTCCTCCTCCTCCTCCTCCTCCTCCTCCTTCTTCTTCTTCTTCTTCTTCTTCTTCAGATTGTTCAAAACCTCCTTGTGTCTATCCTGTTTGCTTCATATGCTCCCATGATTAGTCAAAAATGGAGCTTGAACGGCCTGTACGTGCAGACCTGGCATTCAAATGTCAGCCACACGCCTGGAGTGAGTTTTCTACTCACCTGTGATTCAGAAAGGATAACCCATCATTTTTTCGGTTATCAAACTGCTGTTTTTGTTCTCCTTGTGCAAGTGCCTATTTCCTCTTGAGTGGTTTCTGTAATGTTCCTGTTTCATTATTGTACATCTTCCATTTAGCGATAAAAATGAATTTTCTGCTGCCTCTTTCTATGCAGTGTTGACATTTTCTCCCTCTATATCTAAATTCTAGTGTCTCGTGTAGCTTCCAAGGTGTTCTCGTACAAAGTATCTGATAGTTTTGAAACTGGCAAATGTTCTAGCTGGCTGTGGAAACAAGCTAAAGGCCAATTAGTTTCTCAGGGTTTCCTGTTTTGGAATGCAGTCATTTCCAGATTATTAACCCCAGGACTAAAGTCAAGGCAGTGATGTTTGCCCAAAGGAGACCTTGATGAAAAGTCTGTTTCCTTCCTGGTGGCTGCGAAGTTCAGCCTTTAAGCAAAGCGTCTCCCAGTCTTCATCTCTCCTCTTGAGGAAAGCAGGGATTGTTCCAAGGATGCTTTAAGGATGTCAGTTGAAGAGATTGCAAATGGATTGTGACTGGAACACATTTGCAGTTTGAGTAAGCTTGCTTGCCCCTCTGTAATGCAAGCTTTGCATGTTTCTAAATGTCATATAAATATTTTGTTGGGATGATTTAAACAAGGCGAGCACAAAACAGAAATGTCTGTGTTCTGTTGCCTCTCTTGATCTTCCAGTCTGCGTTGAAGTAGACAGAACTGTTGTGCCCGATCCCACCCTCTGCACACACCTACCCCACGCTCAGTTGGACCCACCCTCATGGAAGGAGAGAAGATCTTCCAAGTGGAAGTCCCAACACAAGAACTTTGTATTGAGAGTTAATGATTGCTCAAGGAAATGTTTGTCATGTGGCAACTGTGAAGTCAACACTGGCTTAGGGAGGTCCTGCCAGCCACCAAGTAACCATCAGATAGTAGAAGAGGAGGAGGAGTTTGGATTTCATTCCCTGCCTTTATCTCCTGTAAGGAGACTCAAGGGGGCCTACAAACTCCTTTCCCTTCCTTTCCCCACAGCAGACACCTTGTGAGGCAGGTGGGGCTGAGAGAGTTCGGAGAGAACTGTGATTAGCCCAAGGTCATCCCGCAAGCTTTGTGTGGAGGAGCAGGGAAACAAATCCGGTTCACCAGTGGAGAGTCTGCCGCTCATGTCAAGAAGTTCTCCAGATTAGAGTCCACCAGCTGTTAACCACTGCACTGCGCTGGCTCTAGTAAATAATTGAAGACACCCAAAGGACTATGGCTGGACTTGACCTTTTGCTTGAGGGGTGACAACCTGAACTCTCGCACGGTTCGCTCCCCCACCCCCATCTTTCTGCATCACCCATTGGTAGTCGCCATTCTTGTCTCAATGGAAATGGCTGAGTCCCATTCCCCTTGGGAGCCAGAGCTACTGACAGCAAGACTGCTCTTCTGTGCGGGTCCCCCTTGTCAGGACTCCTCCTGCCCTCTGCAGCCCCATTCCAGGAGGCGCGGGAGCGAGGGTTGGGCTTCCTTTTTGCAAAGCCAGGGCAAGTCCAGAGTTATCTCTTGGCAGCTGCTCTGCTGTATCCTGAGCTTCTTTGAGAGGAGCTTAGTGAACAGTAATGGCTGACCCCGGGGGTCACGTGAGGGCAGCCAGCTTCAGCTCGCAAGGGGAGGGCCAGCCCAGCCGATTGGACTGCCCCATGATCCCCCAGCTTCCTTTGCAACGCCTTCCCTTATTCACAGTGGGCTGGCTCACTTCAATCCGCAACCTGTGATAGACTTCCAAAAGCCTTGGTCGTTTCTGGCTGTGAATGGTGTAGCTGTGACCTTGGCTAACCTTGGCCGGCCTGCATCTTGTCCCTTCGGATCCTGAGTTGGCTCCCACTTCCTGGGTGTAGTTCCAGGGGAAAGAGCACTCAGCCAGGTCTTTTTTTTTTGGGGGGGGGGGGGGGGGTGTGGCTGAATATGCTAGCAATGCTCAATGCGGGCAAGGAGGGCAGGATTTGCCCAGGACGGAGGGAGATGCTTTGCCGAACGGTTCTGCCGGACGGTTTTTAAAGCTGCTGGCTGTGGTCACCCCGGCCGAGGAGGCAGACCCAGAGGAAGCCAAGTGCTGGCAGGCGAGGGTTAAAAAATTGCCGTTTCCACGTGACAGATATGCAAACTGTGAATCATTCCAGTGGATCTGCTCCACTCTTCCTGCCCAGTCACCAGGCAGATGCTGTTCCCTCCGTTGCCATGACGACCTTGCCTGTACTATAATCAAGCCCGGCCCAGACTCTTCCTTGGAAAGACCTCTGCGCGCGCCCGCCGGGCTCTTTCACCTAGCAGCTCATTGTGTTCCTTCCTGCAGGAGAGCTGAAGGGGGCAGAGGCGGCTCTTTGGCCCCACTCCGTGGCCCCTCCGCTGCTTCCGAGCACCCTGGGGGCAGCCAGCCAGCGCCTGGGGAGGATGCCTGATAGCGGCACCCAGGCAGAGGGGGACTGACTTCCTGAAAAGCCCCCCTCCCCCAAAGCCATTCAGAAGAATTTTTGGCTGCAAGTCAACAGCAAGCCCGGTCTTGAAGGCGGCCAACTTCACCTTCTTTCCAGGACTCTCTCTCTCTCTCTCTCTCTGGATTTACTTGGCTCCGGAAATGAAGGGACGTGGCGGTGGAGCGGAGGATTCCGGGCGCCCTGCAGTGACCGGCTGGCGACACCTGGCTTTGCAGGACTGCATCTCACCGGAGGTCGTAATGGCACACCGAGCAATCCGCCCATAGGAGGGCTTTGGAGCGGCCGGCCGTGTGCGCCACTGCCTCGGAAACCCTGCCGGGGAGAAGACGGAGAGTTCCTGCACAGCAAACTTCTGGCTTCCTTGCTGAGGCTGTGCTGGAGCAAGCGAGAGACAGGATGCTCCCCTGCTCTGGAAACACGCCCGGGGGGCTCTGTTTTTGGTCCCAGATGTATTTTTATATGGCAGATTTGGCTAATTGGCAAGCCTGCAACTGAGCAAGAGACTGCTTATTTTTGTGTACTTGTAAATCCCATGTTCCCCCTCCATCTCAGTGACTCTAGACCTGAAGAATGTTTTAGAAGTTCGGTGGTCACAGGCAGGTGGCCGTGAAGTTCTTGGTCTGTTCCGTACCACCACGAGACTCGTTTTTGTCTCCCACGGCCATGGATTACCTCGGAGACAAGCTGACGGTGGCCCAGACGCACATGACCCACTGGGTGGGATCGATGCGAAGGTCCTTGCAGGAGGCTCTGAATTTGGTCACGACTGCAGTTGCCCATGAACGGACCACTGGGGAGGGGGCGAGCAGAGCCCCCTTCAAGCGCACCTCCTCATTCCGGCACTTTGCCTCCCGCAGCAGAGAGTCCTTCCGGAGGTTTTCGGTGCGGAGTCATCAGAGGCTTTCTTCGCTGAGGAAGAGGCAAGCCGGCTCGGAGCAGCCTGACCTTGTAAGCGTCTTTCTACCTGGGGACGACTGATGTGGAGTGAGCCAGGATTGCTCTGTGTGTGGCCCTCTGCGCTTGTGGGGCAGCTGGTGTCCCCGTGTCTGTGTGCACCTGGGCTCAGCCAGCTGGGAAGGAGGAAAAGCAACATTTCAAGCCCCCCTCCCTGGCCCAGATTCTTTGGGGGTGGCTTGTCTTATCAGTAGCCCAGCTGCCAAAGAATGCCAGTATCCAGGTGGGGTTATGAGGCTAAGGAGATAATTACCTGTGGGTTGTTTCAAAAAGGAGAAGTTCTGGTCTACACAGAAGTTTCATCTTCCTCTCCTTTCTCCATGATTGCCAGATAAGGCTGCAGGGAACTCTGTGTATGCCCAAGCATTCTCTCTGCCATGATTCAGGGTTGTCAGGTGGCATTGGAGTTCGGGCCTTGGCGCGTCACGGCCATTCAGCCCGGATCTCTTCTAGGTGCAGAATGTGGATCCCTTCTGTAAGGACCTGTGGTGCGAGAGCATGCTGCCATGCCGACGGTGTGGTTTGCAGTGAGCTGTCCTGTTGCCGTGAGGGCATGGCCCGGCTATCCAGGACATGTGCCTTGTTAAAGCAGCGTGACTATGCTCTGTGTCTCGGGGCTTGGTCTGCAGGCTTGCTGACATGTGCCAGAGGACGGGGAGGTAAATGCCTGCCCTTGTCAGCCCGCAAGGAGGCCATTCCACAGGGATGACTCAGCCAGCTGAGCGAGCTGCATCTTGGGGTGGTCTGGTCTGGTGCCCCACGTCCCTGTTCCTCTTTCGGAAGCTGCTTCGCACGGCCCCAGTTCTGTCTTAATTCACCTTTTCCATATTTACAAGTCAGACGTTGTGTCCCTTGTGTGGCGCTTCTTTTTGAAAACATCTTCCAGCAGTTAAAAACCAGAGTGCACGCGAGCTCCATTTTCGGAGCCTCTTCCCTTGCACCAAGGTATGAATGCAGACAGCCCAGAGTACAGTAGGGAAGACTCAGCAGGGACTTCAGGAGAAAGGAGGGATTATACGTCCCAGGAAATAGTTGCACATGGTATGCTCCGGCCGAGTTTCAGGGCGCACAGAATATTCCCTCCTTCATTCCAGAGCCGTGCATGAAGGTGGCCCCAGGAAATGCTCTTGGGCTGCCTGCTATGGCATCCTGGTCCCTAGAAGTCATGCAGTGCGTTCATTGATAAGTGCAGGTGTACATGTGCCTCGAGGGCAGCTGCCTGGCCCTTCCTTGTGTCCCAGCACCCAACAGCCTCTGTGGACCTGGGAATCCTTGTAAGGCCTTGGAGTGGGCTGACCAGGTGTTGCCTTTTGCATGTGCTTGCCTGGTTCCTTGGAGGAGCATCCCTTTGGGGATACTGGCGGGTGTTCTTTGCTCAGGCCAGGTTTGAATTCACCCCAGCTGCCGCCGCCTCCTGTCTCTTCCGAGTCATGGCCCTCTGGAAGTCAGTGTGAGGTGGCCAGAAGACTTGCTTGTCCGTTAGGGACAGTGGCTGGGGCCCCTTTCGCCGTCACAGGTCCCCAGGAAGCCACTCAGGTGCCACCTCACTGTAGACGGCTGCACATTGTCCATCTCAGTCTCATCCCTTGGCAAAGGGGCAGCTTCTGCATGCAGAGGTTAGAGAGGAAAGTGTTTTTAGAACCTCCCTGAAGCCCTGGCTTGCTGTTTGTTAGCTTCATGACTGGCCTGGCCTGAGACACTGCAAAGAGGCAAGGAAAGGTCAACCAACCACCTCTCTAACGGAGCTGTGTTGCAAGGGAAGGAGCCAGAGAAGTGGGGTCGCTTCTGAAGATGGCCCCGCCAAGGGGTTACGTTTGTCTGGGGATCCAAAGAAGTACCTGGATGGAGGCTTCTGCAGCCTTTGCCTGGGGGGGGGGGGCACACCTTTTTTTTATTGATTGATGTGAATACTTCTCTCCCACCTTCCTGCTGAGCTGCAGGTGGCTTCTTTCCCAGCCCTGCAGAAAACCTACATGGTGAATAGGGTGGTGGTTGGCAGAACGTCAGCCATTGGCAGGGCAGAGTTTGGCCTTCTGTCCTGCAAATATTTGTTCATGCTGAGAACTCTCCCTGGGAGGCCTCATGATCTTGCCATTGAATCTGCTCCAGCATATTGACATGGCCAAAGTTTTTAACTTGCTCTGTGAACAGCTCTTGTGTGGAAGCTGTGTTGAAATGAATAGGGACATCAGAGAATGGTCGGTTTTAGAGATAGCCCCCCCCCCCCCCGCCGACCCCTACAACCATCACAAGCTACAAGGCCCAGGATCCCTTGTGGGAGGCCGTGACAATTGAATGGGTGCAAAACCAGCAGGCGTGCCGTGCCTAATCCAGAAACTCCCTGGAGGGAGGACTCCTTGGTTGCGAGGAGGGCCTCCTTGGCTGCAGGGCTTCTCAACAGGCTTCTCCATGCCTGCTTTCTCGTCTTTGGCTTCCTCCTTTTGGGCTCTGATCTCCCTCCTCTGGATTTCTGGTTCCTGACTTGAAATAACTTCCAGTTCAAAGTTTCAGCAGGGACTCCACCTTGCAAGAGGCCAGATTTTGGAGAAGTCTCCCTGTGAAGCACTTTTCGTAACTGCGGTGGTGGGTTCTTATCCAGCAGGAAAGCTTGCACGCGTCTCCTTAAGAGAAGAGTCTTGGTGGGGTCTCCATTTCTAGCCTGTCTGGCCTCCGTTGAACTATCCCCCCTCCCCTCCCTCAATTGCTGCCCTCTCCAGCATTTGGCTGGACTTCCTCTCTGGTTTAAGTGGGGTCCTGGTTCTTTGCCGCCTCTCCCTGTTCTCTGGGCCAGCTGCTCAAAGCTGGTTCCTCTGGGAGGATTTCTGCGTCCTGAAGTTTAATCCTTCCTGGCTGGCCTCCCATCATCTCAGAGGCTTCTGTATAGAGCAGCGTTCTCAGGCACCTCAGTCTCCTGCAAATGCTGCAACGTTTAGTCTTGAGGGGTGCAGTTCCGCACGAGAGCCCCAGTTGACTGGAGGGGCTGGCCCAGCACAGGGCGTCTTTTCTGCTTCTGATCTGTGAATGTGCTGCGAAGAGTTCCGCCCCAGAAGGCCACAGGGCTGGCGGCTGGTCTGCTCTCCAGGCGTAAATGAGCAACGACAACACAGACCAGCAGAGTTTAATTAAGAAGGGCCCTCACACCAGCACACAAGCAGCCTGTGGTTTTCCACTGTTAATGGCGCTTTAATCGTGCCATAGAATTTGCTGCCACCGGAGGCCTTTTGTGTTGCCTGGCATCCTTTGGACTCTGCTTTGCAAGACGGCCAGATATGCTCCGTGCAGGCTGGTCGTGTCCGGTGGATGGGAGGCCTCGCACGCTCCACACCCTCTTCCAGATGGCTGTGGAGTGGAGCCGGGGTGAAGCACGAAATGCCTGCTTGTGTCCTGAGCATCCCTTGGGGGATGCTGCAAGGTGCCGTATCCGCGGCTTTCCTGGCCAAAGAAGGGCACCCAGTGCAGGGGAAACGGGTGCCCTTCCGCTCTCTCAGTGTTAAGTGGAGTTAAGTGGAAGTTTGAATCACACTGATGGGTCTGTTCAGAAAGCCACATTGCTGGGCTGAATCAAAAGCCACGGGTTGCGTGGCCTGAAGTAGTTAATTCAGTCAGCTTGTACATTTTTTAGAATAGTAACTGAAGCTCATAGATATGACACCTCAGCCTTAGCTTTCAGTATTTCACTGCTTGCTTTACTCCGGCACATTTGTAGCATTTTGGATCTTTGGTTATATCTTAGAAATCACATGCAATATAATGTTGTAGAAGAGCAGTTAAAAAGGGGTATTTGTTTTAGAATTTCCCCCCTGCCTTTCTGCATAAGCTCCCATGGTAGCTAACAAAAGAGTAAGAAAAATTTAAAAGCGTCAATAACTGCACAACGCTTAATTCCAGAGGGGCAGGCATGCAAACCTGAAGGGAAGTATAAATATGGGGAGAAATGTTCCAACTGGAGAGGAAGAAAACATTTTTACAGCCAGAGTTGTGGAAACTTCTACTTCCGGGAGGTGGTGGGCTCCCCCTGACCGGCGGTCTTCAAGCAACGGCTGGACAAACACTCGTCTGGGATGCTCGTCTAGGCTGGCCCTGCACTGAGCAGGAGTTTGGACTGGATGGCCTCTCTGGGCCCTTCCGACTCTATGATTCTACAGTGGGCCCAGCATCACCTGAAAGAGTGAAAACCTCTGTTCCAGCTCTTCTGGGATTGCCTGCCTGGGGGACTGAAATGGATGTACGTAACGGGCGAAGAAAGAGAGGAGCACCCAGAGGTTCCAACCTCTCCCTCTCTCTCCTGGGGTGCAGGTAAGCAAAGCAGCTCAACACAGCACAATTGAGGAAGAAGCCGCCGGAAACACGGGGAGCATTTTCTGAGAAGAGTAAAGACTTACACGCAGTGGTGGCGAACCTTTGGCACTCCAGATGTTATGGACTACAATTCCCATCAGCCCCTGCCAGCATGGCCAATTGGCCATGCTGGCAGAGGCTGATAAATTATGATCCATCTGGAAGTAAGAACTACCACCATCGAACTGGTATGGCGCGGGAATGTAAAGAGAAGCCAGCTGATGTCTTTTAAAAAGGGGTTGCTCTGGAGCCATCAGAGATGGCAGCTGGTAAAGAAATCCAGGTCTGCTGACTCCAGGCTAAGGGGGAGACAGACAGCGTGTGATTTCTTAAGGGGCTCTCGTTCAGCACTTGCGTAATGATGCACATGTAGAAAGGAAACAGGATTTCAGGTCTGTGCAAAGAATAGATCAGGAAGATGAAGATGCACCAGCTCTCCAGAGTCCAAAGTCTCTCCTTTGCCACTTTCTACATTCTTTTTAACTGAAGATGGCGGTGATGTTGGGATGAAAATTGTTAAAGTCCTGGTGGAATCTGTTGTGCTTCCTTCTCACTTGTCCAGATGATGAAAATGTCATCAATAAATCTCAAGTAAATCTGGTAATGCAAAGCTGGCAAAGGACTCCTTGCCAGAGAAGGCTTATTTTCTGCAGTTGTGAGAGGGGGAGGGGAGGTGACCATCCAGAAGGCCTCCTCTCCAGTCGCTGCCTGTGGGGCAGGTACCCTGAAAGGCGTCTCTAAGAGACATCTTGAAGAATTCTGGCGTCACAGGGCAGCCCTCCTGGCAGCCTCCTTTCAAGTCACCCAGGGCTTCCCTTTTCTTTATCTTTGGTCAATTGAGCAACTTGAATTGTGCCCAGAAACCAACTGGGAGCCTGTGGAGCGTTTTAGTGACAGGTGAGGAATGTTCCAATAGGCCTGTTCCTAGGTGTATTGATTTGTGTCTGTGATTAATATATTTATATGCACATGCACAACATTTATCATTCTGTGAGATGGTAAATAGAATTGGAGGCTTCTAAGAACTTATCCAGGAGAGGTGGTATCTAGAAATGAAGCAGATACATTTTACAGGTGGTTCCCAAAGTTCTTGCAAAGGAATAGTGTTAAGAATTCTTGAGGGGAAATGCCAAATGGTTGCATGTGTTCATTATAGGGTAATGTATAGTGAGCAGGTATTGCTTGATGAGTGGAGAGTTGGGCTTTGAGGCCAGATGTGCCAGAGGCCCAACATGGCAACAGATGAGTTCTGTGACCTTAGTTGAGCAAGTGATGGTTGTGATTTGCCCATGATGCACTGGGGTTGGGAACTCCCTTTCTGTGGGGTCCCCATGCCTTCCTAATCTCGAAGGAGCGAGCAAACACCTTGTTTGGCCTAGCTTTTAATATTCAGAGTTTTAATGCGGAATAGTGTAGAACTGTAATATCATATGTTCTGTTCTGCTCTTTATTTCATTTTGTTGTGAAAATTGCATATATTTCAGTTGTAAGCCTTTTGGAATGTCTGTGGAGCTAGGTAAGACAGAGGGAGAACCTGTGGAGTGGAGTGTCTCAAGTAACCAGAGTGATCCAGGTTCGAATCCTGATCAGCCATGATGCTCAGTTGGTGACCTTGGGCCAGTCTCTGTCTCTTTAGCCTACTTTGCTGGGTGAACATAAGAACTAGCCTGCTGGATCAGACCAGAGTCCATCTAGTCCAGCATTCTGCTACTCGCAGTGGCCCACCAGGTGCCTTTGGGAGCTCACATGCAGGATGTGAAAGCAACGGCCTTCTGCTGCTGCTGCTCCTGAGCACCTGGTCTGCTAAGGCATTTGCAATCTGAGATCAAGGAGGATCAAGATTGGTAGCCATAGATTGACTTCTCCTCCATAAATCTGTCCAAGCCCTTTTTAAAGCTATCCAGGTGGGTGGTTGTGAGAGTAAACAGAATGAGGACGTCGAACCAAAACTGTTCTAGATGTGAGCAGTAGCAGCTGGTTTGCTGATTAGTTTAGCATGGCTACTGATTTCAAGCAAGATTTTTGTTGTGTTGAAAGAATGTTTAAAACTGTTAAAACTGTAGGTTTTAATCGTTGTCACTATTGGGAAACTTTTCTGGTTCCTTTCAGAGTGGGCTGGATGTTCTGCCAGGGAATGTGGGGTTAATTAATCTCTTTCATTAGAGATATTTTAGATTCTATAGAGGAACGTTTAACTTGAGGACTGATAATGCTTAATGCATTTCCTGCAAGCCTGCAAGATTTTAAAGGCACTGAGCACAACTCTCCAAGTTGCAGTTGGAAACACTGAAGCGGATGCTTGTTGTCTTCCTATATTTGGTAATCGGCTCTTTGCTGGCGCTGCTGAAGGCTGCTTAGACTGGGGGTTGGCTCGGCCTTGTTGCCTCGAAGGGTGCGGGGCGCCCCTTCTCTCTGCCCAGGGGACTTTGGTGACCACATTGTCATTTCACCCATGGGCCTCTGCCGAAAAAGCCGTTGAACTCAGGACGATCCCTAACATCCTGCCTGCTGCCCCTGAGTGCTGACGGCCCCCAGAATGGAGGAGGCAGGTTTGAACTGGGCCTGGACCCAGGAGTGCCACGTCAGATACGGAGCCTGTCTTTTCCGTTTGACGTGGCTCAGGTGGTGGGCCTTGGGGCCTGTCGCCCCCGTTCCCCACAGTTTGCTTAAGATGCAAGAGTTCTACCTTGCCCGGGGAGCAGAGGCGGGGGGAGTGCAGATGTTCATCAATGATTTTCACTATAATATAACTTCTGGCGCCTGGTAGCTGCCTCCTGCCAAGCCGTAAATGGAGACTATTGATTCGAGGGGGGGGGGTTGGAAGATCAATCGGCCATGCTTGGAGGGATGTGTTTCAAGAGCTGCTCCAGGGCTGCGGGGGGGGGTTGAGGCTTTTCTGCCTCCTTTCCTGGAGGGGTTTGCAAAACCGCTGGTTGCAGGTCCAGACTGGCCCCCTTGTTCATCCCTTCCCAGTCGCACTGAGCCTTTGGCCTGGCAGCTCGCTCAAGGAGCGAATGAGAAGGCCCAGCTCCCTCGCAGCAGCCTCCTTCAGACTAGTGGAGAAAAACATCTTGCCCGTCACCCTGAGCTCTGCTCAGCCCAGTTTTGCTCGTGTTCCGTCAGCACCCTTATCTCCGACACCAGCTGCTTCTTACAAAGTCATGCCAGACACCAGCAGTCACCCACAGTGGAAGTGTCACGTGAGACCTTTGCGTAACCAGTGAGGGTTACGGACGGCCTGTGCTTTGGACACCCCCCGAAGTGGTCTGACGGCTTTTCTTCTGACCCGTAAGGTGTGGAGGTGTCCAGTAGCCAGGTTGACTACTCGAGGGCAGGAACAGCCTCCTCTCCAGAAGCGCCAGGCTGGGGCTTCTAGGGTGGGTCCAAGGCCGAGGGAGTGGGTTTGTTGCCTTTTCTTCGTCCAGCTTCCCCGTCCGTCCGCATCCCGCCTCACCGTGGGCGGCAGCCTTGCCCTGCCGAAGCAACTTTGCCAACATGTTTGCCTGCTGGAGTGCAGAGAGGCCATGTGGTGTTGTGGTTAGACTAGTTTTGGACTAGGATCCAGGAGACTTGGGTTTGAATCCCCGTCCCGCCATGGAAGCTTGCGGGTGAATTTGCGCCAGTCACATGTGCTCAGCCGAACCTACCTCGCAGGGCTATTGTCAGGATGAAATGGAAGAAGGAGTGGCTTAGGATTCCCACTGGGTGGGAGGGAGCTGTAGTGGCAGAAAGAAGCTCCCTCCTTGTGTGGTTGGGGGTTCAGCACTGGAGCTCTTCCTGCCGTGTCTTCCTCAGTGCCACGTTGACCTCCACGCTTCTCCCTTTTTTAACCAGCACGGTGCCCTTTCTACGCTTGGCCTTCCTCCGTGCCCTTGGAGGGTTTGGGGGGGTGGGAGGTGTGGACTTTGTGATTTGTCCCTTGCGTCTCTTCCCTGTCAGTGGTGCTGAGTCCCAGGCTGAAGCAGGACTGTGCAGGACAAATCCCTCTTTGTCCGTCCGGGGTGCTTGCGGAGCCTTTCTGCAGCCTTCAGGATGCCGGGAGAGAGGAGACATCAGAGGGACCGATCCGGCGGACTTGGGTTGCCTAGCGACAGCAGTGAAGCTGTAGCTGCTCGGTATCCAAGGAGACGAGAGCGTCAAGCAGCCCTGCTGAGGGAGTGGGCGGGGTGTGGAGTGACGTGTGGGTGTGTGGGTGTGTGTGTATACGCAGAGAAAGCGAGCGGCACCTGCAGTGCTTGGGGGGATGAGGTGCAGCGGGGGGTGGGGGTGGGTGGGTTCAGGGCCTGCCCGGCCGTGCACCATTCCGGGGCTCCTGGCTGCTGGGGAGGTGGGAGGTCTTCCCTGCCGCTGCCTGAATGGACTCCTCCATCCACTGGGGTCCCCCTTGGCGACTGCAGATCAAACTGTTTGTGTTCCTGTCTCTCGTGGCTTGAAAGGTGGCTTGCAAAAGGCTTTTTGGACTCCCCTGCGGTGAACTTCAACTCGGCATAAAGAGCAGATAAAGGGGTGGAGTCAGTGGTGGGATCCAAAAATTTTAGTAACAGGTTCCCATGGTGGTGGGATTCAAACTGTGGCGTAGTGCCAATGAGGCTGGGCAGGGCATGACGGGGGCGTGGTCAGGCATTCTGGGGGCGGGGCATTCCTGGGCGGGGCTGTGGCAAGGGCGCTTGGCACTTGAGTACCCGATCCTTGGGTGGGAAACGAATGCACGCAGGTGCAGGCTGCCACACATGCCGGTGCACCTCCTGCTGGACTGCTTCAAGTTCTGCGCGCTACTGCTGAGAGGAGGGGCGTAACTAAGGCAAAAATCAGGTGGCAAAGTCACCAATTAGTACCCCCTCTCAGCACACACAAATAATTAGTCACCTACTCTCGGGAACCTGTGAGAACCTGCTGGATCCCACCTCTGGGTGGAGTCCTCCCTGGATTTGGGTGGGTGGGAGATCAGGGTCAGTTCTGGAAGAGTCATCCTCTCCAAACTGGATAAGGTTCGGCAGGGGCGTCAAACATTAAAGGGGGCTGACCAGGCCCATGAGCCAGCTGAGGCAACCCCCCCCCCCCCAGATGTCACCCTGTTTAGTTGTCATGATTCCCTTCAGAGGGACAAAGTTTCTCTAACAGACAGGGCCAGAGCGAAGGCTCCGAGGGGTGTGGGTGTGGGTGTGATTTAACCTTTGACAGTTGCTCTCAATGGCACTTGTGTGGCTCTGCCCCTTTTCTTCCTCGGCACGGTGGTTTTCCCAGCGGTGGTTCTTTGCGTGGCAAGCTCTGCCGGGCCGTGTGGCAGAGTAGCTGAAGCGTTGGATGAGGACTAGTTCAAATCCCTGCATGATGATCACTTAGCTACTGGGGCTCTCTCAGCCGGGCCTTGTTAAAATATTTTAATCTGTAATTTTTTTTTTGTTTCTACTGCTTGCACTGTTCGTCTGCGTATTTGTACACCGCCTGGAGCCTTTCGGGGGTGGATGGTATAATAAATTCAATTCATAGTAATAATAATAATAATTCGGAGAGTTGTGGAGTCTCCTTCTTTGGAGGTTTTTAAAGAGAGGCTGGATGGCCATCTGACAGGAGTGCTTTGACTGTGTGTTCCTGCATTGCAGGGGGTTGGACTGGATGACCCTTGGGGGTCTCTTCCAACTCTATGGTTCTAACTGATGTCTAGAAGACAGAGATCAGTTCACTTGGAGAAAATGACCGCTTTGGAAGGTGGACTCAGTGGTATTCTTCCCCAGTGGAGTCCCTCCCGTCCCCCAAATCTTACCCTCCTCATACTCTATTCCAGTGGTGGCGAACCTTTGGCACTCCAGATGTTATGGACTACAATTCCCATCAGCCCCTTCCAGCATGGCCAATTGGCCATGCTGGCGAAACTGATGAAACCAACAATCCACAGCTATCTGGAGATAGAACCCGCCACCCTCCCAAATGTTCAGGTATTTCCCAACTCGGCGCTGGCAACCCCAAGGCGACCGCTGCAGGCAAGCAACGGCAACATGAATCCTCAAGTGACTCTCTCTGCCAAGAGTGCAAAAACAGAAGAATCACTGAAGTAGGAGAGACCTTTATCATGTGTTTTTTTGAAAACCTATTGCAACAGGTGGAGGTGCCTGACCTCTGGCCTGTGACATTTGGACTCCCCAGGGCACAACTATTGATGTGTAGCATTCAGTGCTGATGCCTCTAACCCCTTTCTGCAGAGCTGAGCCATCGCCAGTTCAGCTGGGCCGCACCTGAGTCGTGTTGTGCCAAACTGTGGGGGCCCCTGGCTCCTTTCCACTCCTGCATCTGAACGGGAGTCATCAGGCACAAGAAAAGCCGGTGTCGTGTTGCTGCCGGAATCCTTCCAGGTCGTCACTGTCACTGGTGAGGTCACTGGGGATAGGATCCTGCCCAGTTCTAGGAACTGTTTATCTGGCCCGGCAGCCGCAGGGCAGAGAGGAAGGGCCCGGGACTACATGGAAGGCTCAGCAGCGACCAGAGAAGCTGGGAGTCTTTGCCAGGCCACGATGCTCAGTTCCTTGTACACAAAGTTAATCTCTCGGATAGTGAGTATTTGGAAACCCTTGTTTCAAACTGTGGGCGTGCTGTCGGGTGGTAGGTTGTGCGTCTCATGCCAAGAAAACAGGCTTAGGTCAGTTACTTTCTTGAGAAGAGATGCTGCAGCTCTTCGCTGCTTGTCTCCTGGTCGTCCTCCCATAAGTGGATCATAGGAAGAGTGGCAGGAAGCCTCGGAGTGGGGGGGGGGGGAGGGCGCCTGGCAGGCAGGCAGGCAGGCAGGCAGGCATTCAGCAAGAACTGATGCCGCCCCGCCCCCCCCCAAGGTGGGGTCCGAGGTAGCAAGTGGGCCAGCAGACCTTTCTTGTGGATTGTGGTTTAGAAGTCTCTCACAGCTGGGTCTTCCTTGAGGCGGCCTCCCTCTTTGTGGTGTCTCATGTGTCCATCTAGAAGCAGCCTCAAAAGCATGAAGAGGGGCGTCCTCAAGGACGTGCCTCACCCTCCTGGAATTTCCCGGCACTGAAGACTCACTCAAGTCTGAGCCTGTCTCAGGAGCACGGCAGAGGAACTCTTTGTTGGAGCGGGTTCTTGGCCATGCGTGCTGTTTTCAGAATTTAACCCTTGTCAATAAAGCCACCCCAAGGGTTTTTGCCATCTTCAGTCGGGGCAGTCTTTGCCCGTGCATCTGTAGGTGCCGCTGGACTGCTCGATTGCAGTGACCAGAAAAGCAAAGACTGATTCCTCAAAGTCTTATCAGACCAAGAGAGATGGATGGTGTATTGTCAAAAGGCTTTCACGGCGGAATGACTAGGGTGTTGTGGGTTTTCTGGGTTGTATGGCCGTGTTCCAGTAGCACTTTCTCCTGGCGTTTCACCTGCATCTGTGGCTGGCAGCGAAACATCAGGAGAAAATGCTCCTGGAACACGGCCATACAATCCGGAAAACTCACAACACCCTGGAGATGGATGACTTTGCTGTGGCATTTTACTGGAAGTGTGTTGCCCCAAAACAGCCACCTGTTGAGCACAGATCCGCTGAGGACCAGTTTCAGAGGCCAGTGGGGCAAAACTGTGCCTGCCCCCCCCCCCCCCGCCTCCTGTAGATTGACCTGTCATTTTTCACAGCTCACCACGCCTGCAGTAGCCCCCCGGAAGGTTCTCTGCGGCCAGATGCTGCCCTTCTCACGTGGCAATTGGGAGACGTTTCTCCCGTTTGCCGTTTGGACAGTGCAAGACGCGGACTTGGCTGTGCTTGAACCGAGCCCTCTCTGCAGCCCCCTCTGCCTCTGTGCGGGGAGGATTCTCGCCCACCAGGGAACAGCAACGTCGCTATTTAGCAAAGCAGTGCGTGACTTGGCTCAGCGTTTGCACGCACCCAAACCTCTGTGTTCCTCAGCCACAAATTGGGGGTACGCCCCTTGGTTGAATGTTTCAGCTGCTCGGGTTTTTCCATGAGACGGCTCCGCAGCAGCGCATGTCGGTGTTCAAGTAAACTCAAGGTCGTTTCTCACTTCTCAGTCGGGTTCTGTTTACGTGCTGCCTTTCTGCCAGTGGACGCCAGGCACGCCACACTTCAACATGATGACTGACAAGAGGAGAGGTGCAAGGTGGAGGAGGGGCTCCTTTGCCCGTCTGGTGGGCTCTTACTTTGGGGATTCAGATCTGCGTTACTGATGATGTGCACAGAATCACCTTGGAAAGGACAGTCAGTCCAACTCTGGTCCAAGGGGGAGCGGGCAAAATGAGGCAGAGACAGAGGCAAAACAGGAATGGGGGGTGCAATTGCAGTGGCCACAGCAGCTTTGAGCCAGCGTGGTGTCGTGGTCAAGAGCAGGTGGATTCTAATCTGGAGAACCGGGTTTGATTCCCCACTCCTCCACCTGAGTGGCAGAGGCTTGTCTGGTGAACCAGATGTATTGCCGCACTCCTACATTCCTGCTGGGTGACCTTGGGCTACTCACAGTTCTCTCCGAACTCTCTCAGCCCCACCTACGTCACAAGGCGTCTGTTGTGGGGAGAGGAAGGGAAAGGAGCTTGTATGCCACCTTGAGTCTCCTTACAGGAGAGAAAGGGGGGGTATAAACACAAACTCTTCTTCTTCTAATAACCCCCCTCTCCCCATTATGGTCCTGATCTTCCCTGTTGTTATATAGAGACTTTTCTGGTGGTCTCTTTGGTCTTCCTGAAGTTTGGCAGGAACTTGGTGGATGCCCAAGCAACATCCTTGCCCTCCAGATTTCCTGCTCAAGCCCTGACAGGTGACAGTGGAATATTTGATGTGGTGATATTCCAGGTCTGATAGGTGAGGTAGGTTGAGCTCAGTGGCAGCTGTTTGTCGAGACACCCAGTGAACGGGAGAGAGTGTGGCCTTTTGCCTCCCAGCTGAGAGCCACTGAGCACCGTCCATCACCCGTTCCTGTTGGAAGATGATTTGGGTTGAGCGGTTCAAAGCCATTCTCTCATACTTAACCTGAAGCTCTTGTGACAAGAACTCTGTTCTTTCTCACCCCTGGTCCATCCTGGTCCAACTGCCCGTGTTTCTGCATAATCCAACCTGGGAACAGGCCAAAGGCTCTGCAGCTGGAATGTTCTTCAGAACGTTCCCCACTGAGATAAAAGCTTCATCATTCTGGTGCCTCTTGTGTGGGGGGAGGCTTCCTCGTTGTGACCCCTTGGAGTCTGCAGCGACAGCATAGCTCCGCAGGGTTCATTCTTGCTCAGAGTCATGGAAAAACAGGCTGGGGCCTTTCCTTAGCAGACAAGAAGCAGTTCAGATCTCCACGACTCTGAATTTCATACTAACGTGCGATTGGTGTTTGGAATATTCTGCCACAGGAGGTGGTGATGGCCACTCACCTGGATAGCTTTAAAAAGGGCTTGGACAGATTGATGGAGGAGAAGTCGATCTCTGGCTCCCAATCTTGATCCTCCTTGATCTGAGATTGCAAATGCCTTAGCAGACCAGGTGATCGGGAGCAACAGCCGCAGAAGGCCCTTGCTTTCACATCCTGCACATGAGCTCCCAAAGGCACCTGGTGGGCCACTGCGAGTAGCAGAGTGCTGGACTAGATGGACTCTGGTCTGATCCAGCAGGCTTGTTCTTATGGTCTTAAGTTTTCCTACTGAGGGTCTCTTTCTATTGTTCCTACTTGCAAGCAGAAGAAACCTAAAAGCAGGCATTTAACGGTGTCAGAGTAGTATTTGTACTGGATAAATCTGGGGTCTGTAGCACAGTTTGGGACACATGTCCACTAGAAACCCAGCAGAATCCCTTGTTAAAGAAGGCAGGAAGGCATTTTTCCGCTCAGGTTGTATCCAGACATCACAAACTATATGTGAGTGTAAGATGTGGCCTGGTTAAAATATCTCCGTTCAGGTGGCCCCACAAACTGGAGCCTGGTTGGCACCAGGCTGGAATTTCTAGCCATGGTCTGAAGCTGTTTTTTTAAAACCACAGTTCATAGTTGTGGTTTGTTGGGACATCTGTTTGGTTGAGTGGTTGCTCTGGCCACCGGGCGGGAGGTCAGTCTCAGCGACTGCAGGGTGTGTCAGCACCGCAGCCGATCTCCTCCCGTCACAGCCCAAGAGTCACAGTCCAGAGCCCAGTAACATACACAGTCAAAGGCAAAGTGCAAAGTGCTGCTCCAGGGTCAGGTGACGTCTTCCAAAATGCAGAGTCAAAGGCAGTCCAAGGGGCAGGTAACTAGGATAGGTACAAAACAGCTGGTGGGTAGAGCAAGACTGCAGACAGGTGGATTCCACAGTGGCCCACTAGACGGCAGAAAACAAATTCTGGCCTAAAGAAAAGGGAGTGGACCATTCGGTCGGAGAGTTGCAGTGACTGCCAACAACACGTTAGGATGCTGAGCTAAATTTTATAATGTTAATGTTAAAATACTGAACTTGTTAATAATGGATTATCCTTAAATCATTGCAGTGTACTAACTGTCGGCAAAATTGTGTACATTGGAAAGGTTACAGACGGACGAGGGCAGAAATCATAGGGGGTTTTTTCCCCTGGTCCTGTTTGGCAGCACAGCCCCTGGATTCTTACCTCCTCCTGGCGGGAGGCCAGCCAGTCACACAGATCTTTGGAGCTTGCAAGGAGCACCATCCAGAAAAATGGAGTCCTTCCTCGTTTATGAAAACTGATTTGCTGCGCAGAGCCAGGCGAAGGGAACGGAGCCCTGCAGAGGCGGGCTGGGGAGGGTGGGGGGGCCGTTTGCATGACAACAGGGGCCCTTTTCTTGCGCTGACCCAGCTCCCTGCTCCTCTTTCCTGTTGTCCTTAATTAACGCATCCCTGTTGAGCCTGTTCCGAGTGACCTCATTGTAGCACAGTTGCCAAAAGACAGGGCAAGGAGGGAGGGGGGCGTGAGTTTGCCAACTAGACAAGTGTGTAACAAGTTCGGAAGGTGGGAACAGTGAGGGGTGGCTCGGTGCCTCCTCTTGTGCCAGAGCTGGAGAAGGGAAGCTGTGAATGACCCCGGCAGTCCCAGTCATCCCCCCACCCCGCCCCCAGGACCTCTCAGGCAGGGGGAACATGGTTCTCCGGTGGGGCTTCTTAGAGACCTGGCCCCTGTGGTGCAGGAGAGGGACCCCTTGGAGCCTCTGCTTTCACAGCTCTGCTCCTTGGGTGACAAAGACTTTCGGCTGCTTGGGTTCCTCCTAGGCCAGGGACTCTGGGGCACCTGGGTGGATCCCTTGGCCAAGAGGGATCGTCATCACATTCTCATATGGTTCTGATTCCTGATGTTCTTTGGTGGGTTGATCCTCCTTCGCAGCTGTACTTTCCGGGGTGTCTTTTCTGTGCCTTCGCTGGGGTGGGTTCAATTGCTTCCCCATGAAACGTCAGTCAGACCGTCCGCCTGCTGTCTGGTGCAGTGTTTTGAGACCCAGAAGTGGAGCATAGTTCTTTCGGTGGTGGGTCATGGGCAGTGGCGTAATGAGGAAGGGACATAAGGGAGATGGAGCCCCGGGCCCCACTTGGGCAGGTCATATGGGGGGCACATTGTCGGGCTCCCCCATCCCTTGCAACTGTGCCTTGCCCCCAGACTCCGCTTGTGACCTTGGCGGGGCCATTTCCGGTCAGGGCAGCTGGGTCTCTTCTGCCTCTCCAGTGTCCTGGTCCAGATGGGGCCGCACATGTGCCAGGACAGCACGGAACTCCGGAGCCTGACTCTCAAGCCATTCGTGTCCTGGGGGAAATGAAGTTGGTCCCTCTGTCTTCTTAGACCCCCCCCCCTCTTTTGACTGCCTGGAGCTCACAGACACAGCAAGCCTTTGCCATTCGTTGGTCAGAGAGGGCAAGCCAGGAGACAGGCTCCCTCACCCACCCAGCAGGGCAGCCCTAGGACGTCCATGTGGCTGAGCGGCCCCAGAGCGGGGCAGTCCTGGTCCAGTCCTTCTTACCTCCCACTGCTCACGTCTGAACTGGCTTCCCTCCGATTTTCTTCAGAAGGGACTACAGTGCAGAGGTGCCAGGCCGGGGGGGAGGTGTGCATGACATGCACCAGCCTTGGGTGGGGGAGGGCTTTGGGGGCTCTGAGAAATATTTTGAATCCAAATGGGGGTCCTTGGGGTGCTGAGGGCAGCGGGAGCGTTTGGCGAGGGCAGACGAGGCTGCCGGCTGCTTCCTGGCACCAAATGGCAACTTGCGTCCTTTCTCTTGGTGTGTTGCAGGATCAGCTGAAGCAGTGCTTTGGCCGGCCGGCCGCTGAGGCCAAGGACACGGACACGCTGGTGCGAGAGGCAGACAGCCAGTATGGCACCTGGAGTGAGCAGCGGCACAGCGGAGAGAGGTGAGGCCTGGCGGAGCAGGCAGCCCGCAATCGAGCGCCCTCCTCGTGTTCTCTTCGACCCCTCTCTTGCTTCGGAAGGCAGGCCGGAGCCTCTCCCAGCCTGTCCTTCGGCGGAGGCGCCTGTGCTCTCCCGGCTCCAGAGGCAGCAAAGGCCCCGCATCACAGGCCCGGGAGCCTGGTGCAGGGCTCTTGTCTCTTGTTCCACCCGAAGCTACGCTGCTTCGTGTCCCCTCTTGGCCTGAGACGGCACCTGGCCTTTTGCTCATGCTCAGCTCCCAGGCTTCTAGTCCCCTGTGTGACCTGCCCCTCGCATTCGCCACTGCTGCACAGGAGGTCCTCTCTTGCTGGCCGGCCTCTTTCTGGCTCTCCCCACTCCAGCATCCATAAGGCTGGCTGGCCCAGGAGTGGCCTCTGTTGCTGAAGCCTCCTCCTCCTCCTCCTCCCCCCCAGTCCCACCCTCCCCCAGATAGGTGGCTGGCCTGGCCTGTGGGGCAGGCGCCGTGGGGAGGTGCTCGGCAGGATTTCAAGGAAGCTGGCAAGAGATTGCCCTAAGCCTGAGGCCGGAAGTGGGGCTGGGTTCCCCAGATGACCCCGCTTGTCTGTCTGGAGAAGACTCGTCCGGGGCCTGCCGGGGCGAAGGAATGGCTCTGGCGCCACCTGCTGGTCAGCAGCAGCTTTCCTTGCTTGCCTTTCCCCAAATAGCCTTTGTTTGGGGAGATCTGAGAGCAGCCGATTCAGTGCAGCTCTTCGATCTTCATGGCAGGGGGTGGCCTGGAGGAGCCTGTGGGGCTTCCTGGAGAAGTTTGGCGGGGGGGGGGGTTTAAATGTATCACGAGCTCCGCCGAGCAGCAGCAGCTTAAGAAATAACCCCCTCCCCTGCCCGCCAAGCGACCCAGGGCCTCCCAGTGCTTAGATGATTGTCTCGACTGCAGGGATGGGAGGGATTTGGGGCCAATAGGGATGACTCGGAGCTGGCCTGGTGGAAAGCTGTGCAGCCCAACTCCAGGCACAGTTCTCAACCCTCTGGCACTTCCTCTGCATCCGGCACTAATGGGGAGGCTGCTGTCGTTGTAGCTTGGTGCCGGAATCGCCCTCCCCAGAAAGCAACGTGGCCTCGGCCCGGAAACAGCCCCCCAGCAGCCGGCTGTCGTCGTTTTCCTCGCAAGCCGACCCCGCCTCCGCAGCTGACCTGAATGACTCCTCCAGGGACCAACGGAGCGCCAGTTTGGACCGTTCCAGCACGGATGTGGACTCCGCCGACGGCACTGAGGGCCCGGCACCAGCAGGGGCCTGCCCAGACTTCGCCTTCGTGGAGGTGAGTTGCCGCGAGGAGTCTCTTCACGCTCTTTGGCAGACCGGGCCACGGTTTGGTGGGGAATCACACGTGCGTGTTGTTGTTTCCTCTCAAAGCAAACTGCGGTGCTGGACTCCAGCATCCTGAAAACTCGGGTGCAGCTCAGCAAGAGGCGGCGCCAGCACCGAGCTCCCATTTCCCACGTGCTCAGGAGGAGCAGTGGGGGAGTTACTGAACAGCAGCCCCCCACGACGGAGGAGACAGGCAGTGACTGGATGTTCAAGGACTCCACAGGTAGCTCCACAAGTGGGATGTGTGGTGGGATGGTTTACCCCAGGTGCCCAAAGCCTAGCCAGAAAACAGGCAGATCTAAGGAAGTGGGCCAAGCTGCATCTTACAGGCAAGGGTGGAAGTTCCCCTGCAGCTTTGGGCCTGCCTGTTTCCTGGAGCAGCCGGCCCAGAGCAGCTGAGAAAACCCAACCCTCGTGCCGCCCCCAAAGACAAGTCCAGAAGGTCTGCCTTAGAGCAGCCAGAGCCAAGTCCAGAAGCAACAAGAAAATAGCATAGCCCAAAAGCCATGTTGGTTTTGCAGGTGCTCTGTTCCCAGAGGTATGATCAGCCATGGTAGACGAAGCCGTCTGGGGCTGGGCGCAGAGAGAGTGGGGTGCCACAGCCAGCAGACTGGGGAGGAAGGGCCCTGCCCAACAAAGAGGAGGGGGAGGGCTGCAGCCCCTCAGGCCTGGGAGTTGGCAGGGAGCAGAAAGGGTTCCAGCTGACCAAACTGCCTTCCCCGTTGTGGGCGCACTGGAGCTACCACAGGTCCCTGGGAGGTCTGATTCAAAGTGGCCGGGCAGACTGACAGCTTCTGTTTTTGTGGCTTGCCCCTCCCTCTTCTAAAAATGACCCCCAACACCACTCCTTGGCTGTGAAGAAAAGGCCACGAAACCCGAAGGTCCCGACACGGAGGGGAAGCCGCACTCGCCGTCAGAGAGGCTGCCCAGCTCCCAGCCCCAGCGGCTGCCCGTGTTCCCCGGATTGGACCACTCAGCCCTCAAGGTGACGTCTGCCGCTCGCCTTCTGGGGGGGCGGGGGGGGGATTCTGCTCTCTTCCCAGTCTCTCTTTTCACCCACACGCAGTTGGGCAAATTCATGGTGTTTGCATGTCTGTTTGCAGATTGTGGTCTCTTTTAAAGAGTTGTGCTTCATGCCCAGAGCGTGAGCAGCTGCCTAGTCCTTGGTTGGTGGTGGGGGGCGGGGGGGGGGCTGGCCGGGCTGGCCGTGTGTTTTGGCCCTGACTCCTGGTCTTTTGATCAGAAGCCCTGCCAGTGAGGACTGGAGGAAGGACTCCGGGGGGTGGGGGGGCAGCGGGGTGGGGGGGCAAAGGCTGAGGGCCCGTGGGAGAATCCTGGCTGCTGGCTGTGGAAAGCCGCTTCCTTGGGGCAGGGATGGGCCCTCTGTGGCTGCGTCTAAACAACAGAGGCAGGAGGACTAAAACGTGGTGCTTTGAAACGTTCCTCAGAAGACGTTTGCTCCAGGGATTGATTGACTGAGTTGCTTTAAAAAAGTTTTACACTGCCTTGCCTTCCAGTCGGGGTTTCCAAGGCGGCAAGCATAAAAACATTTGAATGCTCCAACGATTAAAAGAACATTTAAAATTCTAAAATAATTCAGTAAAGAATCAGGGGGGAGGAAGAAGAAGAAGATCCCCCCTTTCTCTCCTGCAGGAGACTCAAAGGGGCTGACAATCTCCATGCCCTTCCCCCCTCACAACAAACACCCTGTGAGGTAGGTGGGGCTGAGAGAGCTCCCAGAAGCTGTGACTAGCCCAAGGTCACCCAGCTGGCGTGTGTGGGAGTGCACAGGCTAATCTGAATTCCCCAGATAAGCCTCCACAGCTCAGGCGGCAGAGCGGGGAATCAAACCCGGTTCCTCCAGATTAGATACACAGAGGGAGACAGACAAATCTCTCCTGTGGGAGTTTGAAGGTTTTGGGGCTGTGCTGGGAAAGGCCCTTTCTTAGTTTCCTCCCCCCCCCCCCCCCCCCCCCCAATCCAGCTTCAGGCTGTAGGGCAACTGAACCAGGACTTCCAAGTGAGCCGCTGGGCTCTGATGGAAGGAGGCAGCCCTCGCAGCCTGTCAGGGTTTGGCTTTGCAGTGTTGCTGGGGATGCGTCCAAGCCGGGCCTAGACATTCATGAGGCTTGGGGCACAGATGCCGGCGTCCATTTATCCTCCAGCCACGGGGTTTACCAGGGGTTTGTCCTCTCTCCCTTCCAGGTTCAGCTCAGGAGAAGACAAGAGCCGGAGGGAACCGGGGAAGCCAGTCCTGGGCAGTTGTCCAAGTCCCCGAAATCCGTGTTCCCGGCTGGGAGTCCAGGGGTGAGGGTGCTGCCCGTGGGCACGGAGAAGGAGGAGAGGTGAGTGGGCCTCGTGCTCAGGCCTGTGAGGCGGCAGCTGTGAGAAGGGTTCAGATTCACTGGGTTCTGCAGAACTGAGCGAACTGAGCATAAAGCTATTCTGTGATGAGCTGCACAGTTCTGCTGGTGTGGCTCTGAGGAGGCCAGCCACTGGGGCCCCGGGGCCCCTCCAGCTGCTGTGATTCTCGCAGGGGTCGCCCACTTGCTTTCAAGGTGACCTGGGTTTTTAAAAATAAAAACTGCAGCCTGCCGAACCCCCTGGATTCTGTTCTGTGATGCTGCAGGATCCTGGCTGTGGGAGCCTCCCTCCAATTCTTCTGGCTTTTTGAGTCCAGGGAAAATAACAGGTCTGTGTTCCCTTGCGAGGAAAGAAAGTGTCTCTGTGTGCAAAAATCTTCACACTTGAATGTTTTGAGGCAAAAAGCCGGCTTTCGAAGGGCCAAGAGCCGCCCAGCCACTGTGGCCTCTACCCTTCCACCAGCTGTGTCCGTTGGTTGTTCTGGTCACTTGGGGGAGCTTTCCTGCACGTTCCCAGGCAATCAGTCAGTCAGTCAGAGGATGGCAACGTCCCGGAGCCAGGCAGCCCGTGGGATTGGGCTTTGTGCAGGTTCACGGCTGCTTCCGTCTTGCTGTGGCACCCTTCCTGGGGTTTGCTGTTCCTTTAGGCAGCACCATGGAGGGAAAGGCTGGCATCCTGTGGGACCCCCAGCATCTGCCGGCAGTGCAAGTCGCCGGGTGCCGGGGTTTGTTTCCCCACCTCCTGTCTGCTGCAGCTGGGTCAGGTGGTCCAGTCAGCCTGCCCTAAGTTCAGAGTTGCCAGTTCTGGCCTGGGAAATGCTTGGAGTTTGGGGGGTCACCAAGAATCTGTGGAAGACCGTTGAGTTTGCCCTCCCAAGTTTCCATTTTCCCCAGAGGAAAGGGTCATGGTAGCCAGGAGATCAGTTGCAACTCTGAGTGAACTCCAGGCCCTACCTGGAAGTTGGTAGTGTTAACCCAGGTGTATTTATGTCTGTGTGTGTGTGTGTGCCCCCAATCCTTTCACAAGGGGTTGTGCAAATTTTGCCCCCATGGGGGTGTGAAAGAAAGCCCCTCCCTCTTCCGCACACCTAGCTGAGACGGCCTTTTTGTGTCTCCAGGCCAGAGGAGGCGTCTCCCTCTCCACAGTGGCTGAAGGAGCTGAAGTCCAAGAAGAGGCAGAGCCAGTATGAGAACCAGGTGTGAAGAGGTCTGGAGGCGGTGGGGAGCCCGCATGAGGGGCAGCCGAGCAAAGAACTGCAGTCCAGTCCGTAGCAGATCAGCCGTGGTGGTTAAATGGAGCCTCCATGTTTGTAGGCAGTGCACCTCGCAGGGGACGAAGAAAAGAAGGTTTTCCAGAGGCCCCTGGGAGAGCAGGAGGCTGGTACAGGCGGGCCCTTTGGGTGATCCAACATTGCCATTCTTGCCCTCTTCGTACACCGGCCAGCAGACCACACCAGGGGGAGAGGCCGAGGAAGACCATGCCCCTCTCCAGATGGCAAACAGGAAATCAGTTGGCTGGAGATCCTCGGAGCTGGATCTTGAACGCAGCTCTCCCGACTGCTGGGCTTCTCTGGTGGGGAAGCAGGGGCTGCACTCCAGAAGAGGCGTCTGCTTTGTTTCACCCCCACCCTCTCTGCTTATCCCATCTTGACAGCTGGGAGACCTTCCTTGGGCAGAGTGGGAGACATTGATTTGGTAATGGAAGCCTTAAGTCTCCCCCGGCCCCTCGGTCTGCCCCTTCCTACCTCCACTGCTCTGCGCAGGGTCTCTCCCCCTCTCCGGGGCAGGAAGCCTCTCTGTCGACAGCCAGGCCTGGAAGAAGAGCCAAAGCCAGAGCGGAGCCCTTCTCGTTCCCCCAGAGACGGTGGGGTTGGGCCTCTGCAGGTGCTGCTGGGTGCCTGCAGGAGGCGCTGTTGCACTGCGAAGCCCGGAGCCTGGCGCGTCCAGGGGTGCCCTTGAGAGGGCTGGGGTCAGGTGCGGGTGGGGGGTCCTTGGGGTCGCTCTGTGCAGGAGGGAAGGAAACCTCCTTACGTCGACTGCCACACGAAAAAGGAAATTTTATTGTTGACTGTTTTTAAGTATATTTTAGATTTCGTCAGGATAATGTGATTGGAGGATCCGCTGCCCAGACCAGGACAGCGTGCTTTTTTGAGGAGGGGGTGGGGGGTAGGGGTGGGCAGCTGAAGCTCTAAGGAGATTTTGTTCTCCTTTCTGTGCAATGGCAGGGTGGGGGTCAGCCCTGGGAGGGAGAATTGCTTTCTGATGAGTTCCCCATGCCTGGGAGGGCAAAGCAATAATGTCAGGGAGTCCCACATTTACACATAGCTGTAAATCATTGTTCTTTTCTGATTGGTCAGCGAAAAGAGGAAAGGGGTGGGATATGCTGGAGCTGCCATCAGGCAGAGGAACTTGTGGATCGTCTTACTGGGATCTTTTTATTCTGTACATAACAAGAGGTTTGTTTGTTTGTTTGTCGAATTCTTATTTCTGTTTCAAAAATTCAAGAGCAGAAGCCTATTGTTTTTTTTGCCCAGGCTCTAAGCCTGTGGAGGATGCCCGGGGAAACTGCTCTCTGCAGCCCCTGGAACCAGTTTCTGCTCTCTGCGTGGTGATGCTCTCTGGGAGAAATCCAGGTGTACTTGTTCGTAAGGATGTGCCCCAAAGTGGCACAGGTGAACTGCGGCTGCAGGAAGGTCTACCTGTCCTTTTTCTGTGGCTGAGTCTCTGCCCCCCACCTTTTGGGGAGCATCTTCATTGGAACAAGTAACCAAGGAGGAATTGGAGGGGTTCTCACCCTCCCTGCGCAAGAGAACCAAGCCCAACTTTATTTCCTTTCTTCATATTGGACCCCCCCCCCTTTTCTGGAATGAAGGGCTGGGCTCAGATTGTTGTATTGTTTATCCTCCTTCCTGCCCTCCCCCCCATAAGTGCTCTTCTTGGAAATTTTCTATTTTCATATATCAGAGCTTATCTGTTAGCTGCTCTGCTTCCATTGCACATCTGTCCTTCCCCCCACCCCATCTCTTCCCAGAGGCAGGGGGAGCCGCCGGCCCCGCCCTCAGCCCGGTCTGCCCCGCCAAGCCCTGCCAGAAACCCTGGCACGGTGGGGAGGGCAGAATTTGTATGCGGCAAAATGTAGGAATTGAACTTGGTTGTCCGGCCTGGTGCTGGAGGGCAGCTGGTCGGCCTCCTCCGCCGACGGGAAGCTTGTGCCAATCCGTGTTGAGGAGACGCTTCTTTCTCGCTCAGCTGGGAGTCCAGGCGCTCCTGCTCCCACCCCCCCTCCCTCCCACCCCTCGTCTGGAGGAAGCTGCTGCTTCGGTCCCATGCGAGCTCTGCATGTGCCTCAGAGCCCCATGGAGCTCCGGATGGGGCGCAGTGACTGCAGCCCGTCCTGTCCCGCTCACCGGCTCCCTCCGCCGTACCAGAACTTCCCCAAAGATGCTGCTGGCATTGTGTCTTCCCCCAGCAAAAGTCATATATATTTGATCTTGGAACCAAGAGTGTATTGAGAAGCTTCGTGCTTTGTCTTTTCCATGTGTGGCCCTGACGGGTGCCCCTGGGGGGATATGTGATGCTGGGCCCTCTCTGCTGCAAAGCAGCCCCCCCCCCCCTGCACGGGTGTGGTGGGAGCTGCTCTTCTGGAATGAAAGAGATGCTGTCAGCCACCCCCTTTCCTTCCTTCATAATGCCTCCTGCCGCCAGCTTGCATAGTAGGGCCTGTTTGGTGTTCTTTTGCCCCAGGGGTATCCATATGTACGTACGTATGTACGTGTGTGTGTGTGTGTGTGATGTGTATCAGTGGGCTATATCCTGATGTGTACACTAAGATGTTCCTGAAGGAGTTGGCCCTCTTGCATTTCATTCACCCGTGTGTATGTTTTTTAAGTGTCTGCTTTGTTATATTTTGCTTTTGTCTCCTGTGTGATTTTTCTTTTGCCCGTAAAGTGCATGCTAGCAATTTTCCTATGACATTACTGAGCACATGGGTACACACACACACAGCCCCCCACCCCCACCCCCACCCCTGGCAAAGTCCCTCCCAACCCCCACAAGAGCCCAGTCTGGGAGGCTGGGCAGGCCGGCAGCATCTCTTCGCCATCTCGCTTGCTGGGTGAGGGGGGCTGAGCTGCATCTTCCCTGGAGAGCCGGAGGGCTGGAGGCGGGATTTGGGCAGGCCCCTCCGCGTCTGTAGCGTGTCCCCCCCTTCTCTCTTTTGTGCTTGGACAGGGCACTGAGATCTTATAGTTTTACTACGAAGAAATGTTTGAACTTTAACTATGATTAAAAAGAATCCCTTCTGGAAGATGCCACGGAGAGTCTGTCTTCATTCTGCATTCCTTGTTCCAGCATTCTCTCCCGTTGGGAGGAGGGGAAATGCTGGGGGTGGGGGGTGGGGGGTTGGTATTGCTGAGGTGTAACCTGGTAGACTCACCATCAGATTCGGGGGGGGGGTGGTGCTGGCCTGCAAGGAAGTCTCCTGATGCTCCCATGCCTGCCTGTAGCTTTAAGGAAAGG
The DNA here is from genome assembly GCF_021028975.2 of Sphaerodactylus townsendi. NCBI lineage: Eukaryota > Metazoa > Chordata > Lepidosauria > Squamata > Sphaerodactylidae > Sphaerodactylus > Sphaerodactylus townsendi. The sequence continues at coordinate 57,228,468 of NC_059437.1, forward strand.
GAGAAAAACAAGAGGGGCACACGGGAGGGACCTCTTTGGCACCTTGGGGGGCAGCTGTGGGCCCCAGATCTCCCAGGGCAAAATGCGCCAGGGACGGCAAGTCTCTGATCTGGGTTTTCTCTAAACTGGATGAGCAGGGCAGCAGGGGACATGGCCACATATCCGTGGCCTAATCAGCGAAACCTGAAGGTGTTATTAGACTGGAGGTCCCCAACACGGCACCCATGATAGCTTTCCAGATGTCCACCAATTGTTTTGCAACAGGACTTATGATTGGCTGTGGAGATTAAAAGGTATCTAGCTAAACAGAGCTTAGCTCTGTGAAATATTGAAGAGTTACTATTAGAGTAATACATAATTTCTCTCCATTACATTCTCTCCATACTCTGCGACAGCCGTTTTGTGCTTGGCTCCGCCTCCTGCAGCAACCATTTTGTTGCGCCCGCAACCCTGTCAGAATTCCAGAAGTGCCCACAAGTTCCAGCAGGGCGGGGGCTCCTATTCTAGGCCACAGAACTGTCGAAGAGGCTGCTTGCCTGTGCCCAGCCTGAGAGAGGGGAACAGCCAGCTCCGTTGCAGTTTTTAAAATCTTCCCACTTTTGCTTACCTGGTTTCTTGCACGACACGGGGGACCAAGTGAGGCTCACCCCACTAGCAGACCTCTCTGGCTTTTATCAGCTGGACACAATTGGGTTCTGGGAGCAGAACAGGGCTTCCAAGGAGTTTGCCTTTAAATCAGACCGAGACAGGAGCCTGGGTTCTTTCAGCACCCAGAGCCGTGCCATGGGCACATCCCGGGAATGTGGCTGGAGGGCGGGAGCGTGCCAGAGCTGGGCCTTTGGCCAAACACTTGGAAGAGCTGCTGACCCAGAAGTTTCCTGGGGCTCTGGCAAGGAGTGGAGCCAACCTGCGGACAGGCCCCCTCGCTCGCTGCTAATCTGCAGTGAGGGCAGTCCGGAGAGCTCAGCACAATGGGCCCGCATTGTGGTGCCAAGCCCTCGCAATTGAAGCAAAATGCAGCGGGCGGAATTGGGCAGCTGCAGCTGCTGCCTCAGCATCCCCCCAAAGCCCTGCTGTGGGCAGAGGTGGCCCAATAAATAGCCCTGCAGGTTTCCTTTGCCTGCCTGTCAGAGCACCCGGCGCAGTCCAGGAGGAGAGAGAGGTAGGCAGGGCCCCGGCCCCCACACCCCGAAGCCCTCAGGGCCCTGGCTGAGCAAGAGCGCCCGCCCCCAAGCCAGCACCTTCTGCATCAATTATTCTGGCTAAATTGGGCACTCCTTAGTGATGGAACTGATTGGCATCTTGCTGCACAAAAAGGAAAAAGTCAATCTTCCCCCTCCCCATCACTGTGTCCTCGTATCGCCTCCCCAGTGGTGAGAGGCCAGGCCCTTCGAGGGGGCGGGAGGGATATCTCACTGGCCGGGCAGCAGAGGTACAACTTCTGAAACTGCTGAAGTTGGATTGGTCCTAATGCTGAGGAGTGGGGGGAGAGGTGGAGTGCAGAGAGAAAACAGAGACCCTGGAGAAATCCCTAAAGCGATTCTGCAGGAGGGGGCTGCCGTGCCAGGCCTGCATTCATTCCTGCCACCATGCATTAGAGCGTGCCCCTGTAGGCCTGCCTGCCTGCCTCCCTGCCATGCAAGAGGCACCGGGAAGCAGGACTTCTGTTGCACGCTGACTTCCTGGTCAAGGGACTCCCTGCATCCCCCCTTCTTCTCCATCACAGAGTCTGGTGTGTTCCTGTCTCTGGGTCTGCTGCTCCCGCTTGGAGGCAGGGCCGGCTCTTCTCTCCTTCGGCCTGGTTCTTTGTGGGTTCCCCCTCGCTGCCATCCACGTGGAGCTAAAGGCAGGCAGGCAGGTGGGCAGCAGCAGCTTCTCTCTCCACCCTTCTGGTGAAGCCAGACTGGGCAAACTCTTCCTGCAGAGCAGGTGTTCCTCCTCGAGGTAAAGCGCTAACCACCCGGGGTGTTTGCAGGCACCATGGCAGAACAGCCCAGCCCACCAGGGGAGATGGTCACTGCGGAGATCCTGGAAGAAAAGGGGTGGAAGTTCAAGGTAGGGGACAAGCTGCCAGGCTCTGGCAAAGGTACGGTTCTCTTTCGCTCCTTGCGTCTCACCTCAAGCCGGGAGCCGGATCAAGGACGCGCTTTCAGCCCGCCGGGAGGGGAGGTGCGAAGAGCAGAAGCAAACCTTCCCATGGAGGGGAGGCACCACCGGCCCACCTCCTCCCGCCAGCGCCCCTGACCTGACATGGCTTGAGCCTTTGGCCCTGCTCTGGAGGTGGGGAGGAGGCTGCTTGCAGCAGGGGGGCTGCGCTTGCTGGGGCCCACGCCTCTCCCCCTCGCTCTGTGCTTAGCAGGACCTTCCGGAGCACTGCTGGGCTAAGTTTGCAGCAGCATATTGTGGCCACTGCTTTTGTGCTCGTGTGCAGCTTTGGGAAGCTTCCACACGTGAGCACGAGTTAAGTGGCTTTGCACTGAATGAGGCCTTTCCTCCATCAAGCTCAGACACGGTCAAAAGTCTGGAATCCAGGCCCTATGGGGAGGAGCAGTTTAGTCAGCTGGGGGTGTTGAGTGAAGTTAAGAGGAGAAGTGAAGGTCAAGAGGTGGCATGAGAACCATTCTTCCATATTTAAAGGGGCGCCATGTTGAAGAGGGAGCAAGTTTGTTTTCTGCTGCTCCGGAGACTAGAACGAGGAGCATATAATGGATTCAAGGTGCAGGAAAAGAGATTCCACCTAAACATTAGGAAGAAGTTCCTGACGGTCAGGGCTGTTGGGCAGGGGAATGCACTGCCTCAGAGTGGGGTGGGGTCTCCTTCTTGGGAGGTTTTTCAACAGAGGCTGGGTGGCCATCTGTCAGGAGTGCTTGGATTGTGTCTTCCTGCTGGGCAGGGGGCTGGACTCTGTGGCCCTTCTGGTCTCTTCCCACTCTATGATTCTTCAGGTTTGGTGGAGAGATCTGCCCCCTCCCCTACTGGGTCTGTGGGTGGGGGTTCTCGACTCACAGCTGACTTATGGTGACCCTATAGGTCCATGGTGGTGAACCTTTGGCACTCCAGATGTTATGGACTACAATTCCCATCAGCCCCTGCCAGCATGGCCAATTGGCCATGCTGGCAAGGGCTGCCCCCCCCCCCCCCCCCCCCCCCCCACCCCCCCCCCCCCCCTCCCCCCCCCGCCCCCACCCTCCACCCCTTACCCACCCCTTCCCCCCCCCCCCCCCCCCCCCCCCCCCCCTCCCCCCACCCCCCACCCCCCCCCCCGCCCTCCCCCCCCCCCCCCCCCCCCCCCCCCCCCCCCCCCCCCCCCCCCCCCACCCCCCCCCCCCCCCACCCCCCCCCCCCCCCACCCCCCCCCCCCCCCACCCCCCCCCCCCCCCACCCCCCCCCCCCCCCACCCCCCCCCCCCCCCACCCCCCCCCCCCCCCACCCCCCCCCCCCCCCACCCCCCCCCCCCCCCACCCCCCCCCCCCCCCACCCCCCCCCCCCCCCACCCCCCCCCCCCCCCACCCCCCCCCCCCCCCACCCCCCCCCCCCCCCACCCCCCCCCCCCCCCACCCCCCCCCCCCCCCACCCCCCCCCCCCCCCACCCCCCCCCCCCCCCACCCCCCCCCCCCCCCACCCCCCCCCCCCCCCACCCCCCCCCCCCCCCACCCCCCCCCCCCCCCACCCCCCCCCCCCCCCACCCCCCCCCCCCCCCACCCCCCCCCCCCCCCACCCCCCCCCCCCCCCACCCCCCCCCCCCCCCACCCCCCCCCCCCCCCACCCCCCCCCCCCCCCACCCCCCCCCCCCCCCACCCCCCCCCCCCCCCACCCCCCCCCCCCCCCACCCCCCCCCCCCCCCACCCCCCCCCCCCCCCACCCCCCCCCCCCCCCACCCCCCCCCCCCCCCACCCCCCCCCCCCCCCACCCCCCCCCCCCCCCACCCCCCCCCCCCCCCACCCCCCCCCCCCCCCACCCCCCCCCCCCCCCACCCCCCCCCCCCCCCACCCCCCCCCCCCCCCACCCCCCCCCCCCCCCACCCCCCCCCCCCCCCACCCCCCCCCCCCCCCACCCCCCCCCCCCCCCACCCCCCCCCCCCCCCACCCCCCCCCCCCCCCACCCCCCCCCCCCCCCACCCCCCCCCCCCCCCACCCCCCCCCCCCCCCACCCCCCCCCCCCCCCACCCCCCCCCCCCCCCACCCCCCCCCCCCCCCACCCCCCCCCCCCCCCACCCCCCCCCCCCCCCACCCCCCCCCCCCCCCACCCCCCCCCCCCCCCACCCCCCCCCCCCCCCACCCCCCCCCCCCCCCACCCCCCCCCCCCCCCACCCCCCCCCCCCCCCACCCCCCCCCCCCCCCACCCCCCCCCCCCCCCACCCCCCCCCCCCCCCACCCCCCCCCCCCCCCACCCCCCCCCCCCCCCACCCCCCCCCCCCCCCACCCCCCCCCCCCCCCACCCCCCCCCCCCCCCACCCCCCCCCCCCCCCACCCCCCCCCCCCCCCACCCCCCCCCCCCCCCACCCCCCCCCCCCCCCACCCCCCCCCCCCCCCACCCCCCCCCCCCCCCACCCCCCCCCCCCCCCACCCCCCCCCCCCCCCACCCCCCCCCCCCCCCACCCCCCCCCCCCCCCACCCCCCCCCCCCCCCACCCCCCCCCCCCCCCACCCCCCCCCCCCCCCACCCCCCCCCCCCCCCACCCCCCCCCCCCCCCACCCCCCCCCCCCCCCACCCCCCCCCCCCCCCACCCCCCCCCCCCCCCACCCCCCCCCCCCCCCACCCCCCCCCCCCCCCACCCCCCCCCCCCCCCACCCCCCCCCCCCCCCACCCCCCCCCCCCCCCACCCCCCCCCCCCCCCACCCCCCCCCCCCCCCACCCCCCCCCCCCCCCACCCCCCCCCCCCCCCACCCCCCCCCCCCCCCACCCCCCCCCCCCCCCACCCCCCCCCCCCCCCACCCCCCCCCCCCCCCACCCCCCCCCCCCCCCACCCCCCCCCCCCCCCACCCCCCCCCCCCCCCACCCCCCCCCCCCCCCACCCCCCCCCCCCCCCACCCCCCCCCCCCCCCACCCCCCCCCCCCCCCACCCCCCCCCCCCCCCACCCCCCCCCCCCCCCACCCCCCCCCCCCCCCACCCCCCCCCCCCCCCACCCCCCCCCCCCCCCACCCCCCCCCCCCCCCACCCCCCCCCCCCCCCACCCCCCCCCCCCCCCACCCCCCCCCCCCCCCACCCCCCCCCCCCCCCACCCCCCCCCCCCCCCACCCCCCCCCCCCCCCACCCCCCCCCCCCCCCACCCCCCCCCCCCCCCACCCCCCCCCCCCCCCACCCCCCCCCCCCCCCACCCCCCCCCCCCCCCACCCCCCCCCCCCCCCACCCCCCCCCCCCCCCACCCCCCCCCCCCCCCACCCCCCCCCCCCCCCACCCCCCCCCCCCCCCACCCCCCCCCCCCCCCACCCCCCCCCCCCCCCACCCCCCCCCCCCCCCACCCCCCCCCCCCCCCACCCCCCCCCCCCCCCACCCCCCCCCCCCCCCACCCCCCCCCCCCCCCACCCCCCCCCCCCCCCACCCCCCCCCCCCCCCACCCCCCCCCCCCCCCACCCCCCCCCCCCCCCACCCCCCCCCCCCCCCACCCCCCCCCCCCCCCACCCCCCCCCCCCCCCACCCCCCCCCCCCCCCACCCCCCCCCCCCCCCACCCCCCCCCCCCCCCACCCCCCCCCCCCCCCACCCCCCCCCCCCCCCACCCCCCCCCCCCCCCACCCCCCCCCCCCCCCACCCCCCCCCCCCCCCACCCCCCCCCCCCCCCACCCCCCCCCCCCCCCACCCCCCCCCCCCCCCACCCCCCCCCCCCCCCACCCCCCCCCCCCCCCACCCCCCCCCCCCCCCACCCCCCCCCCCCCCCACCCCCCCCCCCCCCCACCCCCCCCCCCCCCCACCCCCCCCCCCCCCCACCCCCCCCCCCCCCCACCCCCCCCCCCCCCCACCCCCCCCCCCCCCCACCCCCCCCCCCCCCCACCCCCCCCCCCCCCCACCCCCCCCCCCCCCCACCCCCCCCCCCCCCCACCCCCCCCCCCCCCCACCCCCCCCCCCCCCCACCCCCCCCCCCCCCCACCCCCCCCCCCCCCCACCCCCCCCCCCCCCCACCCCCCCCCCCCCCCACCCCCCCCCCCCCCCACCCCCCCCCCCCCCCACCCCCCCCCCCCCCCACCCCCCCCCCCCCCCACCCCCCCCCCCCCCCACCCCCCCCCCCCCCCACCCCCCCCCCCCCCCACCCCCCCCCCCCCCCACCCCCCCCCCCCCCCACCCCCCCCCCCCCCCACCCCCCCCCCCCCCCACCCCCCCCCCCCCCCACCCCCCCCCCCCCCCACCCCCCCCCCCCCCCACCCCCCCCCCCCCCCACCCCCCCCCCCCCCCACCCCCCCCCCCCCCCACCCCCCCCCCCCCCCACCCCCCCCCCCCCCCACCCCCCCCCCCCCCCACCCCCCCCCCCCCCCACCCCCCCCCCCCCCCACCCCCCCCCCCCCCCACCCCCCCCCCCCCCCACCCCCCCCCCCCCCCACCCCCCCCCCCCCCCACCCCCCCCCCCCCCCACCCCCCCCCCCCCCCACCCCCCCCCCCCCCCACCCCCCCCCCCCCCCACCCCCCCCCCCCCCCACCCCCCCCCCCCCCCACCCCCCCCCCCCCCCACCCCCCCCCCCCCCCACCCCCCCCCCCCCCCACCCCCCCCCCCCCCCACCCCCCCCCCCCCCCACCCCCCCCCCCCCCCACCCCCCCCCCCCCCCACCCCCCCCCCCCCCCACCCCCCCCCCCCCCCACCCCCCCCCCCCCCCACCCCCCCCCCCCCCCACCCCCCCCCCCCCCCACCCCCCCCCCCCCCCACCCCCCCCCCCCCCCACCCCCCCCCCCCCCCACCCCCCCCCCCCCCCACCCCCCCCCCCCCCCACCCCCCCCCCCCCCCACCCCCCCCCCCCCCCACCCCCCCCCCCCCCCACCCCCCCCCCCCCCCACCCCCCCCCCCCCCCACCCCCCCCCCCCCCCACCCCCCCCCCCCCCCACCCCCCCCCCCCCCCACCCCCCCCCCCCCCCACCCCCCCCCCCCCCCACCCCCCCCCCCCCCCACCCCCCCCCCCCCCCACCCCCCCCCCCCCCCACCCCCCCCCCCCCCCACCCCCCCCCCCCCCCACCCCCCCCCCCCCCCACCCCCCCCCCCCCCCACCCCCCCCCCCCCCCACCCCCCCCCCCCCCCACCCCCCCCCCCCCCCACCCCCCCCCCCCCCCACCCCCCCCCCCCCCCACCCCCCCCCCCCCCCACCCCCCCCCCCCCCCACCCCCCCCCCCCCCCACCCCCCCCCCCCCCCACCCCCCCCCCCCCCCACCCCCCCCCCCCCCCACCCCCCCCCCCCCCCACCCCCCCCCCCCCCCACCCCCCCCCCCCCCCACCCCCCCCCCCCCCCACCCCCCCCCCCCCCCACCCCCCCCCCCCCCCACCCCCCCCCCCCCCCACCCCCCCCCCCCCCCACCCCCCCCCCCCCCCACCCCCCCCCCCCCCCACCCCCCCCCCCCCCCACCCCCCCCCCCCCCCACCCCCCCCCCCCCCCACCCCCCCCCCCCCCCACCCCCCCCCCCCCCCACCCCCCCCCCCCCCCACCCCCCCCCCCCCCCACCCCCCCCCCCCCCCACCCCCCCCCCCCCCCACCCCCCCCCCCCCCCACCCCCCCCCCCCCCCACCCCCCCCCCCCCCCACCCCCCCCCCCCCCCACCCCCCCCCCCCCCCACCCCCCCCCCCCCCCACCCCCCCCCCCCCCCACCCCCCCCCCCCCCCACCCCCCCCCCCCCCCACCCCCCCCCCCCCCCACCCCCCCCCCCCCCCACCCCCCCCCCCCCCCACCCCCCCCCCCCCCCACCCCCCCCCCCCCCCACCCCCCCCCCCCCCCACCCCCCCCCCCCCCCACCCCCCCCCCCCCCCACCCCCCCCCCCCCCCACCCCCCCCCCCCCCCACCCCCCCCCCCCCCCACCCCCCCCCCCCCCCACCCCCCCCCCCCCCCACCCCCCCCCCCCCCCACCCCCCCCCCCCCCCACCCCCCCCCCCCCCCACCCCCCCCCCCCCCCACCCCCCCCCCCCCCCACCCCCCCCCCCCCCCACCCCCCCCCCCCCCAGAAGGAAGGAAGGAAGGAAGGAAGGAAGGAAGGAAGGAAGGAAGGAGTGTCCAAATGGACTCTACATAACCATTTTGAAATGCTGGGAGAGCCGAGAATGTCATGATCACATTTTTAACTGCCTGTTCCCTAAAACGGAACTTCTGTAGGTAGGCCGGGGGCCGCCTCAGAGAAGGTTCCCACACAATGTGAGGGTTGGTGGTTGCTTTACCCTCCAGCCCTCTGGGAATCACTAGCATAAAAGGTGAGTTGCTTTGGGATCCAAGAATGCCGCCCCTGCAGTGCTGACCCAGGACAGCAGCCACGGAGAGGCTCTGGCTGAAGGGCCCAGCAGGGGGTGCTTTGCAAACAGCAGGGAGTTTGCAGGGCGGGGGGCGGGGGGAGGTGATCTGAAACCCAACCCGACAGGGTGAGCTCTTGCTTCTCAGCCCCCCCCCCCCCCGCATGTCTTCTTGAGGGCTCTAGACCAGGGGTGTTGAATTAATTTGTTACGAGGGCCAGATATACCATAAATATGACTTCATGGGGCTGGGTCCTGGGGTGTGTCTGCCTGTGTGTGTGTCTGCCTGGGCTGGTGAGTCTTCAGCCCAGCTTGATACTGGGGTGTGTGTGCGTGCGTGTGTGTTGGGGGGCTACCTGATCTTAAGGGGCCTATCAGGTCCACTTGGCAGGCCAGATTGGGAGCAAGGGGTGGGGTGGGGGGCCCCTCGGTTGGCTCGCAGACCTGATAAGCTCTCTCAAGGGGCCAGATCCGGCCCCCAGGCCACACGTTCGACACCCTCCCGACACCATCTCCCTCTCCTTCCGGCCACTCACCTGCAAGCCTCATTTAAGCCCGCAGCGTTTGGCTGTCACCCTGTGCCCCACCCGGCAGAGCCTGGCACTTTCTGCACCGGAATAGGTGTGCCCACCGGTAGCACAGCCGCCTTCCACCCCCACCGCCCCCCGCCCTGCCTGACGCCCCCAGGGCAGCTGCTGAGTGAGGCACTTTGGCCTCCTGTCCCACAGGGATGGACTCCTGCCAGGGCAGCATGGCACAAGCATTGTTCCCGAAGGATGCCCAAGGGACTTGGCACCAACCCTGCTGAGGCCGGCAAATCCCAACCTCCTGGCCCGGACAAAGGGCCCCGGTCCAAATGTGTCAGCTCATGAAATAGCTGGGCCTCTGGGTCTTTAGCAGGACAAAAGGCAGAGTGGGGTCAGCTGGTTTTGGTTTTCATTGCCCGCTAATCCAGCATTCTCCACACAGATCACCCGTTCCCAAGCCCCCCGAGGTGCCACTGGCACATCCACGCAGCAGCTGCCAGCTATAAATTTCCACGCTCGGCCACAGCGCTTTTCAGTGGCGTAAGTGCTTTGGTGCAGCCGGTAAGAGCCTTCCCTTTCTTTGACTGGCTTTCCAGGTGTGTGTGTGTCGTTCCTGTCTTTCCATCCAAGT